>NC_092053.1:134434433-134775022 GCF_003086295.3 Arachis hypogaea | reverse complement strand
CTCTCAAAAGATCCTCGATCTAGGACATTGGGTAAGGCAGTGATTAATGGTTTCTTCTTCCATTTGACATCTCGGACAGTTGGGATTTGCGAAAGGGAATCGCCGGTGAAGAAGAGATAATACCAGTATCCGTTCGTGAAGGCATTTTCAAATAAAAATTTGGACTTTGTGAGGAAGTCTTCTCTTCTAGAGATCTTTCCAAACTGAGGTACTTAGATTCTCTCCAAGATCTATTTTTGGCTTTGAATAAAAAAATCTATGATTTGGATTTGTTGAGGGACCATTGCAGAACATCTTCCCCTTCTCCTGGCTTAATTGATTGGATTCTGCTTTTAATTTCAGGTGGAAAAAACTTCATTTAATATGTCTTATTTTCATTCTCTATTTTCTGTCAGTAAGTCCCTAACCCATATGTGCTGACCAGGGTTAGAATCAGAAGCAATGCTAATTGGATATAGAGGAGATAACCACGGGTTAGAAATTATTCGAATTGTAGAATTGGAACCTACTTTTCAATTGAGGTCTTTCTCAATAACCTTTCTGCCCTCCAACATACTCCGCCATTTTCACGAAGGTGAGTTTTCTGATTCAGCATTCATTGAATTATCATATCTATAGTACTTCTCCCTATATATCTGAACTAGGGTAGAACTGCTTGCCTAGTAAAGTTAAGTTTTGGGCTCTAAGATCTTGAAAACCAAGACCTCCCTCCTTTTTTGGCCGTGTCATTTGGTTCTAACTGATCCAAATCATACGCCTTTCGTTACCTCTTTGATCCCACCAAAAATTTGTCAAAATATTGTGAATTTCAAATAGTAAAGTATCCGGTAATTTAAAACAAAAGAGTGTATGAATTGGCACTACCTCACCAACTGCTTTTAATAAGACCTGCTTACCTCTTGTTGATAATAAATTTCGGTGCCATCCATGAATCTTCTTTCTTACTTTCTCCTTAATTTCACTAAAAATTTATCTTTTAGACTTATGAATAAAAGAAAGAAGTCCCAAATATTTGTCTTGAACTCCAATATGGTGGATATTTAATTTGTTTGCCACATGAACTCGAATGGGGAAGAGTGTTATTACTTAAGAATACCGCTAATTTATCCAAATTGATCTGTTGATCACTAAATTCTTTATACGAGTTTAGCAAGTTAAGAATACTATCACAGTTATCCTCTTAAATTTTATAGAAAAGAATGGAATCATCCGCAAATAATAAGAGATTTATAGTAACACACCATTAATTAACCTGAATACCTAGAACCTGTCTGTTTTGTTCTACTTTGTGTAGCAAAAAAGAGAGTCCTTCTGCATAGAATAAAAAAAGATAGAGAGAAAAGAAGGTCATCCTACCGGATACCTCTTTCTGGCTTAAATAGCCAAAGAATTGCCCTTCCACAATAATAGAACAAGAAACCGTTGATACAAATTCATTAATGTAGTCAATCCACCTTGTTCCAAAATCAAGTTTGCCCATAATGAACCATAAAAAAACCTCCATTTAACTATGTTATATGTTTTATTTATGTCTAATTTAATAGACAATTCAGACTCAAAATTATATCTTTTTAATTTTTAGATAGCACATACATTTATGTGCTATAAAAATATTGTCAGAAATTAAAAGTCTTTTAATAAAAATACTTTGATTAGAACTCACTCAGAAATACATATATTTTTGTAGTCTATAGACTAAGATTTTCAAAAAATAATATAAAAATTCAATTAAAAAATAAAATATAGAGACTTAATTTAAAAATTTAATAAAATTATAGAGGTAACTAAACCAATTTCAAATGAGCATATCAAATCAAAACGACATAATAACATTATCAATTTTATCCACATTTATATTTTATATTCTATATTAGATTAAATTTGTTTAATAATTTCATAAAATGAATAAAATCAACGTGGATGAAGAAGGAAAATGTGTGGACAGCAATCAAATAAAACCTTCTTTGGTAAATGGACTATTGAGCAATTATTGAGCTAGGAAAGGTCTCTGAGACAGAGAGAGTGTGGGGTTTCCTAAGCTATGCATTATGCTTTATATATATAGGAATTTTTTTAATAATAAAATAAAAAAAATTATATTTCTCCAAACATAATTTTTAGACTTTAATTTTTAAAATACGATTTTTTTTTTATTTAAGCAAGTTTGTCGAACTCCAACGAACTCTATAAAAATTGGCAAATTCGCCTAACTCCCAACAAACTCATGTGTTTTGAAAATTAAAATCCAAAAGTCATGTGTTGAAAAAATATGAATTTTTTTATTTTATTATTGAAAAAAATCTTATATATATATAATATGAAAAAGTTTAGAACCAGTATTTTTGTTAAAATTTGACTAATATTTAATTAATAAAAAAAATAATTTTATATTATTAAATATAATTTTATATTATTAAAAATATTAATAGTAATTGATTAATAATTACAAATTATAAAATCTGCTGGCTCCTAATACTCCTCGTAATATACTCCATTGAGCTTAAATTAAGGATAATATCACAACTATTCAGTAGTTTCTATTGTAACCCTTTTACCTTTGTTTTAAGTTTTTAACTGATTCTTAATTTCTTATGCTTTACAATATTAATGGTTCTTATTAAGAAAAGAATAAAGCAATCTTTTTGAGAAAGTTACTTTGATGAGAACACCCTCGGTTAGCATTTTTTGTTCACCAAAGCTAATCTTTATGTTATTAATCTTTAGGATAATTCGTTTAATGTGAATTTTTTTATATGATTTAGTCATATGTAATTTCTTATTAGTAACTTTTTTTAAAGAATGTCATATTTGAATTTTATTTCTTTAATTAATAGTAAAGAATTATACACAATTAGTCTTGCATAGTTTTGGTTTGTGTTGTTTCTCAAATTTGTTTTGAATTAAGGTTTGAAAATTGAATTGGTCAAATAAAATTTAAAGAGTTAAAAGTTTAATTGAAGTTAAATGGGAGTTAAATTATATATAATAAAATAATATATATTTTTTTAAAATAATTTTTTATATTTTATTATTTTAAATTAGTTAACTGCTAAAAAATTATATTAGTTTAACTAGTTAATCAATTTTTTGATCAATTTTCTAATTTTTTGATTGGTATACTTTAAATTGATTTTTTATTTGAACAAAATTAATTTAGTAATTGATTTTTGATAAATCTAATTGAGCTGGACATTTCGATCTTATTTTTAGAACTATAGTTTGTAGGTTTTTTTTTAAATAAATAATTTAATTATTTTAATTACTAAAATAAATAATTTGTAGTGTATTTACCAATATACATCACATTTATTTATCTCGTTTATATTGTAAACAAGATAATTTTATACGTATCTTGTTTACATTATAAACAAAATAATTTTTTATGTATCTCGTTTACAGTATAAACGAGATAAATAAATGTGGTGTAAATTAATAAATATATTACAAATTATTTATTTTGATAATTAAAATAATTAAATTATTTATTTTAAATAATCCTAGTTTGTATATGATGATGAGAGCATGACATGCTAATAAAATGGTAATGTGAAAATGAAAGTTAAAATCGGATTTAAATTTTACTCAGGTGGCTTCCTTGAATGTTCATGTATGTGTCTAGTGCGCCAGCACTTTAGTTTTTAAAAAAGGATGGCAATAACATTTAAAGAAAAAAAAAGTTGTAAAGTTTATAAGTCTCTATCACGTTTAAAAGATCATCACTCATGCAACATTGGAATGGGACTATCCGAAACAGATTATTTAAAATGAAAAGATAGGTATAAAGTGATAAACTAAAAGTTTAATTATTATTAAATTTATAATTTTTATTATATGAGAATATTATTATTTTAGTTCAAAAAGTAATTAGATATTTACTTTTTTTTTATTTTACTAATATTCTTACTTTAAAAGAAATTAATCCAAAAATTATTATATATCTTACCAAGTCAATATAAGTAAGCGCCACTGATATTCTTCTTTCTTGTATTTTTGTCTTTTTCTTTTGGAATAGTTTGTAGGTATTGTCACAAAGTATTATTATTGATGAGTATAAACTATAAAGTATTGGAAGATTTTTAAGTGTATCGTCATATCGGTATATAAGTGATTTTTAACCGTTGATCTTAATTATATAATAATTATATATATTATATATATTTTATATAATTAAGATTAACAGTTAAAAATCACTGAAACACCGGTACGACAACACACTTAAAAATTTTTCTAAAGTATTTCTATGAAGAAATAAATTAAACTATATTGGATTAATTCTTTCCATCCATGCAATAATATAATGCACAAATAATTGGTTAATTAAGTGATGATAAATAATCTTCTTCCATTCTCAATGCTTTTTTATATTTAGATCGTAGAGAATAAATATATCTAAACTCGCTTTAATTTCTGCCACTTTGATCAACTTTCATTGATAAGCTGATTTTATTTACCTCTATTTGAAAAAATATTGCATTATTTTCAAATATTTATTATTTATGTTTAAAAATTCCAAGTACAACAAGAAGGTAATTCAGTGAAATAAATAAACTTATACACATGATGCTCCATAATTGCTACAAATACTAATTTGGGAAAAGGCATCAAGAAATTATTATTATTATTATTATTATTTGTTAGAAATAAGAGACTAAATTGGAGGAAGAATTTGTGTATTATTGAGTGTAATTAAGTTGTCTGGACAATATAGAAGAGTATTTATAGAGGCTAAGAGATTCGTAATAATAAAGACATAATATTCTATAATAAATATTCAGATATATTAAATAATTCTAATTGATCATAATTATATTCTAACATCCCCCTAAAACTCAAGTGATGAAACTTATTTAAAACAACGAAATAAAGAAAAAAAAACTGCATAAACTGAGAAAACGGATGCAGACGGAACTGCCAAAAGGAAGCGCAGATGGAACTGCCGCTAGTCTGAAGGAAGCGCAGACAGACTGCCGCTTAGTCTGAAGGAAGCGAAGACTGAATTGCCGCATGTCTGAAGGAAGCGCAGACGGAACTGCCGCTTATCTGAAGGAAGCGCAGACTGAACTGCGGCTATCGAAGGAAGTGCAGACGAAACTGCCAAAAAGAAACCCAGACGGAACTGTCACAAGGAAACACAGACGAAACGCAAACCGAACTGTCACGAGAGAACGCAGATGGAACTGCCACGAGAGAACGTAGACAGAATTGCCACGAGAGAACGCAGACGGAACTGTCGAAAGAGAGCAAAAACTATATGATTTCTTCATGAGAATGGGTAAGCAGCAGATGACAATGGTGTTTGATCATTCGACTCGAAAAAACACAAGACAGAGAAAACAGGCTAGTCGGTGGAGTAACAAAAGGTAAGAAAAAATGGCACAAAAAAAAAAGTGCAAAAACTACGATGATTTCATCGCAAGGAAAACAACCTATTATCTTCAAGGAGGAATGATTTGTGTATTATTGAGTGTAATCAAGTTGTCTATTCAAGTTGTTTGGAATAATACAATATAAAAGAGTATTTATAGAGGCTAAGAGATTCGTAATAATAAAAACGTAATATTCTATAATAAATATTCAGATATACTAAATAATTCTAATTGATTCTAATTATTATTATTATTATTATTATTATTATTATTATGGAAAAAAACTATCGTTCAAAAAAATAGTCAAACAGTATTTATAAATTGTAGATTACACGTTAAATCTGAAACTAAATAAAAAAATATAGATAAATTTTATGTTAAACTATAATTTAAGAAGAGATACATAATTCGATTACTAAATCTTATAAGATAAAAATAAAAATAAATCATAATCTTTTTAATTTTTGATTTTACAAAAAAAATACTGTAATACAAAAAAATATCATTTCTTTTCCTCCAAATAGATCTAATAGCTTTTTGAATATAAAAATATTTCCCTGAAATTATTATTATAGAGTTCATACAAGATAAAATAATCATATATCTGAAGATGGTGCACAAAGGGCTATATATGCAAACAGGCATCTTGTGCCTTTCATAATATATAGAATACAGCCTGTCAAGATATTGTTGCACACTTGCACATATGTTGTTATCAGTTATCAATAAACAATAATAACTTGCATGCAATGGAAATTGTAAAATAATATACACAAAAAAAAAAGAGAAAAATTGCGAGTAAAAATATTAGTTGTTTTTTTTTTCCCCGCTACTTGAATCTTGAGTAGACAAATAATATTTGTAACTAGGGCAATTACCCCTAGGCTTAATTAAGAATGGATAATGCTTGTATTTTTTTTATTGTTAGAGTAGTAAATTAGTAATTCTTCAACAAACTTTTTTGGTTGAATTATTGGTGCACTCATCTACTAAATTAAGTGTTGATGATTTAGATTTTACATTATATATGTAACAACTTATCAATTAGTTGCATATTTTTAAATAGAATTTAGCTACAAGACATATCTATCAGGCTGGAAAATATTAGGAAAAAAAAGTAATTGTTCATCTTTGTCTCAAATACTAAGTTTTTTTTTTTTTTTTTGGATAAAAAAATGAGATCATGTTGAAAATTATTATCTCTAGTTAAAATTGGATAGTACTGGCAAGGGAACTGACATTATTGTTCACTATAGACACCAGGTAGGTCCTTATGGGTTTTTTTCGTCCTATATCCAAGATGAGAATCGATAAAAAAAAATTTCAATTAAAAATAAAATCTTAATGTCATTTGTACAAGGTAGAAAAAATAAAAATATATGTATTTCTTATATAATCAAAGACTAACCAATTAGGGACAAATATACCTCATATTCTCATAAGCTTGAAGGAAACCATAGATTTCATTTTTAGAGATAATATAAATTGGAAAAGTAATTTAGTTATACATAATTTAAAAAAAAAAAAAAGTTTTCTTTCGTAATAATCTAAAGAGACACTAAACTTAGGGGAAAAAATACTAAATTTATTTAGAATTTAATTTTGATATAGTAAAATAATTTTATACGTATATTTAATTATATAATATTATATTAATAAAAATAATTATTTTTTACATTGACTACATAAATAATCATTCAATTATACAATTGTGTAACACGGTTAATATATCAAAATTAAACTCATTTGTTTATATTACGAAGCTTTTATCATTTGCTAAAAACACAAATAAACCATCCAAAAAGAGTTAATTTTTTTTAAAGTCCGTTAATTCTTGGACTCTTTTTTTTATAGAAGTAAAAATAGTAATATACTTTAATAGTGTAATTTTTAGTATTTTTTAAAAATGTGAAAGACACACAAATCAAAAGTTTTAATTTCTATACCTCAAATTTTTAAATTTTTTTTTACAAAAATCTCTCGGTCTGATTTTTATACCTCACAAATCAGATGATCTGACTTTTATACTTCTTATAAATTAGACGGTTCAATTTCTATTTCTAATTAAACAATTTTCCGTTTAAAAATAACACTCCATCAATCCACATTTAAACAAAAATACTATTATTACTCCAATATCAAAAACAAAAAGTGTAATTCTTGAACATAGATGAGCAAAGTGATAAAAATAAAAATAAAAATCAACCATTGATATAGACACATACCCTAACAATGATTGTGGGCCCCACCGTATATGGTACCCCTATGAATGTTATTGCTTATTATATTCATACCATAAATATTATACTATTACAATATGAATAAATGCATGGCCCATCAATTCATCACCCCTTGTTTCATTTCCTTGGCTCAAACTCAAAAAAGTTCTTAACAACTTTGGTTAAATGATGAACAACTAGTCTCAAGTCTTAACCAAAAATCTTATGCTTTCACTTTTCACCAATATCCATTTTTCTTCACTTAACCAGTGAAGAACACCCTTCAAAATAGTTGCATCTTCAAGATTAAAAGCATCCAAAGAAATAGGGGAAAAAAAAAAGAACAGGTTTTTATACACAACATTATATTCACACATATAGTTGGTAGTTGGTTCATAATTCTTCAACAGTGTTTCAATTATTTCCTCACGTTTTCTTTTTTGCATTTTCAGAAGAAAACCAGGACCAACCCCATTTGAAGAAAGTGCATAATTGCATATAGCAGCATGTGGAAGGAGTAAATGCATTAAATTTCAGGTACCCCACCTTTCATATCTTTGGATTCTGTGCAAAAATACTAATATATGTTGCTACTATACTTCTCCTTCTTCTTTCATTTGTTTTGTTATTGGTTGTATAGTTATTTAATTAATCAGAATATCAGATATCCAGAAACAGAGAGATAAGTTTGCAATTTGCACATATATATATATATATATATATATATATATATATATATATATATATGAAAGATTTTCAAATGTACAATCATATCGATATATCAGTGATTTTTAATCGTTGATCTTAACGGCACACTTAAAAATTTTCCAATATATATATATATATATATATAGGTGTGTATCTTCTTTTTCTTCATTATTAAAAGCAGGTTTTTTCAATCTTTGTTTTCAGTCTTTGTATTAATGCTTCCACAACTACCACTTCTGCAGAAGATGAGAAATAGTATTTCTCTTAACTCTTTTGAAAAGATAAAAGTATAATAAAAATCTGTTTCATGTTTAATATATGTTCTATTTTTTTTGCAAAATATTAAATAAAAAATGTTATGTATTATAAAAAATTAATTACTTAAATTAATTATTATACAATTGTGTATAAATATATGTTATATATTAATGACTGATTTAATTGTTAATTTTTAATATACATATTAATAATTGATATTAAATACGTATATTTTATATATTTATGTATTAATATGTCTTTTTAAAATTTGTGTCTCATAAAATAAATAAATAAATATTAGAATGCACCTAATTTGCATTTTTATTTTTATCTTTTATTTTTTATAAAATTTAAAAAATATGAAAAATAAAAATAGAATATAAAAATACTAACCAACTATTTAGGATGTGTTTGGTTTATATTATTTTTTATTTTTAATATTTTTTATTTTATGAATTTTGAAAAAAAATAAAAACAAAAAATAAAAAAAATAAAAAAAATAAAATAAAATTTTATTATTTTTACTATTTTCACTTTTTTCTTCACAAAATTTTCAATTGTACTTTTAATGTTTCTATATAGATATAGTTTTTAAGGGGGCTTTTAAGCTATGATGTAGTCATATACTCACACCCCATTTATTTTTCTTTTTTTCTGACATTGGTTTCAAGGTTTCAGGTATCATCTTAATGGCAAATTAAGATTTAAGGACAAGTTCTGATTTTCCATTGGATTCTTTTCTTCATATATGCTAGTTGTTTTGTTCCTCCTTGAAGCCACTTGAAGACAGAATTTTTGTCAATGGGGTCCTTCCAAGACTTGGTTCTTGTGCTGTTATGTTCAGTTTGGTGTGTCTTTCATGTTGTTAATTGCAATGCTCAGCAGTTACAATCTTCTCAAACACTTGTGCTTCTTCAACTGAAAAAGCACTTAGAATATCCAAAGCCATTGGATATTTGGAAAGATCGTTGGACAAATCTTTGTTCTTCAACACAACAAGTGAATGTTTCATGCAATGAGAACTTTGTCACTGAACTTCTGATTATTGGTGACAAGACACAAAGCAAATTTAGAGAAGAACATGAAGGATTTGATGGTTATGCAATTCAAGATCAAACACTTTCACAAGGGTTTTCAATGGATTCTTTTGTTGCTACTTTAGCAAGGTTAACTAACCTTAGAGTTCTGAAGCTTGTTTCTTTGGGAATTTGGGGTCCATTACCTGATAGGATTCATAGGCTTTATGATCTTCAACACTTGGATTTGAGTTCCAATTTTCTCTATGGATCAATCCCTCCAAAGATTTCAACAATGGTGAATCTCAAAACTCTTAATTTGGGTGATAACTTCTTCAATGGTACTATTCCAACCTTGTTCTTCAACTCATCAAGTAATTTATCATATCTCAGTTTGAAGAACAACAAGTTGAAGGGTCATTTTCCAAATTCAATTCTTGGCATCAACACCCTCAATGAGATTGATATTTCAAACAACAATATTTCTGGTGGATTGCAAGATTTCAATGGTTTGAGCAACTTGGAACACTTGGATTTGAGTTGGAACAACTTGGATTCAACACTTCCTCCAATGCCAAAAGGATTGAAGAATCTTTTCCTAAGCAGGAACTCATTCTCAGGTGAAATTCCAAAGCAATATGGTAAACTAAGTATGCTTCAAATGCTTGATGTTTCATCCAATTCACTCATAGGAACTGTTCCTGCTGAAATTTTCAACTTGCCAAACATAAGTCTCTTGAACATTTCATCAAACATGTTGAGTGGAACCACAAAGAACAATCTAAGATGTAGCATTCGACTTCGATTCGTCGACGTCTCGAATAACAGGCTAATGGGGGGCTTGCCTGATTGCCTGATCCGAACCGGACCCGAAAATGATAGAGTTGTTAAGAGTGATGGAAATTGTTTGTCTGGGAATTTTCAGCATCAACATGCATTGTCATATTGCAAAGAAGTTCCTCAATTGAAGAAGGAATCACATAAAGTTGGAGCATTATTTGTTGTTGGTGTAATTGTTGGAATTCTTGTTATGGTTATGGTTTTTGTTTTGTGCATTGTTATAGTTTGTAAAAGGTATTATTCAAAAGGGGTATCAGAACAGCACCTATTGCATAAATCAGTTCAAGATAGCTACTCAGCAAGTTTGTCATCTGAAATTGTGACAAATGCAAGTAGGTATTCTTTTCATTCTAGAAACTTACGTACAGTTGTTTTCGTGTATTATTTAACGACTCTTAACTATAAACTTCACACGAAGACAATTGCACGTGAGTGTTAACTTCTTTTCATTCATCAAAATGATACATATGAACATTGTTGTTACTAATGTTATTCTAAAGATTTTAATTTTATTGTTTGTTACTAAAATTTCAGGGTATGTTTCTGAAGCTGCAAAGTTTGGCAGAGAAGGCCTTCCCTTGTGTAGGTCATATTCTTTGGAAGAGTTGAAGGAAGCTACAAATAACTTTGACAACCCTAATTTTATGGGTGAAAATTTATATGGGAAGGTTAGAACACTACTCTTTTTAACTTTTGTTTTTAATTTTTATTTTAAGGGATTAACTTTCAACTTCTTCTCTAAGTAATTAGACCATAATAAAAATAATTTTTAAAAAAAAGAGTTTTATTATTTTTTTTTTTTCAGAATACATTGACATTTGACAATGTAAATTTAGTGGGACACAACTAAATATATAGTATAGATGTTAGTGTAAATTAAGATAGCATTTGTTTTCAGGTACTGAGTTAGAAATTGAGAGACTGAGACTCAATATCATGTTTTTTTGTTTAGAGACTGGTATTAAAATTTTTGTCTCTTTCTTCAAAATTTCAGTACTTCAGTACCTCCAAAAAGTAGAGACACAGGGAATTAAAATTTTTAGAGATGGAGACAGAAACTTTAATAATATTTTATACCTAAAATACTCTCATTTCAAATAATTAATTTCAATTTTACCCTTTGTGCAAATTAAATTAGAATTTCATTCTTGTTTTAATTTCTGTCTTCCACTTTGTACCAAACAGAATATTGAGATTTATTTCAATCTCTGTCTCTTAGTCTCAATCTCTCGGTCTCAGTCTTTCCATCTTTGTCTCTCCACCAAACGCTACCTAATAAACACTTTTGTATGAAAAAAAAAGTTATTTTCGATTTGGTTGGACCCATTGATTTGTAGTCGATTTTTTAAATTATACCCAATTTTTTTGTATTTTTCATCTGTTTACAATTCGATTAGACGGTCTTATTTAAATCCTTTTTCAGAACTATATATAAAATAATTTTATTGAGATAATAAATATGAAAATTAATTGTATTTGTCTATGTGTCAGCACTTAATTAAATATTAGTGCATAAAAATTAAACTGCAGATGCATGCTAATAGAATTGATAAGTTGTTCCTATGATGTTGCAGCTTTACAGAGGAAAATTAGAGAGTGGAATACAAGTTGTGATAAGGTGTTTGCCTTTGTCAAAAAAATACACAATTAGGAACTTCAAACTCAGGTTGGATTTGCTTGCAAAGCTTAGGCACCCTCATTTAGTGTCTCTCTTGGGACATTGCATTGATGGTGTTGTTGGAGATCAAAGTGACACAAATGTCTTCCTTGTTTATGAATTTGTCTCAAATGGGAGCTTTCAGACCTATCTCTCAGGTACCAATATAAAGAATATAATTTTAATATGATAACTAATAGCTTGTTTCATAGAGAAATTTTGTTTGTGTACTTATTTCCTTTCATAGTAATATTTAATCCATGTCATTTTGATTTGCTAGAATTTTATGTTGGTTGTCAAAGATTCTCTTCTTTTCTTCTGGTTTAGTTAGTACTTCCCCTTATTATTATGTACTAAAATCATTAACTTTGGAGTTGAAAAATGTTTTTTTATACTGACAAATGTGCTGGTTTTCACATGAATGCCATTATTTTGACAAATAATATGCAAGGGTTTATACAAGAAATATTAAAAAATAATATCCTCCTTTTATTTAAATATAAAATTTATTTGAGTGAATTTTTAGAAAAAAATATTTTATGTTTGGTATTTCATAAAAAAAAAATCTTTTTATTTATTAATTATATTTGCATACAATAATATAAAAATATTTTTTGTTTATTAATTATATAAAAAATATTTTTTTTAAAAATATCTTTTAAAAAAATATAAGTTATAATTTCTTAAAATAATATTTTTATTTTTTTAATATTTTTATTTTTACTACTAAAAATTTATTAAAACGTTAAAAAATAATAAAAAAGATCTTTTTCTATTAATATAATAATAATATCCAAACAAGTACACAATATAGTGGATTTCTCAATGCAATTCAATCCAGCTTATACTAGCAAGAGAATTTAGCATTATGACTTCTTTTTTCTCTGTTGTTATTCATGGCATGTGCTACTTTTTCTTCTTTCTACTTGGAACTTTAAATTTGCAAAATTAAACAAGCTTTAGTTGGTATTTTTTTAGACTTTTATAGAGCATTAGGTTTAATTTTTTTTTTTTACTAAATATAGGAAGATTTGAATCTGCGACTTCTTAAGGAAGCATGAGGACACTATGTCATTTGAGTTTTACAAAATAATACATTAGTATTTATGTAACTATATATTATAAATTAAAAGTAAAATTTGTCACTCAAATATTTAGTATTAATTCAATTAAAATTTTATATTATTTTATCAAAATAATTATACAAATGATAAAATTTTATTAGTTTTTCATTAAAGTAATATGGTCTCTCTAAAGTAAAACAGTTTTATATCATCAATTAACTCTAATACAAATTTTAATTCTAAATCAATTTACTCTTTGAAAATATAAAAAATAATATTCCAAAAATATTTCATTAAAATTGTTCTAAGCTTATACATAGAAACTCACATTGGAATATAATAATATACTTCATAAATTAGAACCTTTGAAAGTTGGAAAATTTCCAATTTATGAGTGACAACACTTTTTGGTTATTTATGTGCAGAAGACAGTGGTGGAAAGATTTATGATTGGTCAGAGAGATTATCGGTGCTAATTAGTATTGCCAAGGCTGTTCACTTCTTACACACTGGAATGATACCCGGCTTCTTTAAGAACAGACTTAAGACTAATAATATATTGATTAATGAACATTGGATGGCAAAGTTGAGTGACTATGGATTGTCTATTATCTCTGAAGAAACTGATGCTTGTGGGGTATGTTTTCCTTTTTGCCTTTTTTAATTCTTCAAAGAGATAATACTCAATTTGGTCTCTGAACTTACACGCGAGCCTCAATTTAGTCCCTGAATTTTCAATTGTCTCTGTTTAGTCCCCAAATTTTGTGAACATAACTCATGTTAGTCATTGAAACAATTTTCAACGTACAAACGTTAACGAAACACTGTCGTGACAGTCGAATGTCACACTAAACTTTGTAAAATGATGTCGTTTTGGTTTTAGCACTCAAATAATCTAAAAACAACATCCTAAATAGTGTTTATTAAAATTTTACCTAACAAAATAAGTAATACGATGTCGTTTTTGAGCTATTTAAATATCAAAACCAAAACTGCATCATTTTACAAGTTTTAACGTGACATGTGATAGTCTACAACAGCGCTCTATTAACGTTTTTATACTAAAAATGGTCTCAGGGACTAATATGAGACACGTTTATAAACTTCGAGGACTAAACAGAGACAATTGAAACTGCAGGGACTAAATTGAGACTCGCATGTAAGTTCAGGGACCAAATTGAATATTATGTTAGTTACCCATGTCCCATTACATAAAGATATCTTCATATAAAAATAATAATTAAGATGTCAATACATATTATGTTAAATAATTTACTCAAACATATTATATTATTTAATAATTTTTAACTGTTATCTTTACATAAAAATATATCTTCGTGTGAGTAGTTATCTTGAGTTATTCCAATTTATGTGCAATAAAATTTATGATGAATACAAAGTGAATTTTCACATTGCTTAAATTAGAAACTCATTCTAATATTGATCTAACAAATTACCAATTGATTTGACAATATCACTCAGACTAATATTTAAATATAATAAATGAGATCACAATTAGATATTAGAATGTAAAATTCTAACATTTTTTCTATGTCTATGATTCATCTTCACTGATTTGACTTATTTTATGGTTTATAGGTAAATGGAGAAAGTCCTGATTCAATGTAAGAATTTGTGTAGATCATGTGACTTAGTATTTAATCATTTATTTATTTATTTTTGTGAAACTTTCCATGACTCTTCCAACATATATGTTATTTTCAGGCAAATGAAAAGGTTAGAGGATGATGTCTATAGCTTTGGATTCATAATACTTGAGGCACTTGTTGGACCTTCACTATCTGCTAAAAGAGAAGCACTTATGCTCCATGAAAGGGTATGCATTAAAGATTTTCAGATTAAATTACATGATGAATTTGTAATGTCTTCTAATCATTGAAAAACACAAGTTTCAAATGAGTTCAGTTTTAATACATCATCAACTTAATATACATTTAACCATATATTGTTGCATCAGTAATTTAGTAATTTACATCCACTTTCTTGAATAAAAATGTAAAATTATTGAGTTTAGAATTTATGGTTTAAATTTTAAAATATGATATTATTTATCTTTCATCTAATTTGATCAGTATTAACATGACAAATTAAAAACTGATGTTTCCAATGGGTATAATATATTCAAGGTTTAATTACTCGGTCAGTCCTATAATTTCATCGAAATTTTAATTAGGTCTTTATACTTTTTTTTTTATTCTTAATTGGATTCCTATACCATATCTGATTTTGTAACTAAATATCTACCTTGATAAACACGTTAAAGTTAATAGAATATTCTGTTAAAGTTAATAGAATATTCTGTTAAACTATAGGGAATATTCAGTCAAATGTTAGGCATATTTGTTTTGTTTAATAGAATATTTCGTTAATTCTAATATTTTTATCACCACAGGAACTTAATTACAAAATTTGATATGATATGGAACTCGATAGAAAAAAAAAGTATAAAGACCTAATTAAAAATTTAGTAAAATTATAGAAATTGACAGAATAATTAAACCTATATTCAACTACTATTATGCATCAAAAATTAAATTGATGGGTTAATGTTGTTAACTAATATAATTTTATAGGGATCATTCAATAGTCAAGATGGGTGGAAACAGATTGTGGATCCAATAGTGATGTCAACTTGTTCTAAAGAATCTCTATCCATTGTGATATCTATATCCAACAAATGCATTTCTCCTGAGTCATGGAGCAGACCATCCATTGAAGATGTCCTTTGGAACTTGCAATATGCTTCTCAAGTTCAGGCAACTGCTGATGGGGTTTAGGGATCAAAGGTAGTTTGTTTTCAGAAATTGGGATTGAATTTGGCGGATCGAAATTCGATATTGTATTTAGTAATTCGATATTGTATTTAGTAGTCTCGAGATACAAAATTTCAGTAAGGATACAAAATTTTAGTAAGGATACAGAAAATTGAAATTTTTTAAGATAGAGACTAAAATTTTAATAATATTTTTTAAAACAAATATATTTATTTAACTTTACAAATTCTAAATCTACACTTCAATGAGTTTAATCTCCATATTTATTTTAAACTAAATATAATATCGAGATATAACTCAGTTCAGTATATTTTATACAAAATACAATACAAAAATTTAATTTAATTTTTATCTCTTAATCTCAATCTCTTAGTATCAGCCTCCAACTCTTTATTTCAAATATAATCTTAATTATGAATTTTTGTTTTAAATTTGAAGTGCTCAATAATGTTATTTGTATATTAAAATTCCATATCTTTAGTGGATGTTAGAAATAGAGGAGGTGAGAAAGCAAAGTCTTAGTCAAATATTTTGTCATGTTTTTTTCTCTGTATTATGTAAGCTAAAGATATTTAGTTTTAATATATAAATAACACTTGTGGTAACTTCATCAAAAGGGATAACTTCTCAATGATAATATCCTTGAAAATTATAAGAGGATGAGAAAGTATCTATTTTGGTCAAATTATTCAGAAGGCATGAACATGAACTTTGATTTGTATATAATTATTTAGTTAATCAGTAAGATATAAGTGCATGATTTTTTAATTATCAGATCGATTTATTTGTTTGGTTAAATTTTGAATCAACTTATTTAACTAGGTTAATTAAACATCAACTATTAGATCGATCTGATTTAAGATAAAAAAGATAATTAAAAGTTAATTGAATAATAATAAAAAATATATAAAAAAATTGATAAATCAATTAAATGATAGATTTGATTTTTATAATTTTATTATTTAGACAGTAAATAGACCTATTTATAATATTTTCTTTTAAAAATAGATTAATAAAATCAACCTCACTCACTTAACACCGGAGATATTTACCTAGTATTTTTTTATTGATAATAATAATAATAATAATAATAATAATAATAATAATAAAATATAACAGTAATAATATTTTTTATAGTTTACATATTTAGTAAAATCAATGTTTTTTTTTTACCATCATATTGATCTAAAAGGCAATTGAATAGGCAATAACAAATAGACACGTAAAATATAGACTTATTTTAAGTAACATACTAAAGTAAATAGTTAATGAGTTATAGTTTAAATGACATAATTTAATCATAAAAAAATGATATAATCTTTTTATACTCATCAAAAAATTATAAGTTTGAGTCTCACTCTTAATTTTAGAAAAAAAAAATATTATTATTAAAAATTTTAAAGCAGTGATTGCAAACTTGCAATGCACAGTGTTAAGGATTTTTGCTTTTTTTTTTTTCTATTGTTCGGGCGGGGTATTGGGTTTTGTTTAAAGTGCTTGATTTTGTTGCTACAATTAAATGTTTAAATGAAAGACCCATTTCTGTATTCATTGTTCATGGAAATGAGCTCATTTTTAGTCATATAAAAATGGGTTTGGATCTAAATTTAAAAATAAAAATGATGTTTTTATTTGGAAATATTTAATTAGAAAAATATCAATTATTTTACATTATTAATAATACTGGATTAAACTTTTTATGCCTATGTATTGGTCGTTTTATTTTCATCATGTGGGGAAGAGAGTGAGATGAGAGGGATATAATCATTGGCTTGTTACTTGTCAGTATTATTTGAAATTGAGTAAATTATAAAAAAATATCTTCAAACTATTAAATTGTTAATAAAACTATTTTTAATTTATTAGCCGTTAAAATATTCTTAAATATTTAAAAAAACAACAAAAGTATTCGATTGTTAAATATATTTTTTTAAAAGAATCTTATAAAAATATAATTTTTAATAATTTTATGTTAAGTGATTTTTTTATAATTTTTTTTTGTTAATAACCAAAAATATTTTTAAGAGATAAAAATATAGAGATGAAATTTTGGTCTAATTTTTTGTACATGCACTTTTTAAATGGTAATGTTGTTTTAAGGTACAGCTATGGAGGGCAATCTCGGAAATTGCATTTTGGTTCTACCACGTTGTTAAAACTGTAGCTGTGTTCCCTCAGAATCGTGTCTAAGGATTTGGCCACATTTTGATGATTGTGTGGTTCTAAAGGTACAGCCTTCTTCTATAAGAATAATATATATAAATTTAATTTTGATGCACTGTTAGTGTAAAACTGTTCTACACGTACATTCAATCGCCGTCATATTAGTAAAAATAACTATTTTTATATTAATTGCATAAATAATCATAAAAAATAGTTGTGATTGTATAACTGTGTAAAACATTTTACACTGTCGGTACATTAAAATTAAATACTCTATATATATATATAGTTGCTAATTAAAATGTAGTCATCACATATTGGCAAAATTTTCAGAATCCTATCGTAATCATCATAAAACCTAAGGATTTTGACTCATACTTCATTTGCATGAAGCACCAAACTAATTCTTCAAAAAATTGCAACCACCACCCATGTGATTTTATGATCCCTACCATGAAACAACGTTTTCATCATCATCACATCAACAATGTTGGAAGAGGAACCACAAATTTGGTGCCCACTCATCATCTGTACCAACTTCTCAAGGTAAAAGAAAAATATGATATTTATATACAGAATATATAAATAAATATTAATACAAAACTAATTTACATTGAGTAGTGTGAATGGTGTAGATGAATATGTTTTAAAAGAAATTTATTCTTAGTAAATAAATATTAATACAAAACTAAATCAAAGTTTGTATACACTATTTTTTTTAAGGAATGAAAATTTTAATTTTTAAAATGAGATAAAATTTATTCGTAATCTGTAATTTAAAACAATTTTTTGAACATAGGAGATCAGGAAAAAAATAAAAGAAATTTTTTATGTATGGTTCTAAACCGCGATTTTGATAGAAAAATTAAAGCCTATTTTTGTGGTACTCAACAACAAATTCTATTATTTATATTGTAGAAATTAAATATAAATATTATATTATGTATAGAATAGTATTTCTTTTTCTTTTTTTTGGTCAAACTCACACGCACTATAAAAAGAGGAAGAAATAAAGGTCCAGTTACATATATCGTCATCACAGACTAAACCAAAATCTCGTGCAAGTAAGAAATGGTGTTTTTATTAATAGTTTTGGATAAATAATTTAATTAAATTATTTTTAAAAAAATAAAATATAAAATTTATATTAAAAAAATTATAAATAAATTATTTTATATTTTCTAATTATAAAAATACCTATTTAAAAAAAACGATAAAAAATTTATATTATAAAAAAGTTATTTTTTAAAATTTTTTTATAAATAATTTAAATAATCAAATTAATTTTAAAAATTATATTAAATATTAATATTGTAATTTTTTATAAATTATAAATTAAAAAAATTACTTATAAATCTATTTAAATTGGTCTATCAAACACTAGTGAAAAGTTATATAACCTTATTAGTTTTTAAATTTTTTTAATATGACCATAATTACTTGTTGCTTTGCGTGAGAGCACCCCTTTTAATGCTTTGTTTACTTAAAGACATCAAAATTAGGGGTGAATACGGGTAGCAGGTACCTGATTATTCGTCTGAATCTAAATCGAACTAATTGAATTGGTTTTAGAATTAACGGGTAATTAGGTCCGATCCGAACCAAATAAATGCCTCTCTATAGTAATTGATTGAGTAACGGTTTTGGGATGCAGAATCCGAAACAACTCGTGGATCCGACCATATATTAATTAAATAAAAAAATTAAAAATTAAAAAAATATACATATGCTTTTTAATGATTTTGAGTTTCTCACCTAGTAACCCTAATACTAGTAGCGATTTTCTCACCATATGGAATAAACCTTAACAGAACTTTCTCAAACTTCACCTTACTGTAAGTGATACTGTTGTTGGAAGCACTTCTTCTCTAAGTACAGTCACTCCCACCGTATTTAATGTGTTTAGATTTTAATATATTTGGTGTTTAACATGTTTGGATTATTTTTATTGATTTTTCATGTTTATTGTACTTGAAAATTTTTAAGATAAAAATTTTGTTTTTTTTTTTTATGAATTTCTGTTTTATCAAGTATCCAATTACCTGAATCGAACCAATCCGTTCTTAATCGGTTTGGTTTAGTTCGGATATATACACAAAAAAACATAAATCCGAACCAATTATAATTCAATTGGTTCGGTTATAATTCCACCATAAACCCGAACCAACCCGACTCGTGCTCACCGCTACTCAAAATGGCCTCGGTCTTCAAAATTGAAATAATTAATAGTTAAAAATTTAGATGCATGCAGATAACTTCATGTAAAATTTATAGTTAAAAATAATTAAATTATTTAATAAATTTGATTAAATTATCATTTAATAATTCTGAACTATCAATTTCAATTCATACAAAATTAATTGCACTTTAATTTTTATCTAATTAATAATTATTTATGCTATTTTTTGTTGATAACTTGTTGCCCCATGCATTTTTTACCATGCACACTAAACTCTGCTTTAAATAATTTCATATTTCTCTTATAATTACATTTGAGTCATTCAAATTAAAATCTCAACACTAAGATTTGCACTTCTATAAAATGATAATTTGCTTTATTGTCAAAACCAATTTATCTTTTTCTATTTTTTCTACAAAAGAAAAAACTTTCATTCATAAAAAACTAAACGGCATTTACAAATCAAAAAAATATAAAATTTATATTTCAAAAAAAAAAAAATATCTTATGTGATAAATTATAAACAAATGGGAGCGCAATATTTAATTACAACAAATTTTAACAAAAAAAAATAGAGAGACAACTCTAAAACTCTTTTGTTTTTAAATCAACACAGACATATTACATCACAGTTGAATATATTTTATTCTTCTTTAAATAAACACGAATACTTTCTAAATTTATCAAAGTTTTTATGAATAAATTTTTTTTAAGTATATTTTTTTTAAATTTAAAAACTTTATAGTACCAAAATAAAAATATTCATAAAATAAAATTATTACACCGTAAAGAAGAAAAATAAATTATTAGAAAATTATTGATATTTAAATCTAAGATTGAAACTAAAATACTATAAAAAGACTTAAAAAGAGACACAAGTAAAACTAGAAATGCGAAGAGAGAAGAGAGAAGAGAGAATGGAGAAAAGGAGAAGGAAAAGAAAAAAAAAACAGAAAGAAAAAGAATAAAGAAAAAAAAGGAAGATCAAGAAAAAGAGAGGAAAAAGATAAAAAAAAAAAGGATTGAAAACATGGTATGATAGTAAAAGAAGGAGAGGAGAATTTAGAGAAGAGAAGAAAGAAATAGGTAAGAAGACTATCGTTACTTATATTAATAAGATGATAGCAATTATATTAATAAGATGATAGCAGGTTAGTAAAAATTCTCTTATTATTATGCAAATTTTTTTAGAGTGTTAGATATATAATAATTTATAACGCCTCTTTTTATCAATTTAAGTTTTTTTTTAAACAAAAAATTTATTGATATAGTATCAAAATTTTATATTTAAATAATTTAAAATTTAATCTTTTTCCAAACAAAAAAAACCACAAAATAATATATATATATATATGTATATATATTAAACAAACTCAAAATCTGTATCATAAACTATTTTCCTTGCATAATAACGATGATGATGATAATATTTTTGGTCCAATAATGTCAATTTAATACTACAATACATGAATTTTTTTAATATAAATAAATAAATAATTTAGGTTACATTATCAATAACTATGAGACATGTAATAATATAGTTAACATTAAAAATTTTCCCTGAATTCATGTGTAAAATAATTAAAAAGTTGTACTATTAATCTATATTAATACATAATTTAATAATATATCTTAAAATAATACTGTTTTTATGGAAGACTTTGCGCACAAATAAATGAAATAATCTATTTATTAATTGATTTTGGTTTTAAATTGTTAGGCATGTTGAAGAAGAAAAGTCTAATGAGCTACAGCTAGTTAGTTATTGTCCAATTAGCTCAGTTCAACCGGAAGAAACTAAATTTTTTTTTTGTTATAAATATTTGTATCCTGTAACAAACTTAACTACTTTTCTGTTAATACAATTTTTACACTCTTCTTTTTCTCAAGAATGTTCATCTCGCTCTCCACCTTTTTTTTTTAAATCTCTGTTCACCATTGCTCTGAGTCTGATACCTTTCCATGGTATCAAAGTTCAACAATCCATAGATTTTTCTGCGCCAACTCCAATAGCTCCAATGAGCTTTCCAAATCAAAACACATTTCCAAATCAGAACGCATTCACTACATTTTCAGCAATCAAGCTCAACGAGAATAACTTCAAGAGTAAACACTCAATCCGGTCCTTGTCCATTTTCACGAAGGACAAAGCGATCCCTGTCAAACAAAAAAGAGACACTTCGACCCTCAATCTTTTTATTTTGGGACAATACGGTCCCTCTGTTAAAAAATTCATTAAATAATAATAAAAATGAGTTTTGTGGAGGATTTTATTTGTATTTTGTGGGGGTTTTAAACCTCCACAAACTATTAATAACTTTGTTTTTCAAAAATTCCTTCATCAATGGTGGTTAAGTGAAGAAAAACGATTGATAAAAATAATGCCACAAAAAAAAGTAATTATAGTACAATACTTTTTAAAGGAAAAAAATAACATCGAATAAGAAATGAAAGAAGAGAACTTTAATGTTGATAATATTGGTATTGGTGATGATGATGGTAGAGGAGATAATGATGATGATAAAATATGGTTACACAATAAAAATAATAGAGGTAGGAGTGATAATAATGAGGATGAAAAAGATAATGGTAGTAGTGGTAGTAATTGGTTATATTGTTGAAAAGATTTTTGTGGGGGGTTTAAAACCTCCACAAAATACAAATAAACCCCCCCCCCACAAAACTAATTTTTATTATTATTTAATAAATTTTTTAACAGAGGGACCGTGTTGTCCCAAAATAAAAAGGTTGAGGGTTGAAGTGTCCCTTTTTTAGACAAGGATCGCTTTATCCTTCGTGAAAATAGACAAGGACTGGATTGGGTCTTTACTCTAACTTTAAAGCATGGAAGAAGCAAGCACTAGCGTGCATAAAGGTAAACAATCTTCAAAATCACTTTGATTCGAGAAAAATACCTGCAAGATTCAACTCTGAATTAGAAAGAATTGAAGCTCAAGAATATACATAATGGGAGGTACAAGATTAGTGCCTGATAGCGTGGTTAATTGCAACAATGGAGCCAAATTTTGTGAATTGCATAATAGAATACGATCATGCATATCAGATTTGGTACACACTGAACGATTACTTTGAAGCTAGAATCAAATCAAGAATTAGGCAACTCAAAACTCAACTAAAAACGTTCAAGAAGCAAGGGTCCACAGTGGCATAATACATGGGTAAAATCAATCAAGTTGTAGATGCACTCAATGCATTTAGAGCTCCACTGAGCAAAGAATAGTACATTGAAGCCGCATTAGCAGGTCTTAGTGAAGAATACAATACCTTCATCACAGTCTCTACAGCAAGAATCGATATAATGACAGAAAGCGAATTTGAAACACAATTGCTCACTCAAGAAGAACTCATTGACAGATTTAGAAGAACAGATCTCGGTCCGATTCAAGCAAATCTGGTCCAAAGTGAAGAAACTCAAGAAAGAACACAAGGAAGAGGATTCAACAATTACAACAACTATAGAGGAGGCTTTAGAGGTTCAAGAGGCAGAGGCTACTCCAGAGGTTCCGGAAGATCATCCTGGTGGCATGGAAGTCGGCCTCAATGCCAACTCTGTGAAAAGATTGGTCACACCGTCATACAGTGTTATCATAGATTCAATCCTGACTTTGTAAGCCCACAATTACAACAACTCAGTGCAGCACAACCACCATCAGCAGCCTTCCACAGTGGAATAAGCTCCCCTTAGAACAATCAACAAGGACTGCAAGAAGCAAAGCCTCAGCCACCCAATCCACAAGCCTATCTCACCGTGCCTGCAACACTGCCGTATACGGCCTGTTATCCAGACTTTGGTGCCTCTTACCACATTACCTATGACTAACGGAACCTCATCACATTATCAGATTATGCCGGCACAGACCAAGTGTATGGAGGTAATAGCCAAGGTATGGAAATTGAACACATTAGAAGCTCATTTATGCATGCATCCCTATCACATAGACCATTTAAACTACAAAACCTTTTACATGTGCCTACTATATCGAAAAACTTAGTGAGTGTGGCCAAATTTGTTTTAGACAGTGGTGTATTTTTTTAGTTCTGGCCTCACTTGTGCAATCTCAAATGTTAGTTTTCAAAGAAGTCACAAACCAACCTATTTCAATACACAAGTCACAAAAAAAAACCAATCAATTCCTTACTATTGAATAATGGCGCCGCTGCAGCCAGTGCCACGAGCACAACCACGACTACAATTTCTCCTTCACGTACAAATGAACCAATTGATTTAGCATGTTCAAATAGCAAATCGTTGAATAACAATGTTACTTTTTTGAGTGAGCATGTTGAAGAAGTAAAGTCGAGCAAAGATTTAGTCACACTCAAAAAGGCTGAAACTCAGCTCTCTCAGTCTGTAACTAGTCCAGCCTTAACTGCTGTGGCCAACCTTCCTTGTAAGGTGTTGAGTTAAGAAATTAACTAAATTAATTAGTGATGACAAACATTATTTTATTGGGCAAAATAAATAATTAAATATTAATTATTTATAATTATATGTTGCTGATTATTTATGATGATATGTTGCAGGCCAAAAATAAATATAATGCAGCAGCAGCCCAAGTGAATGAGAGAAACATATAAATAAGGCTGGTGGGCTAAAATGCAAACGAAGCCCAAAAGAAACAAAGAATACAAGGCAACGGGCTGAATGAAAAAAAGATCTGATCCAAGCCCAGTTCGTTGCCTCTCTCATTCAAACTCTTCCATCTTGCTCTCACCCAAAAGCAACGTTAACCTGTCCCCTCTTGGTCAAAACTCAGAAAAAGAAAGAGAGAGCTTCTTCCCTAAGCTATTCACTAAAGAAGCAAGAAAGAGAAGATTAAGCAAATGATAGAAGTCTAATCATCCATCATCAATCTATATCAAGAAGAGGTCAGAAGTTAAAGGTGATTTTCATTTCCTTCTACATGCATCTCATTTTCTTCTCTTCTTCCCAACACTCTGCCATTCCAAAAATGGGTTACAAGGGAAAGTTGATTTCTGCTCTAATCTGCTGTGTATCCACGGTCACAAGTGTATTTTAGGGACCAAGTTGGTTTTCAATGGCTGAGATAGGGTTTTACCATTGGAAACATCTGTTTATGATGTCAAATGTCTTCGGTCAAGCAAAAAGGAGACATCTTGAAAATCCCTAATTTGGGGTAAATGAAGAAAGTAATCTCTGTTCACCATTGCTGTACATCAATGGTCAAGATTGTTTCTTGGGGACCAAGAAGTATCTCAAGGGTTCAGATCTGGGTTCACCATTGAAAATAATTTTCTTTGCTTCCCTGAGGCTTTCGGTCAAGCAAGAAAAAGTCAGACTCAAATTTCTAATTTGGGGATTAACTGGAAAAGTGACGTGGTAAGCTGGAAGCACAGAGCTCAAGAAGTTGACCTAGGGAGAGCAGCTCAGCAACAACATGCAAGGAGATAAAAGAAGATTTTCTGTTCATTCAGAAGCAAGGAGAGAAAACCAGTGAATAGAGGTTTTGTTCTGAGAGAGCTCTTTGAAGAAGTTCAACTAACTGGACAGTGTAACCTAATCAAAGGTGCATTCCGCCAGTATGAAGAACTGAATCAGAGGCTTGCCAATCTGGTTTTTCGCATAGCACAGAGGCTGTTGATGAAGTCAATCTCCTTCATGTTTTACAGATTGTAACTTACTTTTCAATGTTTATCTTTCTGTAATTTCTTGAGAGAAAAGGCATATTGTGAGAAAGCTCAAGTAAAAGCCATGAGTGGAAAAAGGCTGAGTGATACACTTGAGAGAAAAGCCTAGAGTTATTTTCAGATTTCTTTAGGTATGTTTATGTCTTGTATCTTGTACCTGTAAGGTATCCCTTTCTTAGTTGGGTTAGCACTAAGAGTGAATAGTTAGGTATTAGCATAGCCAATGTCAAGTTAGGTTAGAACTTGAGTATGAAAGGATTGGGTCAATCCTGTAAAATTGGTGTATGTAATACTGTTAACTATAGTGAAATTCTTCCATAGTTGTGGAGGAGACTGGACGTAGGTTGCATAGCACAAGGCAACCGAACCAGGATACATGCTGGTGTTAGCTTTTCTCTTCTCTGCTGTGTTCTATTTTCTGATATTCATGAGACAAAAATAAATTGTCTCATAAATTTCCGCTGCTGAGTTCAAACAGAATCAGAACTGCAAATTTATTTTAAAGGGTCATAACAGCAACTTAAAAGGAAGGCATAGATTCAACCCCCCTTCTCTAAGCCTACCACAACCTTCATAAGGCTGTTAGCAACACAAGCCAGCTCTGGCATAAAAAGTTAGGCCACCCAGCTAATAAGATAGTCACTATGGTTATGAAACAATATAATGTACCATGTTCAGATATATCAATAAATAATACCAGTTATGATCCTTCTTTGTGCAATGCTTGTTGCATTAGTAAAATTCACCAACTCCCTTACCCTAACTCGAATACCAATTATGCACCTTTGGATATTGTTTTCTCTGATATTTGGGGGCCAGCACCCTTGTACAGTAGGTCAGGTTTCAGATACTACATATGCTTCATTGATGCGAGTACCATATGCACCTACACGTTTCTCCTCAAAGCTAAGAGCCAAGCGTTTGAAGCGTTCTTGTAGTATAAGACAGCAATTGAAATTAAAACTGGACTGAAAATCAAAGATATACAAATAGACAATGGTGGTGAATATCTATCCACAATGTTCACACAATTTCTAAAAACCAATGGTATACAACACAGGCTAACTTGTCCATATACTCACCAGCAAAATGGTCTAGTGAAACGCAAACATCGCCACATCACAGAAACCTCCCTGACATTGCTAGCCAGGGCCAACCTACCATTAACCTTTTGGGATGAAGTAACCCTCACAGCCACCTATCTCATCAACTGTTTAGCCACCCAAACCCTTCACAAGCAATCTCCCCTTGAAGTCCTTACCAACACCATCTCGGACTACCACTTTCTAAAGTCCTTTGGATGCACTGCTTACCCCCCTTCTCAAACCTTTCAACTCTCACAAGTTTGACCATCGATCCCAGAAATCTATGTTCATTGGCTACGCTCCAAATCACCGAGGCTACAAGTGCCTTCTCCCAAACGACAAAGAAATGATCTCTAGAAATGTACTCTTTAATGAGTATGAGTTCCCATTCAACCAACTTTTTTCTTCCCCAAATCAGTCTCAACCTGTGCTTCATACCCTCACCCCCAGCCTAGCTGCACCTCTCTTACCCAACCTTTCCACCTTTACTCTCAACCAACCTCACCCCCAGGCCACAACCCACACCTCAGGGACCTTAGCAGCAACTTCTACAGAGAGTCGCATCGCCAGCACCCTTCCTGCAGCAGTCTCACACCCCCAATCCAACTAGCCACCTCCCTCCCTCCCCACACTTACACCCCACCCTGCATTGCATACATTAAATGGCACTTTCAATGTTTTCAATTCTATACATGAACCATTATCTGTCTTACCTCGTTCTGTGTCTGTTGATCTTTATCATACTGCTACTAATCTCTCTTCTCCTGTAGCTCCCCCATCTGTAGGCCCCCCTCAAATTGAAGCAGTTCTCCCTGCGCCACCGGCACTGACCAGAAATCAACATGCTATGCAAACAAGAAGCAAATAAGAGATAACCAAGCCCAGAATCTATGCAACAGTAGTTCAAGGGGTTGACACTGGCTCTCTCAAACCATTCCTCAAATAGTGGAGCAAGCCTTAACTAGTGACCATTGGAAGAGGGCAATGCTAGAAGAATATGAGGCACTCATCAAGAACAACACCTGGACCCTAGTGCCAAAATCGCTTCCTAGCACAGCACCCATCATTGGCAATAAATGGGTCTTTCAGATTAAAAGACACCCGAATGGTACAATTCAAAATAAAAAGCGCGCCTCGTAGCAAAGGGCTTTCACCATAAGGAAGGCGTCAATTTTGAACAGGTGTTCATCCCTGTGGTGAGATCTCCCATTGTAAGAGTGATGCTCAGTCTAGCCCTAACTAGAGGCTGAAAGATACGCCAGCTTGACTTCAACAATGCACTCTTAAATGAAGAACTCGAAGAAACAATATTCATGGCTCAACCAAAGGGATTTGTCTCATCTGCCACCTCCCATCATGTTTGCAAGCTTTAGAGGTCTCCCTATGGACTGAAGCAAGCCCCCAGGGATTGGTTTATCAAGCTAAAACTCATTATTAGCAAGTTTGGCTTCAGTAACACTGGTTCAGACACATCCCTCTTCACAAAATTAACCTCAACCTCCTCCACCTATGTTCTTGTGTCCGTGGATGACATCCTTGTGACAGGCAGCTCTCAGTCAGAAATTGGAACTCTCATCAGTTAACTACACTCGGTATTCTCACTGAAAGACTTAGGGGAAATGAGTTACTTCCTGAGAATTGAAGCGGTAAAGAGCAGTGATAATGTGGTGACTTTATGCCAAACAAAGTATATCAAAGACCTGCTGGTTAAAGCTGGAATACAAGATGCAAAGGTAATGCCCACACCAATGGCCTCAAGTCTAAAACTCTCAGCTCATGGTGGAGAGACTTCAAAATCCAGCCCTTTATAGATCAATAGTTGGCGGGCTTCAATACGCAACCATTACCAAGCCATAAATTTTATATGAAGTCAATAAGTTATCCCAATTCATGCACCAACCTTTAGAGAGTCACTGAAAAGCAGTAAAGCGGGTTCTCAGGTACCTGGCAAGCACCTCCCATCACAGATTGAAGTTTCAAAAGTTGTATGAAAGTCGAATTTATGCATTTACAGACTTAGATTGGGGAAGTGATGTGGATGATAGAAAGTCCACAAGTGGGTTTTGTGTCTTTTATGGTCCAAATATGGTCTCATGGTCAAGTCATAAGCAATATGTAGCGTCAAGGAGCTCCACCAAAACATAGTACAGAGGAATGGCTGTTGGGTTCACTGAAGTAATCTGGCTCCAAAATCTACTCTATAAGATGAGGATACCATGCACTGCAAAATCGAACTTTTATTGTGACAATCAAAGTCCTGTGTTACTAGCTGCCAATCCTGTCCTCCACAACAAAAGCAAATATTTGAGCTCAATCTCCACTTTGTGAGAGACTATGTCTCTGAAAAGAGAGTCAATATAATTCACATCCCAACTCAGGATCAAGTAGCTAACTGCCTCACCAAACTCCTATCTAGCCCCAGTTTTCTCAAATGTAAAATGAAGATGAGAGTTGCAGACAAAAGCTGCAGTGGGAGCCAAACACTTCGCAGCTCAAGTAGTAGGGTTGATGACAAGCATGTTGAAGAAGTAAAGCCCATAGGACAATCTCAGGAGACCCAGCAACAAGGCTGATGTTAGGCATGTTGAAGAAGAAAAATCCAATCAGCTGCAGTTAGTTAGCCATTGTCCAATTAGCTCAACCCAACCAGAAGAAACTAGAAACTTCCTTTCTTATTGCTATAAATATTTGTATCCTGTAATAAATTCAGTTAGTTTTCTATTATACAATTTTTACACCTTTCTTTTTCTCAAGAATGTTCATCTTTTTTTCATTTCGCTCTCTACTCTTTTTTTTTTTATTTCTATTCATCATTGTTATGAGTCTGATACCTTTTTACATAAATAACATGTAGGATAAACTATAATTTTTATTTATTAATGTTTAAGACATTAAATTTTTATTGTGTTGGATAATGTGATGACCAATGATATAGCATGAATCAAATTTTTTTTGGTGTCTTTCCATGAGTTAGATTTGATCTTGTGGATCCTAAATTATGTTTTTAATACAAAATTAACTCTAACCATACATACTAAAATAATATGAATAAAAAATATTTTAAAGTTTGTCTTTAAATTAATAAAATTAAAAATATTATCCTTAGTCAAAGACCCTAACAATATATTATGTGGCATTCAATTTGTTGATTTTTTCAATCGTACATCCAAATGCGCTATAATCTAAAAGGATCTAAAAAAATAAATTTGACAAAATTATGTAAAAGAAATGCTGCCAATAAATTTTATACAGAGGTGCGCTATAGTACCTATCTCATTTAAAATATAAAATATTTTATTAAAACTTTTATCTCGTTTACACGGTAAATAATCTGTTTGTATTTGAGATATTTTATATTAATTATGTCTTATCTTGTTATAAATGAAATACATTTTTAATTATTGTATTTATATTATAAATAGGATAAATAATAAAGTATAAATTTGTAAACATTGTCTAAAATGTATGTACCCGTAAGTAAAATATTCAAATTATTTATTTAAAAAGCTCAAAACTAAAGCAAAAATTATAGAGGAATCGAAATAAAATATGACACGTATATAAGTATACTTCAACTCTTTTGTTTGACGTGACTCCTGAGAATTTTGTTTGAGAGTATGTTTTCTTGTTGTGCTAGTTGTTGGAGAATTATTTAATGGGCTTTTGCTGGGTTAGTTGTTCTATTTATATTCCAAATCGTGATGTATACAAGCCCAGTATTGTTTACCAAGAAGAGCAAAAGCCATAACAAAAAATTATATACCATATATCCAAAATAGACCAAAAACAATAAATAAATAAAAGAAAGGCGGCTAAGATTTTAAATATAGAAGAACGATGGGTGTATATGTGATCAGAAACATTCATCAAATTAAAAATTAAAAATTAATTATAATTTGTAATAGCATATGAGTTAGTATAGCAAGATATGGGACATTAATTAATTAATTAGTAAAGTTTGTTATGATTGCCAATTTACCATAGTGTGAAAGCAATTGTAAAAGATAGTTAAAATAAAAAACAAATATAAGTAGTAATAGTATGAAAAATTTTAAGTATATTAAATACATGGATGTTCTAATAATTTTAAGTATTAATTTTAATTATAAAAAATATATAATATATATTAATTAAAATTAATGTTAAAATTATTAACATTTTAGTATTTTGATATATTTAAAATTTTTTCTATTTATTAATATACATAGACATTAAACATTAAAACATGAATATATTGATAAAAAATTTTGTTTTACAGATATAGTGTTTATTTGAGTGTTATTATTTTGATAAATTTTTTTTAATAATTTTTTTTTATTTTTTAGTGTGTTTGACAAAATTTTAATTAAAATAAAAGTATTAAAAAAATAAAAAATATATTTTATTTTAAAAAGTTGCAATTTACATATGTTTTAAAAGATTTTTTTTTAAAAATATTTTTTATGTAATAAATAAACAAAAAAATATTTTTATATTATTGTATCCAAACATAATTGATAAATAAAAAGATCTTTTTATATAAAATATCCAAACATAAATTCCTTTTTACTTTTCCATAAGATTTAAAAAAAAAGATAACTCGAAAAAATATGTATTAGTAGAAACTCACCCAAACAAATCTATTATGTCTAAAAATATTAAATTAATATATTTTTTATTTTTTCCGACAGATATTTTTGAAAAAAATATTTAAGTTCGTTCGCGAAGATAGATAGATAGATACAAGTCAGAATAGAAAATCAAAACCCTAAGGCGGCTCGTTTGCAAAACCAAATCTCTCTTCGATCTCTTTCTCTGTGTGGTGCCGGTAAGGGTTTTTTTTTTTTTTTCCTTCAGAATTTTCAATTCAGATTCAGCTCCAACCACCTCTTTGATTCTTTCTCCGAATCCTGTTGGTTTTTTCTGTTTTCTTCGAAATTTCCCTTTGTATTTTTTCCTCCTCAATCATAAATTGGTTCGATTCTCTTTCGATTGCGCAATTCTATACAAAATTAGTAATAATTGGGGTTGGCGAAAACAAATTTGACGAAGGTATAGTTGAATCGGTTCGGTTTTAGCTTCTGGATTTCGTTAGGGTTGTGTTGACAGAAGGCTGAACAATTAGGGTTCTTTTAGGGAATTTGACCGATAGATTCTCTTATTGATTTGTCGAGCGGGGCTTGTAATTTTTCGATCACATGGCAGCTGGGAGAGGCGGTGTTTTGAAGAGGGGGGAATCTTACAAATATGGCTCCATTAAGGAATTTGACTGCAAATATTATAATGATGGTTCTTCTATGGTGGAGGCTTCACCTGCCTCTAGTTCTCATGGTGGTGAAGCTTTGCTTCGGGCAGAGAAGAGGAGGAAAGTTTCTCCTAATGCATGGGACATGGGAGAGAGCGAAGTGAGAGTTTCTTCGAAAAACAGGGTCACCCAGGTTGTTGGTCTGCCTCCTACTACTCCATCTCCGGCTGATTCGTCTTTCGTGCTGCCGGGAGAGCAGTCAGGTGATGGTGATACAGATGCGGATTGCTTCGAGGGAAACAAGGTGCAGGGATGGAACATTGCAATGTCGAGGTGGGCTTCTGCTGATTTTTCACCAGTTGATGCATCTTATGATGAGGACAAGGATGGTAAAGTGAGCTTAACAACTGAAAGTGGTGAGATCCTAGAAGGAAGCTCGGGTGGGAAAGTTAGTAGATCAACTGGGAGTAGTGAAAGAGGTAAGTTTGACCTTTCTTCTGATGATGATACTGACACTGAAGAGGATAATATTGTTGATTCCATTGAGGAGGAGGATGAGGAACAAGGTAAAACTGCTTATAGTTTGGTGTCGGATTCTGATGAAAATCTTGGAGGTTCCAGGAAGGTGCAGAGGAATATAAACATGCTCAACAGTTGCAGAAGTGTGTTTGAGTTTGAAATGATTAAGAAGATAAATGAAGGAACTTATGGCATTGTCTACAAAGCTAAGGATAAGAAGACCGGGGAAATAGTTGCATTGAAGAAGGTGAAGATGAACATAGATAAGGAAGGCTTTCCTTTGACATCCTTGAGGGAAATGAACATTCTTTTGTCGTTTAATCACCCGTCCATTGTAGATGTTAAAGAAGTAGTAGTTGATGATTTTGACGGTGTTTTTATGGTAATGGAGTATATGGAGCACGACCTTAAGGGGCTGATGGATGATATGAAGCAGCCTTTTAGTATAGGTGAAATAAAATCGTTGATGTGGCAACTTCTTCAAGGTGTTGACTATCTTCACGATAATTGGGTTCTTCACAGAGATTTGAAGTCTTCAAACATTCTGCTGAACAAAAAAGGAGAACTGAAAATATGTGATTTTGGATTGTCTCGCCAGTATGGGAGCCCACTGAAGCCGTATACGCCTCTTGTGGTTACTCTACGTTACAGGTACATGGAATGAAATAAGTATTCTAGCTTTCATTGAATTTGAATGTGTGTCAGTGGACGTAATTTGTGCCTTTTCAATTGTCTCTATTGATAAAGTAGTGGCAGATGCGAGAAACTCATGAATTACATCCTTGCTTTTCTGTGCAGAGCACCCGAGCTTTTGTTAGGTTCTAAAGAATACTCCACAGCAATTGACATGTGGTCTGTGGGTTGCATAATGGCTGAATTAGTTGCCAGAGAGCCTCTTTTCAAGGGTAAAAATGAAGTTGAACAACTTGATCAGGTTATTATTTATTACCAACACTCACTTAAATAATACTTTGCTTCTGTAATAGGTTGACTGCAAAGTATGCTCTCTCTCTCCTATTAATAGTTTTTGGTTGTATTAATTTGGTTGCAGATTTTTCGAACTCTGGGTACCCCAGATGAGAATATTTGGCCCGGATTACCCAAATTGCCTGGGTCTAAAGCAAAATTTGTGAGGCAACCGTAAGCTCTTATTTTCCCTGAATTGTTGTGGTTTTACTTCTCACTAAGATTCCCTACTACCTCCTATTGTCACGATTTTATATAAAATGATGAGATAATTCATCTTGATTTTAACTCGGGTATTATTTGCCAACTATTTGCTATTTCAGGTATAATATGCTCCGGAAGAAGTTCCCAGTCGCATCTTTTACTGGTCAGCCAGTTCTATCAGAGTCAGGATTTGACTTGTTGAGCAGGCTTCTAACTTATGACCCTGAAAAGGTAACACATGATCATCACTGATTAAGTTCTGATGGGTTTTACTTGAAATTGAATGATATGACTTATACCGGTGGTGTGCTTTTGTCTATTCTTTTGCAGAGGATAACAGCTAAGGATGCTCTCCTTCATGATTGGTTCCATGAAGCCCCTCTTTCTAATTCTGATTTCAAGCCTATTTCCCCTTTTCGTTGCTAGGACAGGTACTTCTGCTTGAAGCAAAGGAACTTTACAGGAACAATTCAATTTTTATGTTCATTATTGCCAAAAAAGGCTCATGATGTATGATGTGATTTCCAAGGACAGTGTCTTGCACTTCAGTAGGTGCTGATTTTTACCGTTAGAAGCAGCTGCTTGATACATAGTCACCTGACAAGGTGTGGCTTTGTAACTGTTTTTCTTTTTTTTTTTTTCTTTTCCCTCTCTTTTACAAATTTCTCTCTTGACGGAGTTTAAAGCACACTATCTCTCAGTATTCTGCATTTGCTAAAGTATGTACATATATTTCAGGATTCTCAGTAATAAATGATGAATTTCTTCTTGTGGTAATATTCATTACCTTTGCATTCCTTTCCCTTTTGATTATCATGTCTTGTGCTGTGATGTAAAAGATTCACTATTAATTACATCAAGTATTGTTATTTCTTTTGGTGTGATAGTGTTCATGCATATTATTGTGTTGGTTTTGTTTTAGATTGGTCATATGTAAATTATGAGCCAAGATGAACACAATGGAATACATGTAGTCTGGCTCCGCGTCCTGAATCTTGGACTCTCCGCTTGCTTCTACATTTGCCAGGTTTTCGTGTATATTTATAAGTGTATTTTCATAACCCCTCTTTTTTTGTGTTATCTCCTCTGTTCTTATTTGCACACCTTTCAAAGGTTGACTCAGTAAGGTGAGGTTTTTTATTTTTTGGCCTTTGGGGTTGATGTGGGGAGGCTATGACGCTATGTTTCTTTTCTCATTTTATTTCCCCAATATCATTTCTTAATTCTTAGTAGAGGTGTAACATGGCTTGGTGCTTAGACTTCAGTACTGCTCTACTGGCTGTGGAGATTCGTATTTATTGCTTTCAGTGCTCCCCAAGGTATGGAGTTTGGTTTTAATTGAAGCTATTGGTTTTTGCCTGATTTGCTCCATGGCCACTTGGTCAGTAATGAAATTTCGTAGAGAGTCACTGTTATAATTTATATTGTGCAAAATACCGCCTTTTATCCCAAGGAAATCTCAACTTCATTTTTTTTTGGACGTTATTCTCTGCAGACACAAGTAAACTGTCATGGCATCATTTGCCCCCAGGTAGTTTATTGTTGTGTTTGACCATGATAAAGTATTTTGATATTGAGCCTTGTATAGATCAAAACTAAGCATGCAGAGTCTGGTTGAGGGAAGTTTGATGTTGCATGAGCCAACAAAACAGTGGACTTGTATGGGTTTCTCGGCAGCCATTCTCGTACAAGTAAACATGCAGGTTTACACACATTCCAAACTGAAATGGTTAATCTAATGATTAACTTCGTTTGCTTTTGTTTTAGCTTTAGACTATTATTTTAACTAGGAAAGGAGGAAGATGAAGAGGATTTAGTGGCTGAAGCAAAAGGAAGCAAACAGGTTGAGACTTTGTCCGTCTCTGATGATGGCTTTCGATTTACTCCATTTTTCTAGTTCTTACAATTCTGTGTAGAAGTCCCTTGCAAATATTTATTTATTTTTTTCTGTGTTCGTATCAAAGTATAAAACAAGTTTTTGCATTCTCTAGAATATGCTTGACATGTATTGTGGCTAGCAGACACGCATAGTTTTGTTGTATAAAGATTTATTACCCGATGAAGATTTTTAAATTCATCTAGTGTATAATTGTTTTCTTTTTCAAAGAAAATGACCTGGCATAAAACAGCAATTCTGTTCTCTAACCATTATGAGGCAAGTCCAACCCCCTTTTTTTTGTGTTTAATTTCCATTGATATTTCTTGCCGGATTTATCTTCTCTCTTTCATGAGATGAAGAGTTAGCTGTCAGCACAAGCAGTCCCATTGTAACCACACTTATTTTTGACACATTTCTCTTTTTGCCTAACTACCATCTATGGTTGACATTTGACATGTGACTATGTTGTACAAAACCAAGTCTTTGTAGATACAGTAAAAAGTAGAAATTCACCTGTAGTTTTCATGTAAAGTTGATATTCATGTAAAGTTGATACTTGAAAACTGTTAAGTTTGATTAAATAATTATTTAATAATTTTCAATTCTCAACTTTACGCTAAAACTTTACAAGAAAACAATTTTGCACGAGTCTTCCCCTTGGTAAAAATAAATGGAAGGAAAATTTTACGTTTAAACTGTTTTACTTGAGGAGAAAAGGTTTAAATTAAAAACGAAGTGCATGGGATGGACTTAACTAATAAATTTTCAAATTATTTAAAAAAAATTAACGGAGTAAAAAGTTATGACTTATGAGAAAGTTTATGGGGTCATCTATTTTATTAAAATTTGGTTAGTATGGTTAAATGAAAGTAAGTAATTTTATGTTATTAGAAGTAATTTTACATTATTAAAAATACTAATAATAATTAATACTAATAATAATTAATTGATGATTACAATTTACGAAGTACGAAATTTGTTGTCCTCTAATACTTCAAAAGTTATTATTTGACAAGGTTTAAATTTCCAACCTGCGAACAAACGGTCAAAACTCGATTATGTGTCTCGTGTATGGTGTAGATTCTTTAGTAGTTTTAGATAATTCATCAAAGGTTACAAAATGGCAAATATTCTTAAAATATTCAATGTTCTAGAAACTTAGAACGTAGCTATAAAATAAAATCATAAATGGTTATTTTTATAATTTTATATAAATAAAATTAAAGATGGTGAAGGTTGCTAAAGCACTCGTGTTATATAATGTGCGAGGTTATCCATCCAAGGGGATTGGGTACCACTAAATAAATTTGGTTATCCACAAGCTCCACAGTTTCTGTCAAAATTCTCCTTTAAGATAAAAGTTTCACATGGATACATGATAGAAACAGTTATCACGTGATAATCGAGCATAAGATGGTATCATCCCACACCAAACACGATAAAATTGCCGGATATTAGTTGTGCTGCCAAACTACGTGGTACATCATGCCCTTCACTTTTGGTCATGATATATATGCAAACAAAAAGTATAGGAAGCCAATGGTCTAAGTGTATAATGTGTGCAATGGAAGTTTAGAAAGTATCAGAGATATGACCATTAGTATTATATTATTCTATTAGGATACGCTTTTGGGATAAGTGGTTTCATGATATAGTATTAAAGTTCTAGATCCAAAAGACACCAAGAATTCGATCCTTGATGAACTCCAAAATCTGGATAGTATGAGTGATGTTCATTTTATTCATGGACCAAAAATTTAGCTCATTGTACATATTGTACGCTTAGACCATTGGCTCCCTAGCAGTACTCATGCAAATTGTGTTTGAAACGGCATGGAGGGAGGTCAGCGACGGGTCGCCGTGGCTGGGAGGTTCAAAAAAAGGAGTTGGTGAAACGGGTGAAAAATAATTTTAAATTAGAGTAAGGGTTATCGTCTTATTTATGTTTTTTTAGTTTGGTGGGCTTTGGGATCAGCCCAATAAAAATTGGTTGGACCTCTCTTGAGATATTGTGAAATTTTTTGGAGTAATTATCCAAATCAGTCCCCCAAAGATTTTAGAATCAAACATTTTAGTCCCTAAGAAAAATTAATACACAGATCAATCCCTAACATTTTACTCCGGTAGACAAATCAGTCCTCAGTTCATTTTTCGGCAGAATAATTACCCAGATCAGTCCCCAAAGATTTTAAAAACGGACATTTTAGTTCCCAACAAAAACTAATGTACAAATCAATCCCCAACGTTTCTCTCTATTAGACATAATAGTCTTTCTTCCAAAAATAAAATAAAATAAAATAATTATTATTATTATTAATTGCACAATAATATTATACTATATTTTTTATATTTTTTAGACAAAAATAATGATATATTATTATTATTATATTATTATTATTATTATTATTATTATTATTATTATTATTATATAAATAAGAATCTAATGAATAAATTTATCATTATTTTTATCTAGAAAATACAAAAAATTATGGTATAATATTATTATGTAATTAATAATAATAATAAAAAAAAAATTATTAGAGATTATTTTACAAGAAATTCAAGGTTAAAATCATTTGATATTTTTTTATTTAATATAATCAAAAGATGTACTATTTTAAAAAATATGTTTGTATTAAAAAAAATATGTATTTAATATAAATACAAATTACAATATTTTCTTTAAATACATATTTTTTAATACAAACATATATTTGTTTTTTACATAGGACATCTTTTAATTATATTAAATACAAAAATATCAAATGATTTTAACCTTAAATTTTTTGTAAAATAATCTCTAATAATTTTATTATTATTATTGAGTGACTATATATATATATAAGAATTTAATGAATAAATTTATCATTATTTTTGTCTAAAAAATACAAAAAATATAGTACAATATTATTGTGCAATTAATAATAATAATAATAATTTTATTTTATTTTATTTTTTGACGGAAGACTATTATGTCTAACAGAGAGAAACGTTGGGAATTAATTTGTACATTAGTTTTTCTTGGGGACTAAAATGTCCGTTTTTAAAATCTTTGGAGACTGATTTGGATAATTACTCTGCCAAAAAATAACTGGAACTGATTTGTTTGCCGGAGTAAAAACCTTGGGATTGATCTGTGTATTAATTTTTTTTGGAGATTAAAATATCCAATCTAAAATCCTTAGACTGATTTGGATAATTACTCCATATCTATGAATTACATCACAAAATCTAATGCCTCTTCCAATGATCCTCCCGCAAAGTAGAGAGAGATGCTTGGCAAGAGCCAATTTTACCCATCAACTTAATGGTTTTAAATTTTAATAGAGAAATTTCTCTTCCAGAGATGTGCGTGTCTCGGAGGAATCATTAGAAGTGGCGTTAGAGTGTCTCCATTAAAGTCAATAAAATCTATAGATCCATTAATAGCATGGTTGAAACTCTTATCAAATATCCTCCGTACTTGAGCAGGGACCATTCACCATTGAAAGAGGCTGTAAAATTTCTTTTAAAAGACAACATTTTGAATGAAAGACTTGATGAATTCAAATAAGAATTACATCCGAACTTCTCATATATAGATAAATCAGTCACAGTGTTGGTATTAATATATAAATCAACTTGCATAATCACCATCATACTAGACGAACTAAGAATTCTGGCTGTCGAGATTAAAAGTCAAAACACAACTTAGATAATGATGATTAAGTGACAACTAATGATATTTTTTACAAAATCGTATAGGATTAAAAAATATTACAAATTGCTTACAATGCTAGAAGTGCTTACAATTTAGCAGTCAAATAAGAGTCGCAAAATTTGATAAAGTTAAAAATAGTCAACAATAGTAGCTAAATATATATTATATAGTCATCAAACTTATTAAAATAATTAGCGTAACAAGTTAAACTTTTTACAAATTTCATCACCTCCGTTACAACTCATGCTTAGTTATTTATGGCCAATAATAACCTTTTTTAGTAATTAAGTATGTCTTTAGATATATAAAAACTTAAATTCCATGTATTTTAATCAACTCTCCGTATGAATAAAAATAAATTGAATTGTTAAAGATTTTTTTTCTCCTTGTGTGTGTATTGGTGAATTAGAGAGATGATAAATATGATATGTTATTTATGTGAAAGAGTGAAGCTAGAACTAATTAATTATAGATATTATACTTACGGATAATGTTAGGTAGACAAAAAAAAAAAAAAAACAGCCAGAACTTGCTTTATTTAGCATTAATTAATTGTTACAACAATTAATGAATGTTAAATAAGATAAGTTATGGCTATTTTTGGCTGATTTTCTTTGGTTACCAAACATTTCCGTATACTTATATATAACTTTAACAAAAATGATTATGATCATAATTGATTGAATAACAAATGATAAACGTAAAAACCTAAACCTACTCCTAAAACTAACCAAATAAACTCAAATATTGAATTTAAATATTTGAATGATAACAACTTATTATATATCATTAACAAAACATAACATGTCATATTATTCAACGGAAATTGGTTCTTTTAATTTTTTTTTTCTTAATTTTTTTTATAAAATATAATATCTTACCATATACTCTTTAAATAGAATAAAAAAAAGTGAATTCTACCCAACCCCTCTAAAATAACATGTAAGTTACCCTTCATGATGTGTCACATTTTAATTGGTCACTACTTAACTATAGTTGGGTTATTTTGTAATTTATTATTTGAGATGGGTAATTATATAATTTCTTAAAATATTAAAATTCTACCCCATTAATTGAAGCACGTTCTCATGCAATCTCTTTCTACAGTGCATCATTTCTTAACTGGTCGTTGAATTCCCATGGCTCGTAACTTCCGTGTTCTTCCCAGTATAGCCAACGCGGACTTCATTGCTATCTCTTGTCCTCTCACTCAATCCCCCTTTTTTTTTTTTTTTTTTTTTTTTTTTTTTTTTTTGCCATGAATCACTCTTTACCAACGTCAACATCATTAATGGTTAGTTCGGTTATTAAATTTTTTTATTAAAAAAATATATATTTATTTAATTACAAGATGGAATATATATTCATATTTAAAATATAATATAATAAAATAAATCTATTTAAAATACTTAAAAGTATAATTAAAATCATGAATATATAAATATAATAATAAAATTTGTACTCTAAACAAGTAAACATATTTTTTATCATACATAAATTATTTAAAAAATAAATATATTATTAAAATTAATAATACAAATTTAAAATAATAAAATCCAATTTTTTACTGTATTTGTTATAATATTTTTATTCTTTTAATTTACAATTTATTAGTACTTTATTATTTAATTAATGATTAAACAAATTATTTTTATAAAAAATTATGTTTTGTATTATCTTATAGAAGAGACCAATATATTAGTTTAAAAAATAAAGTAAAAATGAAATTTTAAATAAAAAATATTTAATATTAAAATTTTTAAATATAAAAATAATTTGTATAAATATTTAAAAGATAAATATAAAATATATGCATAAAATAAATAAAACAGATAAAATGGAAGTACTCATGAGAAATAAATAATTATTTTTGTCTCCTTTATTTATTTTAAACATGTATTTTATATTTATATCCTGAATATCTATATAATTTGCTTTTGTATTTAAAAATTTTAATATTAATTATTTTTTATTTAAAATATCATTTTTACATTAATTTTTAAATTGGTATATTGGTCTCTTCTTTAAGATTATACAAAAAATATTTCTCATGAAAATAATTTGTTTAATCATTAATTAAATAATAAAATATTAATAAATTAAAAATTAAAAGAATAAAAATACTATAAAAATTACTTGTAAGAAAGTTGAATTTTATCATTTTAAATTTGTGTTATTAATTTTAACAATTTATATTTTTTTTAAATAATTTATGTATGATAAAAGATATGTTTACTTGTTTAGAGTACAAATTTTATTATTATATTTGTATATTCCTGATTTTAATTATACTTTTAAGTACTCTTAATAGATTTATTTTATTATATTATATTATATTTTACATATGAATATATATTCCATATATTATTTTTAATGAAAAAAATTTAATAACCAAACTAACCATTAATTATATTGGTAAGGAATGATCCATGGTAAAAAAAAAAAAAAAGAGATTGAGTGAGAGGACATGAGATAGCAATGAAGTCGGTGCTAACTATACTGGAAGTCGGTGCTGACTATACTGGGAAGAACGAAGAAGTTACAAGCCATGGAAATTCAACGACTCGTTAAGGAATGATGCACTGTAGAAAGAGATTGCGTGAGAACGTGATTCAATTAATGGGATAGAATTTTAATATTTTAAGAAATTATACAATTACCTATCTCAAATAATAAATTACAAAATAACCCAACTATAGTTAAGTAATGACCAATTAAAATGTGACACATTATGAAGGGTAACTTACATGTTATTTTAGAGGGGTTGGATAGAATTCACCTAAAAAAAATATTAAATGATAAGAGATCATATTTTATGAAAAATTTAAAAAAATGGAGAGAATCTATTTATTTATTCGACGACCAGAATTCTAAAATCTAATCCGTAATCAAATTTCTGACACTGGGAAGAACGAAACGGCATAAAATGGGGTATCTCTAAAACGAGCACAACAATTATGTGTTTATTGGATGTGCCATATTTATGTAGACCATTAAATATGATTAGATGAAAATCAAAGGCAAATATGAAAGAAGAGCATTGATGGACTCTAATAAATACAGAATATCTTAGTATATAAATAAATGCTTTAAATGACAATACTTTAATACACAATACTTTAAAGGGTAACAGAATCTTTTATTCTCAAATAATTAAATATAAAACATATAAATATAAAAATATGAGTATTCTTTATTTAATAAGATTAATTATTATGCAAAAAATTTTTATGATATTAAAAAATTATATTAAAATAAAATTTTAAACTGTAACATAAAAATATAAAATAATTAAAATTTTATTTTATATTATTTGACAAATAATTAGATTATTATATTCAAAATTTATTAACTAACTAATTTTATTAAAGATATTTTTATATAATATAATTTTTCATCAAAATATTTTTAAAAATATAATTTATTTAAAATATTATATATAATACATGAAAATATTAACCTTTTTATTTTTTTCATTTTTTTAAAAACATAATAAATAATATAATTCTAAAAACATGTCTATCATATTACATATCTACTTATATTAGTAAGATCTAAACTAATCAAGCTTACGTAATTAAAAATATAAAACATATAAATACAAAAAAAAATAAAAGTATTTCGGAAATATGACATTTACACTGATTTTTCATATATATATATATATAATCGAGTTAGAGAATAAAAAATTTAACTAAAATAATAAAAAAATACTTGAAAATAATAAAAATAAAAAATGATCTTATTATAAATATATAATTTTAAATATTATATATATGAAACTTTAAATGTTAATTTTAATAAATAAAAAATATTTATTTTTTTGTATTTATATATTTTATATTTTTAATTACGTAAGTTTAATTAGTTTAAGTCTTACTAATATAAATAAATATATAATGTGATAGGCATGTATTTAGAATTATATTATTTTTATTTCATTTTTCTAAAAAAAATTGAAAAAAATGAAAAAGGTTAATATTTTCAAGTATTATATATAATATTTTAAATAAATTATATTTTCAAAATATTTTGATGAAAAATTATTTTATATAATAATATCTTTAACAAAATTAGTTAATTAATAAATTTTTGAATATAATAATCTAACTATTTATCAAGTAATATAAAATAAAATTTTAATTATTTTATATTTTTATGTTACAGTTTAAAATTTTATTTTAATATAATTTTTTAATATTATAAAAATTTATTATATAATAATTAATTTTATTGAATAAAAAATACTCATATTTTTGTATTTATATATTTTATATTTAATTATTTAAGAATAAAAGATTCTGTTGCCATTTAAAGTATTGCGTATTAAAGTATTGCCATTTAAAACATTTATTTATGTACTAGGATATTCTGTATTTATTAGAGTCCATCAATACTCTTCTTTCATATTAGCCTTTGATTTTCATCTAATTAAATCTAATGATTTATATAAATATAACGTATCCAATAAGCACATAATTATTGGGCTCATTTTAGACATAATGGACCAGAACCCATAATCAATAAACTTGCCCTTCGTTCTGTTTCTCATCTATTAGATTATTAGTTTATTACAGTCGCTCTATGATAAATGTATTGTATTATATATACATATGATAGAACAAAAAAATGACAATAATAGATAAAGAAAATAATAGAACAAGTATATATTAAGGGTGACCAAAAAGAAATATGGTAAGCAAGGAAGATAATTGATATGAAGAATATTTGGTGTTCTCTAATCTCCACCCAAATGCTAATCACAACTTGGAAGAACCACTTGTTAGAGCAAGATCAACCAATTGTCTTCTCAAAATTTTACCAGCCGGAGATTTTGGTATAGAGTTAATAAAAGAAACACGCCGTATCTTCTTGTATGGTGAAACCTATATAAATAACAATACTTAAAAGGATCATTCATTCAAATCTGTCTTCTTTTCATGACAAAATGTTTATGAAGCATGTATATATTTACCTGCTTTGCCACAAACTCCATGACCTCAGCTGCATTGATGCTGCTTCCTGGCTTTCTTACAACAAATGCCATTGGAATTTGCCCTGCTTCTTCATCAGGATACCTGTCCTCAAAAGATAAGAAACCTTCTTGTAAAAACAATTCATGCATATCATTAAGCTAAGCATAGACAATTCGTTGAGTTGCCATATCCACAAGTCAGACATATAAATAGTGACTTATTTGGTAGTTGATTTTTAGTATGCATATATCATTTTTGTAGGAAAATTTTAGACCTCAAATAAGAAACCTTCTTGTAAGAACAATTCATGCATATCATTAAGCTAAGCATAGACAATTCGTTGAGTTGCCATATCCACAAGTCAGACATATAAATAGTGACTGATTTGGTAGTTGATTTTTAGTATGCATATATCATTTTTGTAGGAAAATTTTAGACCTCAAATGTTCTTTTGAGATCACTAGATTGATACATACGGTACTACAGCAGCATCAGCAATTTCAGGATTGTTATGAAGTATATTTTCCAATTCAGCAGGGGGAACCTGCATTTTCATTTGAGAAATCAACTCAGTATATATAAATAATGAGAAAGTATAGGGAAAAAAGGTGAATTTGTTATTCAACAATGGAAAAATAACACTAAAATACATAACCTGATAAGCTTTGTATTTGATCAATTCCTTGAGTCTATCCACAATGTAGAGATAACCATCAGAATCAAAATAACAAAGATCACCAGTCTTCAACCATCCCTCTGAATCTAATGTTTGAGCAGTGGCATCTTCATCTCCCACATAACCTTTCATGATTGTTGGTCCACGCAACCATAGCTCTCCTCGGCGGCCTGGAGGCAACGATTCGCCGGTGATAGGATCAACTATCTTAGCCTCCATTTGCTCAGCTAATCGACCAACAGAACCATGTCGTTTCGCCTCATCAGTTCCTATCATCCTTGCTGCTCCTCCTGAACTTTCAGTTAGACCATACCCCTACATGATGAAAAATAACTAGATAAAAAAGAATGAATCAACGGTGAAAATGATCAAGTGGATTTTTCAGTTGGCAGAATCTATTCCCAGTAACTAACACTAAATCAAAACTGTAATTAACAAGAAATAAAAAAAAAAAAAAACTGAAAAAGTAAGTTAGCAAGTTGACAATGCTTTCTAGTCCAATTTAAGAAATATCATTATGCAGTTACATAGATAGAAATATGAATGTTGATCAACCTTCAAATCATTCCATGGCTGACAAATAAAAGCTTAGATATTAGTATAGAAAATTCACATCACACCAAAATCTATGAAGTAAATGTATCCTGACATAATGCATGAGAAAAAAGATATATATTTTTTTAAAATATATCCAGATAAATGGGATACTACAAGGAAGACCATGACAACAAATGTAACTAAAGTCATTGCTTTTTTTAATTTTATTTATGGAACAAAAGTCAATGATTAATGCTAAACAATCAAAACCCCCTTTAATTAAAATATTTGTTCCATTAAGTTGGCGTGTTATACTCAACTTGAAAAAGCAAGTGTAGTGCAATAATGAAAGTACGAAATTGTGAGACATCTTTAAGCATGCTTATTACTATATTAGTACCTTTTTAATGCTTATTTATATATTCTAATTAGAGTCAAGCAAGCTAGACTTGTTAATAATTTGATAAGGTTTATGAGTTTGGAACTAAGCTTGAGTCTAAATTTGAGCTTATATATTAAATGAATTGAGTCTGAATTTAGGTAGACTTATCATATTAATTCGTAATATATATATATATATATATATATATATATATATATATAAAAGTTATTATGATTATTTCTATTAATATATATTATATATTTCATATTATATTTTATAATTATAATATATAATTTTACACAAATACTGAAATACATATATAAATTTTATATATAATTGTGATACAAGACAAAAATGATTATTAATCGATAGACAATATAGATAATTAATACTTTTATAATAAATTATAATTTATTTTAATATTTATATAGAATTATAGGTTATATTCATGTTATTTGAGTCAACTTGTGAAATCGAATCAGTTCATGAGTTTTTTGGTAAATCGAGCTTGAGCTTTATAAATAGGTTCGATTATTAATGAGTTGAATCGTGAGTCGAACTTGAATTTGGTATGATTCAGCTCACTTCTAGTCCTAATTCTAGCAATGGACAATCCAAAAAAAATTGAAAATAGAGGACCGGAGACTAAATAAATAAAGTATTAAAAAGTTTTAAAATGTATCTAAATTACTAATATTCCAATAATCTTAATTATTAATTTTAATTAATATATATTATATATATTTTTTTATAAATGAGATGAATATTTAGAATTATTAAAACACCGCTGTATCTGATACACTCGAATCCTTCAGCAAGTATTAATATACTTAAAATTATGAAAAAAGCCAAGCACTTGATAAACTAATGCTGACGATATTTATACGAGCATGCAGCTAATATGTGTGTAAGAAGTTTAATACTTTCTCGGAACTTTAAAACCTTGGTAATAGAAAAATAATAAAATTTATTTTAATATATTATAATAGACTATTAAAATAACACACATACACATACATGTATATTTGTAATTTTTATGATAAAATATTATGTACAAATATATATCTCTAAATTATTTTTAAAATTGTTGAAAGCAAAGAGTGATTTCATGGATAAAAATTTAACTATCTTGTGTCTTTAAAATATATTTTAATAGTATAAATAATAATTTTTAAAATTTTTTAATATATTCAATGTATAAAAATGTAGAAAGAAATGATATTTTTAATAACTTATAATAAAATTTTTCTTTAAATTCAATTAAGAAGTTAATTTTTTCAATTAATATTAACTATTTTTTAATTTTAAATCTAAATAAAAAATTTTAAATAATAAACTTTAATTTGTATATCTTAAACTTTTTAAAAAAATAATTTTACAATAAAAGATTAACAAATAATAACTACTTAATTCTCTATAATTTTTCTATTTCTTTTTATAGTACTTCTAAAATATATTTTTAAAACTGCATGTTAACCATACCCTTAAAGTAATAAACTTACACAACTTTGCATCACTTTTCGGTGGAAAGAAATAGAGTTTTTGCTTTTTGGATCCTAGTTATCAAAAGCATATACACTTTACGTCTGTACCGGAAAATAATCCATCTTAAGTACTTTTTCTAATCAACTCTTATACTGATTAGTAATACCTTAAAAAATATAAAAAAAAGTAAATAAATTAAAATGTATGATCATAGCTAATTTGTTGATATAAACAAAAATAATATTCTGTCATCGGTGTAAGAGAATATTATATATATATACACACATACATTTTCCCGAAATATATAAGGTATTTTTGGCTTTTGCAACTTCAGCTAAGTTAAAGAATCTTTTTTCTAATTGAATAACTAAAATAATGCTTATTATTTCACATTTGCAAGCTACAAGAGCATTTGGATTAGATCAACGCCGACACCTGTGACCTTCTTCTGATTATTATTATTATTTTATATAACCATAAAGGCATAAAGTCTTAGTAGGTATAGTTAGTTAATATAGTTTGCTATAAGAAAAAAAAAAATCAAAACTACACAATTCAGGTGTCATACTCATGCACGTCAGCTAGATATTCATCAGCACACATGCAAAATAGGGAGGGCCATTACCACACCCTTAGTGGTCCTATTGGCTATTATACGTCGTCATCATATATAAGAAAAAATATAACCCCCACCACCTTCAACCACAAGCAACACACTATAACTGAAAAAAACAATATATTGTCATTTGTCAAACCCATTTTGGTTTTTTAACAGAATTTTCTAAATTCTTTGTCAATTAATCTTACTAAATATAATCTTTTATCACACGCATTTTATATATATATATATATATATATATATATATATATATTTTATCGTAATTGTAAAGTAAACAATAAAAATCACACCTAACAATTACACTTTTTCATGTGCTTAGCCTCTTATTGTACATTAAAAAAAAAGAAAAATACTTGTACACTAAAATCAGCCACCAATATATTTGTGTATAAATACATATGTGGTTTAATTTATTTTCAATGTGTATTTATATTTTAACATGTATTTTATAAACATTCGAATACCAGGGATAATAAACATCTCATGTCATAAAACCACTCATCCCAAGATTTTGGGATTTACCAAAAATCGAACTCTTGACCTTTCAGATCTAGAACTCTAATACATTATCATGAAACCATTCATCCCAAAAGCGTAATTCGATGAGACAATGTAACACTAATGGTCATATCTCTAATACTTTTTAAACCTCCATTATACACATTGTACGCTTAGGCCATTGACTCCCTATACTTTCTCACTATAATTTGTTTCAGTTTATTATAAAATCACTATTTCAAAATAATTAAAGCTTTTGAAGGTTTTTTTGTCCAGAATCTTATAATATTTAGAGTTGCAAGATATATCATTTTCTTTTTTGTTGATTTCTTTATAAGCAGTAAATTATTTTGATCAAAACGATAGTAATAATATTAACGATTAAGTCATCATTACATTTAATGCGAAGCTTCAAATGAAAACCGAGATATATAGTAATAACTTTTCTGTTTGTTTTTTCTATATTAAAAATTTAAAATATACATTATAGTTAACAAATATCTTAAAAACATTAATTAGAAAAATAAGAATGATTTTTTTTTTCAATTTTCATATATTTAATATATTAGAAATATAATCAGACACTAAATTTAATTTTAATATACTGAAAAAATATTTATACAATTATATAATTACATCTATTCTTTTAGATACGCTTATATACGTATATATGCCAATGAGTAATAGCTCAAATGACATAAACTCACCATACTCATTTAAGAGGTCGCGGGTTCGAGTCTTCATATCTTTGGTAAAAAAAATATATATATATACGTATAAAATTATTTTATACTAAAAATATATCAAAATTAAATTCATAATTTTAATTAAACTATGAGCATGATAGTAGATATTTTGGAAAAAACAAATAATAAAATAAAATAAAAGAGCCAAAAAGTGTGTAACCCTTACCTCCACAATTTCCACGTTGGGGAACTTAGCACCGAAACTCTCCGCCACCTCTTTTCCCAGCGGAGCTCCACCGGACCCTAACAACCGCAACGAACTCAGATCATACTTTCTTGCCACCTCCGACTTCGTCAGCGCCACCACCAGCGGCGGCGACACTGGCATGTAATTCACCTTGTATTTCTCCACCGCCCTCAGCATCCCTTCGAAATCGAACCTCTCCATTAGAACCATCGTTTCACCCATCGCTAAGCCTCTTATCAGCATGAAGAACCCGAACACGTGGAACAACGGCACCGTCACCAGTGCCACCCAGTTCTCCTCCTCCGGTGACTCTTCTGGCGCCTCCGTCATGTGTTTCAGGTGGCAGAACCCTCCAATTAGAGCGATGAGGTTCCCGTGTGTGAGGAGAACCCCTTTCACTCTTCCCGTGGTTCCGGAAGAGAAGAGAATCGCTGCTGGCTCTGACTGACTCACCTCGACTCGTTCGAGTTCGCTAGTTACTGACTCGTTGTTCTCGAGCATGGAGAGGAACTCCGGCGAGTCGAGGAGGATGGGGCCGAGGGGTAGTTTGGGGATTTTAGCGGCAGTTTTGGAAGTTGTGAAGGCGATTTCAGGGTTCACGAGTTGGATGAGGTGAGTTAACTCGGCCGGGGAGCTGAGAGGGTTGGCGGGAGAAATAACGATTCCGAGGGATAAGAGGGAAAAATAGAGAACGGGAACGTGTACGGAAGGAGGGGTGAGTATGAGTGCCACGTGTCCTTTTTTGAGTGGTGTGAAGGATTGGAGGGAGATTGAGAGGGATTTTATGCGGCGGAGGAGGAGAGGGTAGGAGAGGCGGATGTCCGCGGCGGCGTCGATGAGAGCAGTAGTTGCGCCGTCGGTGGAGGTGGCGGCGGAGGGGATGAGAGAGAGTGCGTATTCGGTGATTGAGAGAGGCTGAGAGGGCGGAGGGAGGGGGACGTTAGGGCGGAGGCTGTGGAAGGTTCTGGAATGTGGGTTGAAACCACTGTTTGGATCTACGGTGGTGGAGTTAGGGCGTGTTTGGCTGTTGGCCATTTTTGTTGGAGTTAAGAAAAAGAAGAAGAAAGGAAAGTGGTGTGTGAGTTTTTTCTGTGTGTTCCTTTCAGTCTTTTGAACAGTGATTAGAGTTTGGATTATGTGATGAGACGTGATTAACTGATTATGGTGTTAGGATTGGGGAGCGAAATAAAGTATGGAAATGTGAGATTTGCTAATATTTTATTAAAATGGGAGTTTGACCAGGACATTTGATGGTAAAGAAAAAAAAAAAAAAAACCAATTTTATTGAATAATTTTTTTTATTATGGTTAATATTTTATCAAGTGTTATATATATAAGTTGATGAGTGAAAAAAGGGGTTCGTTTCCTAATTAAATTGAGCATATAAAGTATTTATTTTTTATAAAATAAAGAATGTAGTACAAGTAGTATTTGTGTAATTTAACATGCCATTGAGTAACGCTTTAACTATATGCATAGAAGAAAATAAAAAAAAGTTCCTTTATCTATATCCCACGTGTTTTTTTCTTTCTTTTGTTCACTAAATTATTATTTTAGTTTTTAAAAAGATTTAATATTTTATGAAATACTTTTTTAAATTTAAAATAAGAAATGATATTTTGATAATCTAAATGTCATTTTAATTTAAACAAAATATACTTTTTTAAAATGGTAAATAATTTATGCATTTGATCTAATTATTCTAAAACATTTAAAAGCACATAAAAAAATTTAAAAAAAAAATGATATCTAGATTTTCTAATTTTTACAAAATTTTCAATTTACAATAGTCAGATAGCCATTATGGTGTTGTATTAAAGATAGGAGTAATTGAAGGCCTCTATTGAAATACAAGTGACCGTGGCCCCTAATTGAATAATCAATTTTTAAGTATGCTGTAGTTTTAGTACGACAAAACATTTAATTCTGGAGAAAATAAGATTATTCTTGTCGCCTACACTTCTCTTTTTGGCGATTTTAATGATTTAGAGTGGAATTATTTATTTATTTGCTTTTTCAAATAGAGGAATAAACAGTTGATAGTAGTAAAAACTTAGGGATTTTTTAGGGATTTTTTTTTTATCATAACAGGAGAGCTCTTTTATAATTAGAGTTAATTCTAGTGTCTGGACGTAGGCTTGATTTGGTAAAGCTTTTCGAAGTGGTGTTTGTCCTTTATAAAAGCTCAAGCTCCTCATTTTGTATTTGGTAAATAAAAAAGATCATGTGCTTGTGCTTGCAACTTTTAAAAGATCGGAATACTTTTGAAAGCACCTAAGATAGAACTTTTCAAAGTTGGCTTGTGCTTTTGAAAATTTAAAAATCTAATATAACCTCATATGTTAACTAATTTTCAAATTTAATACTTGCATTTATGTCTATTATAGTATTTTTAAATTTTAAAAGCTATTTTACCAAATGCAATTGTTGTTGCTTGTGATTTTAAAAAACCATCTTTTAAAAGTTAGCCCAAATACCAAACTAAGCCGTAATATATGTATGTTTAAGGGATTAATAGAAAAAAACAAAGTGTTCACAGCTAATTTTGAAATTTCAGGATCTAGATAATTTAATACAGTATGCATGGGGTAAATGAGGTAAGATTTCAGTTGATAGTTGTGAGTAATCATTTAATCAATCGCCTTTTCTGTTTTTTTGTGGTCATGTGCTGGCCCAACATAACCAGGGAAAAAAACACTTCCCATCCGAAACATCCTAGATTTAGGCCGCATGGTAATAAATCAATCTCCTTTTTATTGCTGGAGTTCTTCAAAGAATTAAAGAGCTAACCACAAATGAAACGCGTTTGCAACATTAATCATTATGTCACTGCGTTTTTCAATGTCTATAGGCTCCAATAGTTAGAAAAGCTTGCCCTATGTACCAAATCAATGTTACAAAAGTAATCTTTGAACAAAAACAAATGTCTAGAAAATAAACTTGAATATCTTGATTGAAGTGAATTATGGTTGGATTTATGTTCTAAGACAGGTATCTCCAAGTCCTTAGTGATCTGATTTGTGGGGGGAGTGGATCCTCTCAAGTGAGAAAAAAACTGGATGGTATCCAGTGTTCAATCTAACCAATCACACTGTATTCTATCAATTGTTAAAAAAACTGGAGAAGATCCTTTTCCAATTTGTGGGTAATGTAAACTCATAATGTTATACAAAATATATATGTTCCAATGTAATATCTAAAGCTAAACGACTTTATCTGTTTATATTTACCCATTTCGACGTCATAACCAAGCTCTGCCTGGTAAGCTATAATTCATTTGAAGACCAAAAAGTAAAAATAAAGAAATCATTGGAAATAACATGTTTCCACAAGCAACCTACCCAATAATATACTTGGGTGTAAATAACATGAGATAACATTCAAGCAACACTAACGTTCAAAAACAAAAAAATCATGCAAAACTACTGAATTGGTTCCATAAAAATATCCAGAATAGTCACCGTTAATTAAACTTTATTTCATCCAAGTAAAAAGTAACTCTCTTGATTTGAGTTTGAGAATAGCCGAATTTGAATTTTTTTCCAAAATAAATCAGTAAAAAAGGTGAAAGGTTAGAGTTTCAGAAAATATTTTAAAATACAAAATTAGCAAAACCAATTTTCAACGGCAAAACAATTATATATCATGCTCAATAGGATCCCTAGGAAGAAAGCACCTTCTCAACTTCAGCTGTCACCTCTTTGGGAGGCTTCTCAGCACGAAGATTAGCAACCATACCCTTCTTTGCATAGTAATCAATAACCTGCATATCCAATAAACAAATTTATTTTGTAGAATGCGTCAAAGTATAAACAAAGATTAAATATATCATTCATGATTTAAAACCAAAATAACATTAGCATTGAAAATCATACTGGTTCGGTTTGTTTGTGGAATGCCTCCAATCTTGATTTAAGAACAGCTGCAGTATCATCCTTGCGTTGAATAAGAGGTTCGCCAGTAAGCTAAAAATTTTAAACAATTCGACAAAAGCTTTTGAATAAGCTTAAATCTCATAAATGTCTACAAATTATATTTAAACATGTAATACGAGATTCAAACTTACATCATCAACTCCAGGAGTTTTAGGAGGAGCGTATTTTGTATGGTATGTTCTGCCACTGGATGGGTGTATCCATCTACCGGTAATTCGCTCCTCTAAAATTGCATCATCAATGGCAAAATTGAGCACTTTATCAACTTTGCCTCCCCGCTTTTCTAGCATCTTATCAAGCTGCAAGTAAAGTAAGACAAACAAATGAAGCCCAACATAGCATGGTCTAAAATGATAAATTTATAAACTGAGCATGTAACTAAAAACTTAAGGACAGGAAAACCTTTTGTGCTTGAACCACAGTTCTTGGAAAACCATCAAGAATGAAACCTTTCTGACAAGATGGTTTCTTCATTGCTTCGTCTATAATGCCAACAACCAAGTCATCGGATACAAGTTCCCCCTGAAATTTCATCAAATGATATTAGTTAAACAATGTATATAAAATCTAAATTTACACAACAGATAGCAAATAATGTACTTACCTTATCCATAGCTTCTTTTGCCTTGATACCAAGTGGAGTTTTAGCTGCCACCGCTGCTCTTAGCATATCACCTGTAGCCAAGTGGCACAAGCAGTACTCATCCTTTATAATTGGTGACTGTGTGCCCTTTCCTGACCCAGGTGGACCTGTATGAACAATTTTAAGTTTAAAAATAAGCTACAAGTCCAAATGAGCTATGGTAAATAACTCTACCTTTAGGCTAAAATTACAAACAAAATAACTCATGCTAACATAGAAAATTAAACAATCATTCATATCTCAACCATTGCAATACAATCTACAATAAACAATAAAGTCCTCTAGCCCATTCAAGTTCACTTCCCCCTTTTTTTTATTTTTTACTTCTTTATGAAATTAAAACTTTAGGCAAGAAATTAGTACTGTGCTTCAAAAATCCTGGTTTGCATTACAAAGAACATTATCATAGAACGAAAACAGGTAACAAATAAATAGGGTTATAAAAAACTTTTAAAATTCAAAATACTAATTCTCACACACATTAAAAAAATAGAAAAACATGAATAAATTTAGATTGTTTAGAAAAAAAAAATAGATTCTCTTCTTCACTAATAATTGAAGACATTAATAATTGGCTTAATAGATCCGAGAATCTCTGTAACTTAAATTTCTGTTCACCAGGAGTATATAGATTACAAAAAAAAAAAAATTTATTTGTGAAGCTGAATGAAACCCTAATTTGAAAAGAGAAATTGGTACCGATGAGAATGAGGCGCTTGTCGGGCTTGGAAGCACACTTCATGCGGCGGAGGAGCTCCGACATGAGATCGACGGAGGGCACATCTTCCAAATTGGGAGCTGCACTACTTGCCGCCATTGTTGTGTGTTTGAGTGAGAAAGAAGGCCAAAGCACCAGAAGCAAAGGCGTATGTTCTAGTTTCTTACTGTAAGCTATTTGGATTCTCAAGTGCACTCTTTTTCACACTCACCTAGATTTACCCCCTTTGCCTTGGTTGGAATTTGGGAATAAAATATAAATGCAAAATTAAAATAATATAATAGTCTATATTAAAATTAGTTATTAAAATATAAAATATAAAATATAAAATATAAAATATATATTAAAAATAAATTAAATAATATATATTTATATAAATATATATCGATTAATTTTAATAATTAATTTTAGTATATAAATAATATTTTTGTTAAAATAAATAAATAAAGAGATTAATAGAGTAAATATTTTATAATACACTATTATAATATTATTTATAATTTTATACCATGAAAATTAAAGCATTAACAAATTTATTCAGATAAATAAAATTAATTTTACGCACCAAATTTTTAAGAGAACATCAACATCTCTTTAGTTGATTAAATTAAAAAAATTATATACACATAAAAAAATCAATTAATAAAACAATTATCATATATTTATATATAAATAGATATATTATATATTTTTTAATATATATTTTATATTTAAAAATATTTTCTATTCAAATGACTCATTTATAATATATTTGTAAATAATGGTTAAATAACTAAAGAATATTAAAAGCTTAATAAAAATTTTAATTTTAAGCAAAATTGGTATAAAAAAATTTACATATGCATCTACTGTATTGAATATTAATAAAAATAACTACTCTTTACTATCATCACATAAATAATCATGAACCACAAATATAACTAAATCATGATATAAAAAATAAAAATATAGGATGCTACTCATTCATGTAACTATATAATTAAGTTGGTCCAACACCAAAAAAATTTAATACCATTAAATGAAACGTGAAATACACGCACCCAACACACGAAATCGCTCTTATCAAACACTTCTTCTTTTCCACGCTTCTTCTTCTTCTCCCGTGCTTCTTCTTCTTCTTTTCATGTTCGTTTACGCACGAAGTGTCTTTTTCTTCGCCTTCTTCTTTGCGTTCCTTCTTCTTCACGTGTTTTCTCTTTATTGTTCTTTTGATGTTGTTGCTGTACTCTTTTTTCTTTTCTTCCTTCTCTCTCTGGTGAAGAGACAGTAGAAGATAAAGAAGAAGAATTTTGAATAATGCAGAATAAACCAAACACGATACTCATGGTGAACCGAATACAGTGCTCATAATGAACCGAACACAATACAATTGTATGGTATTGAGTGAACGAAACATAATTCATTATATAAAATCAAATTCAAATAACTCTGCCTACAATTTACATATTATTAATTCAATTCAATTCAATACACCTCCATCCATTTAATTCAATTCAAATTAGCAATTGCATTCCATTCAATTCGATTTAAAATTGAATAATCCAAACTTTTCCAGTTTGATTCGTTTTAGAAGAATAATCCAAATCGCTCTCCTGATTTGAAGTTGAGTCATTTATTGTTTCGATTTAGAAGTGCAGATCGAAGAAGAATAGGAAGAAGATAAATGCAACCAAATCAAAATAAGAAAACGAGAAGAACGCGACCAGAAGAGAACGACGAAGGCAATGCAAATCAATAAAGAAGAACGCGAACAAAAAAAAAGAAGAAGAAGGAAGTTTACATTGCAGCAGCAAATTTACGTTGAGCAAAACTTTAGATTGCATCATGTTATATGTAGCGCATGTATAATAAACGAGTGAGGGGTGGAGGGGACGCGCGTGCGGAGGAAATTACTTGCTTAACAACCATGTAAAAAATTGGATGCAGAGCTTTTCCAAAAAAAATATACTATCAAACTCTAATAAAATATATCTAAAAGTTTTAATATTTGAGTTGGATGATGAAACCTGACATGATTATTTGCAATTTTTGTGATAACTTGGTTAGACGAACAAATCGATATAGTTCTAGAATTTTGTTGTTAAACAAATTTGAGTTAGAGGGGTTCTTTTTTTGTATTTCATGAAGATATAGATTTTTATAAGCACAATGAATTGAGTTTGATTCTTCACTTGCGAAAAAAAAAAATATTAGGCCCAACCAAATAATATTATGATTATTTTTTTAAAGCTCGATTTGCGTTGCCATTGAAATAACATTATCGGCTCAATTTCTTTTCTTTATGAATCGGTCAGAAATATGAAGGAGATTATTATAACTTCGACTTTATTATTAATATAATCATCTATCCATCTAAGTTGAAATGCTTCCTTTTCCTTCAACCTTGTTAGTTATTGACTTATTGGTCTTTCTCTTGCAAACGATTTTTGAATTGCTGGATTCTCGTTTTTATTCAACTTTGGTCTGATACTTTAACCCTTAGAAGAAGAAAAACTCGCGTATGAAGTTCTAAATGCCACATGTAACAGCACTTAAAACCATTAAAGAAGGGAATTGGACTCACTCGGTCACTCGCAATTGTGTGCGTTTTCAGAAGAAAGATTATCACCAAATGAAGAAAACACACATCACTCTTATCATTCTTATTATATAAATCACCCAACATACACCGAAGTTCAACAACTGTATCCATGGAATATACACATGGACAAAATATTAAAGGATGTTTTAACCCACACTTATTTCAGCAACACTCATAAAACTCAACTATGGAAAAATAATAATAATTCAAACCACCAAGACTAAATTGAGCACAACCTTAAAAATAATTAATATCAAATAAAAATTATATATGAGTAGGGTCTTCAAAAACCATGAATCTTGATTTGGTCCTTCCTCACCAAACCAACCTGAACCAGAAACTGAGAAACGTTCTTGCGCTGATCCCCTTGGAGCTGTATTATTTTGCCAAGCTCTTTGTCCTGAACGACATTGCCGTTGCAGCAGAACTCTTTCTTAAGGTCTTTGAGGATTTTCTCGTAGCTGAACTCCTTCTTCAGCCCTTGCACTGTGGTCAGGCTCTTCTTCCCATTCCTTTGCTGGATGCGGATATGGACATACTCCTTTGCCCCGGGGGCATCCGATTCTTTGGCCTCGGCGAAAGGGTCGAAGGGGGTTGGGACCTGGATTTCCAAATCAACCATGTACTTGGGTTGTTGTGGACTTGATAACACTCCGAACGCTGAAAGAATCTGCAAAGGAAGCAAAGATCATGCAAAGTTTTAGTATACAAGATGCCAAACACATGCAACTCTAAACAACCTATTAACGTATCTTTAAGCCCTATCAACCCTAAACAAATAAACTGCGGAACATATAAGAAACCAGATTGCCAATGAGTAATATCAAAGCAATATAAGAAACCAGATTAAGAATAACCCTAATTGAGGTTAAATTTAATTTACTCAAAGAATATCAAAGCAATCACCAAATAAAGAAAATCAATTTTGAATAAGTGGCTGAAGATTTCATAGCTCTACAAATATCAACAGATACCTAGCTCAGTTTAGGGATTTCCATGATATCAAAGGCGAGAACACAGCCATGATGAAAACAGAATCTATTTCAAAACAGAGGCCAAAGATTCCTTTGATTATCAACAAAAGAAAAACCTCTGATCACCATATACAGAAACAACAAATCAAGGCGAAAACAAAGGCATGATCAAACTCAAAATTTCTCTTGATTCAAATAAGAAACGACAATCACCAACAGAATCGATTTCAAAACGGAGATCAAACATTCCTAGCTCAACGATGATCAACATATACAGAAACAACACAACAAGCCGAGAGCACAGCCATGATCAGACTCAATTTCTTACGATTCAAAGAAAAAATAGCCACCGCTAACAGAATCGATCTCAAAACAGAGGCAAAAAAAAAAATCCTAGCTCAACTATGATCAACAAAAGAATTTTCTGAAAAGTAAACCCTAATCACTTCAAAATTTTCTTAACTAACAACAACAAGTCATAACAAAGGAAACAGGAAACCTAAATTATAATTTTCTGAAAAAGAAACGGCATGATTAGAGAGACACGAACCTGGAGAGAACGAAAGATTTCGAGAGAATTCGAGAACTGAGACAACGATCAAACAATGAAGAAAAAAGGAGCGGGTTGATGTCCTTATATAGTGCGTGAACGTAAAGGGTGAAAGGCGGTGCCAAGTGGTTAGGGCCACAAGTTTCTTGGACGGTTGAGATTAGTTTTGTGTACACGTGGACGGTGATTAAAGAGGTTCAAGAGGATCGGAAATTCGCAAGTGGTTGCGTTTGGTTTTGGGGTATCTTATTCGTGTGTGTTGTTATTGTTATTTGGTGAAAACTCGCGTGAAAATTTGTTTATGTAAAGTTATTAGTTAAAAATATATTTGATTAAATTATTATATTAAATTATTTGATTAATTTATTATTCAAAAGTTAATAAAGATATTAAATTATCAAATAATTTTTATTAATAACGTCATATAAAGTTGATTGTACGTAAATTTTACTTTAGTTTTTTTAATTGGATGAGAGAATAACAAAGTAAACGCGTACAATGAACGCGGACAAAACTACTGGAGCCAAGTTGTCCAATTTGCCAAGTTAGATTAAATAACCAATTTCGCAACATCTATATTTTTTTTAATTATTGATAATTCAAAATAATTTCCAAAAATTAATCCTTTTCTTTTTCTCATGTTTCCAACTTTTTTTTTGTTTGGTATTTCTCGTGTTTCGAACTTTTCATACCAAAAACAATGTAATTGACATCTAACATTACAGACAGTTTGTTTTTGGAAATTGAATTTGGGCCAATTCATTTTTGGTAGTATTTTTGGGCATGCAATCAAAACAATCCAGTAAGGTTTGGACCACAATAATAGGTTAATATCTCAAGACCAAAAAGTTATTTATCGGAATAATAGTTTTGATTTTTGAACTTTTGATTAGCTGTGTTATATTGTTAATGTAATTAACAAAATTAAACTCTAAACAATGCATAATGCATAACAATCCTGCCATTATTTGGTCCCGAAGCATGTTGCAATTAATTTGTTCTTTTGACACATTTTAATTGTTTTCCTTAAAAACCGATAAATTGTCCGTACAATTTATAGTAGAATATTTCAATAAAATTTTACTTGGTATTTGACTATTTGTACGAATTAAATTAATATCCTTAAATAATGTTGTTTGATTTGTATAACTACTCTGACAATATTTTATTATTGTTGTTGTCGCATTTTTTTAATAATCAAAATGTTCTCTAAAAAATTAGGTGTGCGTTAATTTAGTTATTGAAATATTAGACACTTTAAATTGATTCTTTAAATATATACAAAAAGGGGAACTGGCACTCAAAAATAGCTTAAGCATGTTTAACTTGTACATGGTAAAAGCTCCCAAATGTTAAATGGTAAAACACTTTTTTCTATTTAAAGTTTTAAAGGTCTAATTATTTTATTATTTCATATAATTTTATTAAATTTGTAATTAAAATTTTTTTATTTTTTTTTTAAATAATAAATTTATTCATTAAAAAATAAGTAAATATTTATCCAAATTATAGAACAATAGAAAAAGAAGATGAGATTCTCCCAATAAATACTAAATTACCTCAATACATTGACAATACTATTGAAAGATAAAATGTAATAAAGAAAAGAGAGAATAAGAAAAGTAAAGTAGAAAGTGAGTCAAAAAGAATTGACGGATGAACTTAGTTCTTCTCCAATTAATTTCAACAAAAAAGTGTAAATTTTCATTGGATTTGAGTTTTCTCTCGAAGATTAGTTTATTTCTTGTCTTCTAAACATTTCAATAAAGACAAGCTAAAAGTTCTATCTTTCTCCTACCTCCATATCTACCTTGCAATGCTGACAGTGACACTTCCCACCATTGACGGAAGCTTGTAAAGTTGTGGTTGATAATGCTTGCGTTGAAAGGACTATGCTCTCAAAAGATCCTCGATCTAGGACATTGGGTAAGGCAGTGATTAATGGTTTCTTCTTCCATTTGACATCTCGGACAGTTGGGATTTGCGAAAGGGAATCGCCGGTGAAGAAGAGATAATACCAGTATCCGTTCGTGAAGGCATTTTCAAATAAAAATTTGGACTTTGTGAGGAAGTCTTCTCTTCTAGAGATCTTTCCAAACTGAGGTACTTAGATTCTCTCCAAGATCTATTTTTGGCTTTGAATAAAAAAATCTATGATTTGGATTTGTTGAGGGACCATTGCAGAACATCTTCCCCTTCTCCTGGCTTAATTGATTGGATTCTGCTTTTAATTTCAGGTGGAAAAAACTTCATTTAATATGTCTTATTTTCATTCTCTATTTTCTGTCAGTAAGTCCCTAACCCATATGTGCTGACCAGGGTTAGAATCAGAAGCAATGCTAATTGGATATAGAGGAGATAACCACGGGTTAGAAATTATTCGAATTGTAGAATTGGAACCTACTTTTCAATTGAGGTCTTTCTCAATAACCTTTCTGCCCTCCAACATACTCCGCCATTTTCACGAAGGTGAGTTTTCTGATTCAGCATTCATTGAATTATCATATCTATAGTACTTCTCCCTATATATCTGAACTAGGGTAGAACTGCTTGCCTAGTAAAGTTAAGTTTTGGGCTCTAAGATCTTGAAAACCAAGACCTCCCTCCTTTTTTGGCCGTGTCATTTGGTTCTAACTGATCCAAATCATACGCCTTTCGTTACCTCTTTGATCCCACCAAAAATTTGTCAAAATATTGTGAATTTCAAATAGTAAAGTATCCGGTAATTTAAAACAAAAGAGTGTATGAATTGGCACTACCTCACCAACTGCTTTTAATAAGACCTGCTTACCTCTTGTTGATAATAAATTTCGGTGCCATCCATGAATCTTCTTTCTTACTTTCTCCTTAATTTCACTAAAAATTTATCTTTTAGACTTATGAATAAAAGAAAGAAGTCCCAAATATTTGTCTTGAACTCCAATATGGTGGATATTTAATTTGTTTGCCACATGAACTCGAATGGGGAAGAGTGTTATTACTTAAGAATACCGCTAATTTATCCAAATTGATCTGTTGATCACTAAATTCTTTATACGAGTTTAGCAAGTTAAGAATACTATCACAGTTATCCTCTTAAATTTTATAGAAAAGAATGGAATCATCCGCAAATAATAAGAGATTTATAGTAACACACCATTAATTAACCTGAATACCTAGAACCTGTCTGTTTTGTTCTACTTTGTGTAGCAAAAAAGAGAGTCCTTCTGCATAGAATAAAAAAAGATAGAGAGAAAAGAAGGTCATCCTACCGGATACCTCTTTCTGGCTTAAATAGCCAAAGAATTGCCCTTCCACAATAATAGAACAAGAAACCGTTGATACAAATTCATTAATGTAGTCAATCCACCTTGTTCCAAAATCAAGTTTGCCCATAATGAACCATAAAAAAACCTCCATTTAACTATGTTATATGTTTTATTTATGTCTAATTTAATAGACAATTCAGACTCAAAATTATATCTTTTTAATTTTTAGATAGCACATACATTTATGTGCTATAAAAATATTGTCAGAAATTAAAAGTCTTTTAATAAAAATACTTTGATTAGAACTCACTCAGAAATACATATATTTTTGTAGTCTATAGACTAAGATTTTCAAAAAATAATATAAAAATTCAATTAAAAAATAAAATATAGAGACTTAATTTAAAAATTTAATAAAATTATAGAGGTAACTAAACCAATTTCAAATGAGCATATCAAATCAAAACGACATAATAACATTATCAATTTTATCCACATTTATATTTTATATTCTATATTAGATTAAATTTGTTTAATAATTTCATAAAATGAATAAAATCAACGTGGATGAAGAAGGAAAATGTGTGGACAGCAATCAAATAAAACCTTCTTTGGTAAATGGACTATTGAGCAATTATTGAGCTAGGAAAGGTCTCTGAGACAGAGAGAGTGTGGGGTTTCCTAAGCTATGCATTATGCTTTATATATATAGGAATTTTTTTAATAATAAAATAAAAAAAATTATATTTCTCCAAACATAATTTTTAGACTTTAATTTTTAAAATACGATTTTTTTTTTATTTAAGCAAGTTTGTCGAACTCCAACGAACTCTATAAAAATTGGCAAATTCGCCTAACTCCCAACAAACTCATGTGTTTTGAAAATTAAAATCCAAAAGTCATGTGTTGAAAAAATATGAATTTTTTTATTTTATTATTGAAAAAAATCTTATATATATATAATATGAAAAAGTTTAGAACCAGTATTTTTGTTAAAATTTGACTAATATTTAATTAATAAAAAAAATAATTTTATATTATTAAATATAATTTTATATTATTAAAAATATTAATAGTAATTGATTAATAATTACAAATTATAAAATCTGCTGGCTCCTAATACTCCTCGTAATATACTCCATTGAGCTTAAATTAAGGATAATATCACAACTATTCAGTAGTTTCTATTGTAACCCTTTTACCTTTGTTTTAAGTTTTTAACTGATTCTTAATTTCTTATGCTTTACAATATTAATGGTTCTTATTAAGAAAAGAATAAAGCAATCTTTTTGAGAAAGTTACTTTGATGAGAACACCCTCGGTTAGCATTTTTTGTTCACCAAAGCTAATCTTTATGTTATTAATCTTTAGGATAATTCGTTTAATGTGAATTTTTTTTATATGATTTAGTCATATGTAATTTCTTATTAGTAACTTTTTTTAAAGAATGTCATATTTGAATTTTATTTCTTTAATTAATAGTAAAGAATTATACACAATTAGTCTTGCATAGTTTTGGTTTGTGTTGTTTCTCAAATTTGTTTTGAATTAAGGTTTTGAAAATTGAATTGGTCAAATAAAATTTAAAGAGTTAAAAGTTTAATTGAAGTTAAATGGGAGTTAAATTATATATAATAAAATAATATATATTTTTTTAAAATAATTTTTTATATTTTATTATTTTAAATTAGTTAACTGCTAAAAAATTATATTAGTTTAACTAGTTAATCAATTTTTTGATCAATTTTCTAATTTTTTGATTGGTATACTTTAAATTGATTTTTTATTTGAACAAAATTAATTTAGTAATTGATTTTTGATAAATCTAATTGAGCTGGACATTTCGATCTTATTTTTAGAACTATAGTTTGTAGGTTTTTTTTTAAATAAATAATTTAATTATTTTAATTACTAAAATAAATAATTTGTAGTGTATTTACCAATATACATCACATTTATTTATCTCGTTTATATTGTAAACAAGATAATTTTATACGTATCTTGTTTACATTATAAACAAAATAATTTTTTATGTATCTCGTTTACAGTATAAACGAGATAAATAAATGTGGTGTAAATTAATAAATATATTACAAATTATTTATTTTGATAATTAAAATAATTAAATTATTTATTTTAAATAATCCTAGTTTGTATATGATGATGAGAGCATGACATGCTAATAAAATGGTAATGTGAAAATGAAAGTTAAAATCGGATTTAAATTTTACTCAGGTGGCTTCCTTGAATGTTCATGTATGTGTCTAGTGCGCCAGCACTTTAGTTTTTAAAAAAGGATGGCAATAACATTTAAAGAAAAAAAAAAGTTGTAAAGTTTATAAGTCTCTATCACGTTTAAAAGATCATCACTCATGCAACATTGGAATGGGACTATCCGAAACAGATTATTTAAAATGAAAAGATAGGTATAAAGTGATAAACTAAAAGTTTAATTATTATTAAATTTATAATTTTTATTATATGAGAATATTATTATTTTAGTTCAAAAAGTAATTAGATATTTACTTTTTTTTTATTTTACTAATATTCTTACTTTAAAAGAAATTAATCCAAAAATTATTATATATCTTACCAAGTCAATATAAGTAAGCGCCACTGATATTCTTCTTTCTTGTATTTTTGTCTTTTTCTTTTGGAATAGTTTGTAGGTATTGTCACAAAGTATTATTATTGATGAGTATAAACTATAAAGTATTGGAAGATTTTTAAGTGTATCGTCATATCGGTATATAAGTGATTTTTAACCGTTGATCTTAATTATATAATAATTATATATATTATATATATTTTATATAATTAAGATTAACAGTTAAAAATCACTGAAACACCGGTACGACAACACACTTAAAAATTTTTCTAAAGTATTTCTATGAAGAAATAAATTAAACTATATTGGATTAATTCTTTCCATCCATGCAATAATATAATGCACAAATAATTGGTTAATTAAGTGATGATAAATAATCTTCTTCCATTCTCAATGCTTTTTTATATTTAGATCGTAGAGAATAAATATATCTAAACTCGCTTTAATTTCTGCCACTTTGATCAACTTTCATTGATAAGCTGATTTTATTTACCTCTATTTGAAAAAATATTGCATTATTTTCAAATATTTATTATTTATGTTTAAAAATTCCAAGTACAACAAGAAGGTAATTCAGTGAAATAAATAAACTTATACACATGATGCTCCATAATTGCTACAAATACTAATTTGGGAAAAGGCATCAAGAAATTATTATTATTATTATTATTATTTGTTAGAAATAAGAGACTAAATTGGAGGAAGAATTTGTGTATTATTGAGTGTAATTAAGTTGTCTGGACAATATAGAAGAGTATTTATAGAGGCTAAGAGATTCGTAATAATAAAGACATAATATTCTATAATAAATATTCAGATATATTAAATAATTCTAATTGATCATAATTATATTCTAACATCCCCCTAAAACTCAAGTGATGAAACTTATTTAAAACAACGAAATAAAGAAAAAAAAACTGCATAAACTGAGAAAACGGATGCAGACGGAACTGCCAAAAGGAAGCGCAGATGGAACTGCCGCTAGTCTGAAGGAAGCGCAGACAGACTGCCGCTTAGTCTGAAGGAAGCGAAGACTGAATTGCCGCATGTCTGAAGGAAGCGCAGACGGAACTGCCGCTTATCTGAAGGAAGCGCAGACTGAACTGCGGCTATCGAAGGAAGTGCAGACGAAACTGCCAAAAAGAAACCCAGACGGAACTGTCACAAGGAAACACAGACGAAACGCAAACCGAACTGTCACGAGAGAACGCAGATGGAACTGCCACGAGAGAACGTAGACAGAATTGCCACGAGAGAACGCAGACGGAACTGTCGAAAGAGAGCAAAAACTATATGATTTCTTCATGAGAATGGGTAAGCAGCAGATGACAATGGTGTTTGATCATTCGACTCGAAAAAACACAAGACAGAGAAAACAGGCTAGTCGGTGGAGTAACAAAAGGTAAGAAAAAATGGCACAAAAAAAAAAGTGCAAAAACTACGATGATTTCATCGCAAGGAAAACAACCTATTATCTTCAAGGAGGAATGATTTGTGTATTATTGAGTGTAATCAAGTTGTCTATTCAAGTTGTTTGGAATAATACAATATAAAAGAGTATTTATAGAGGCTAAGAGATTCGTAATAATAAAAACGTAATATTCTATAATAAATATTCAGATATACTAAATAATTCTAATTGATTCTAATTATTATTATTATTATTATTATTATTATGGAAAAAAACTATCGTTCAAAAAAATAGTCAAACAGTATTTATAAATTGTAGATTACACGTTAAATCTGAAACTAAATAAAAAAATATAGATAAATTTTATGTTAAACTATAATTTAAGAAGAGATACATAATTCGATTACTAAATCTTATAAGATAAAAATAAAAATAAATCATAATCTTTTTAATTTTTGATTTTACAAAAAAAATACTGTAATACAAAAAAATATCATTTCTTTTCCTCCAAATAGATCTAATAGCTTTTTGAATATAAAAATATTTCCCTGAAATTATTATTATAGAGTTCATACAAGATAAAATAATCATATATCTGAAGATGGTGCACAAAGGGCTATATATGCAAACAGGCATCTTGTGCCTTTCATAATATATAGAATACAGCCTGTCAAGATATTGTTGCACACTTGCACATATGTTGTTATCAGTTATCAATAAACAATAATAACTTGCATGCAATGGAAATTGTAAAATAATATACACAAAAAAAAAGAGAAAAATTGCGAGTAAAAATATTAGTTGTTTTTTTTTTCCCCGCTACTTGAATCTTGAGTAGACAAATAATATTTGTAACTAGGGCAATTACCCCTAGGCTTAATTAAGAATGGATAATGCTTGTATTTTTTTTATTGTTAGAGTAGTAAATTAGTAATTCTTCAACAAACTTTTTTGGTTGAATTATTGGTGCACTCATCTACTAAATTAAGTGTTGATGATTTAGATTTTACATTATATATGTAACAACTTATCAATTAGTTGCATATTTTTAAATAGAATTTAGCTACAAGACATATCTATCAGGCTGGAAAATATTAGGAAAAAAAAGTAATTGTTCATCTTTGTCTCAAATACTAAGTTTTTTTTTTTTTTTTTGGATAAAAAAATGAGATCATGTTGAAAATTATTATCTCTAGTTAAAATTGGATAGTACTGGCAAGGGAACTGACATTATTGTTCACTATAGACACCAGGTAGGTCCTTATGGGTTTTTTTCGTCCTATATCCAAGATGAGAATCGATAAAAAAAAATTTCAATTAAAAATAAAATCTTAATGTCATTTGTACAAGGTAGAAAAAATAAAAATATATGTATTTCTTATATAATCAAAGACTAACCAATTAGGGACAAATATACCTCATATTCTCATAAGCTTGAAGGAAACCATAGATTTCATTTTTAGAGATAATATAAATTGGAAAAGTAATTTAGTTATACATAATTTAAAAAAAAAAAAAAGTTTTCTTTCGTAATAATCTAAAGAGACACTAAACTTAGGGGAAAAAATACTAAATTTATTTAGAATTTAATTTTGATATAGTAAAATAATTTTATACGTATATTTAATTATATAATATTATATTAATAAAAATAATTATTTTTTACATTGACTACATAAATAATCATTCAATTATACAATTGTGTAACACGGTTAATATATCAAAATTAAACTCATTTGTTTATATTACGAAGCTTTTATCATTTGCTAAAAACACAAATAAACCATCCAAAAAGAGTTAATTTTTTTTAAAGTCCGTTAATTCTTGGACTCTTTTTTTTTATAGAAGTAAAAATAGTAATATACTTTAATAGTGTAATTTTTAGTATTTTTTAAAAATGTGAAAGACACACAAATCAAAAGTTTTAATTTCTATACCTCAAATTTTTAAATTTTTTTTTACAAAAATCTCTCGGTCTGATTTTTATACCTCACAAATCAGATGATCTGACTTTTATACTTCTTATAAATTAGACGGTTCAATTTCTATTTCTAATTAAACAATTTTCCGTTTAAAAATAACACTCCATCAATCCACATTTAAACAAAAATACTATTATTACTCCAATATCAAAAACAAAAAGTGTAATTCTTGAACATAGATGAGCAAAGTGATAAAAATAAAAATAAAAATCAACCATTGATATAGACACATACCCTAACAATGATTGTGGGCCCCACCGTATATGGTACCCCTATGAATGTTATTGCTTATTATATTCATACCATAAATATTATACTATTACAATATGAATAAATGCATGGCCCATCAATTCATCACCCCTTGTTTCATTTCCTTGGCTCAAACTCAAAAAAGTTCTTAACAACTTTGGTTAAATGATGAACAACTAGTCTCAAGTCTTAACCAAAAATCTTATGCTTTCACTTTTCACCAATATCCATTTTTCTTCACTTAACCAGTGAAGAACACCCTTCAAAATAGTTGCATCTTCAAGATTAAAAGCATCCAAAGAAATAGGGGAAAAAAAAAAGAACAGGTTTTTATACACAACATTATATTCACACATATAGTTGGTAGTTGGTTCATAATTCTTCAACAGTGTTTCAATTATTTCCTCACGTTTTCTTTTTTGCATTTTCAGAAGAAAACCAGGACCAACCCCATTTGAAGAAAGTGCATAATTGCATATAGCAGCATGTGGAAGGAGTAAATGCATTAAATTTCAGGTACCCCACCTTTCATATCTTTGGATTCTGTGCAAAAATACTAATATATGTTGCTACTATACTTCTCCTTCTTCTTTCATTTGTTTTGTTATTGGTTGTATAGTTATTTAATTAATCAGAATATCAGATATCCAGAAACAGAGAGATAAGTTTGCAATTTGCACATATATATATATATATATATATATATATATATATATATATATGAAAGATTTTCAAATGTACAATCATATCGATATATCAGTGATTTTTAATCGTTGATCTTAACGGCACACTTAAAAATTTTCCAATATATATATATATATATATATAGGTGTGTATCTTCTTTTTCTTCATTATTAAAAGCAGGTTTTTTCAATCTTTGTTTTCAGTCTTTGTATTAATGCTTCCACAACTACCACTTCTGCAGAAGATGAGAAATAGTATTTCTCTTAACTCTTTTGAAAAGATAAAAGTATAATAAAAATCTGTTTCATGTTTAATATATGTTCTATTTTTTTTGCAAAATATTAAATAAAAAATGTTATGTATTATAAAAAATTAATTACTTAAATTAATTATTATACAATTGTGTATAAATATATGTTATATATTAATGACTGATTTAATTGTTAATTTTTAATATACATATTAATAATTGATATTAAATACGTATATTTTATATATTTATGTATTAATATGTCTTTTTAAAATTTGTGTCTCATAAAATAAATAAATAAATATTAGAATGCACCTAATTTGCATTTTTATTTTTATCTTTTATTTTTTATAAAATTTAAAAAATATGAAAAATAAAAATAGAATATAAAAATACTAACCAACTATTTAGGATGTGTTTGGTTTATATTATTTTTTATTTTTAATATTTTTTATTTTATGAATTTTGAAAAAAATAAAAACAAAAAATAAAAAAAATAAAATAAAATTTTATTATTTTTACTATTTTCACTTTTTTCTTCACAAAATTTTCAATTGTACTTTTAATGTTTCTATATAGATATAGTTTTTAAGGGGGCTTTTAAGCTATGATGTAGTCATATACTCACACCCCATTTATTTTTCTTTTTTTCTGACATTGGTTTCAAGGTTTCAGGTATCATCTTAATGGCAAATTAAGATTTAAGGACAAGTTCTGATTTTCCATTGGATTCTTTTCTTCATATATGCTAGTTGTTTTGTTCCTCCTTGAAGCCACTTGAAGACAGAATTTTTGTCAATGGGGTCCTTCCAAGACTTGGTTCTTGTGCTGTTATGTTCAGTTTGGTGTGTCTTTCATGTTGTTAATTGCAATGCTCAGCAGTTACAATCTTCTCAAACACTTGTGCTTCTTCAACTGAAAAAGCACTTAGAATATCCAAAGCCATTGGATATTTGGAAAGATCGTTGGACAAATCTTTGTTCTTCAACACAACAAGTGAATGTTTCATGCAATGAGAACTTTGTCACTGAACTTCTGATTATTGGTGACAAGACACAAAGCAAATTTAGAGAAGAACATGAAGGATTTGATGGTTATGCAATTCAAGATCAAACACTTTCACAAGGGTTTTCAATGGATTCTTTTGTTGCTACTTTAGCAAGGTTAACTAACCTTAGAGTTCTGAAGCTTGTTTCTTTGGGAATTTGGGGTCCATTACCTGATAGGATTCATAGGCTTTATGATCTTCAACACTTGGATTTGAGTTCCAATTTTCTCTATGGATCAATCCCTCCAAAGATTTCAACAATGGTGAATCTCAAAACTCTTAATTTGGGTGATAACTTCTTCAATGGTACTATTCCAACCTTGTTCTTCAACTCATCAAGTAATTTATCATATCTCAGTTTGAAGAACAACAAGTTGAAGGGTCATTTTCCAAATTCAATTCTTGGCATCAACACCCTCAATGAGATTGATATTTCAAACAACAATATTTCTGGTGGATTGCAAGATTTCAATGGTTTGAGCAACTTGGAACACTTGGATTTGAGTTGGAACAACTTGGATTCAACACTTCCTCCAATGCCAAAAGGATTGAAGAATCTTTTCCTAAGCAGGAACTCATTCTCAGGTGAAATTCCAAAGCAATATGGTAAACTAAGTATGCTTCAAATGCTTGATGTTTCATCCAATTCACTCATAGGAACTGTTCCTGCTGAAATTTTCAACTTGCCAAACATAAGTCTCTTGAACATTTCATCAAACATGTTGAGTGGAACCACAAAGAACAATCTAAGATGTAGCATTCGACTTCGATTCGTCGACGTCTCGAATAACAGGCTAATGGGGGGCTTGCCTGATTGCCTGATCCGAACCGGACCCGAAAATGATAGAGTTGTTAAGAGTGATGGAAATTGTTTGTCTGGGAATTTTCAGCATCAACATGCATTGTCATATTGCAAAGAAGTTCCTCAATTGAAGAAGGAATCACATAAAGTTGGAGCATTATTTGTTGTTGGTGTAATTGTTGGAATTCTTGTTATGGTTATGGTTTTTGTTTTGTGCATTGTTATAGTTTGTAAAAGGTATTATTCAAAAGGGGTATCAGAACAGCACCTATTGCATAAATCAGTTCAAGATAGCTACTCAGCAAGTTTGTCATCTGAAATTGTGACAAATGCAAGTAGGTATTCTTTTCATTCTAGAAACTTACGTACAGTTGTTTTCGTGTATTATTTAACGACTCTTAACTATAAACTTCACACGAAGACAATTGCACGTGAGTGTTAACTTCTTTTCATTCATCAAAATGATACATATGAACATTGTTGTTACTAATGTTATTCTAAAGATTTTAATTTTATTGTTTGTTACTAAAATTTCAGGGTATGTTTCTGAAGCTGCAAAGTTTGGCAGAGAAGGCCTTCCCTTGTGTAGGTCATATTCTTTGGAAGAGTTGAAGGAAGCTACAAATAACTTTGACAACCCTAATTTTATGGGTGAAAATTTATATGGGAAGGTTAGAACACTACTCTTTTTAACTTTTGTTTTTAATTTTTATTTTAAGGGATTAACTTTCAACTTCTTCTCTAAGTAATTAGACCATAATAAAAATAATTTTTAAAAAAAAGAGTTTTATTATTTTTTTTTTTTCAGAATACATTGACATTTGACAATGTAAATTTAGTGGGACACAACTAAATATATAGTATAGATGTTAGTGTAAATTAAGATAGCATTTGTTTTCAGGTACTGAGTTAGAAATTGAGAGACTGAGACTCAATATCATGTTTTTTTGTTTAGAGACTGGTATTAAAATTTTTGTCTCTTTCTTCAAAATTTCAGTACTTCAGTACCTCCAAAAAGTAGAGACACAGGGAATTAAAATTTTTAGAGATGGAGACAGAAACTTTAATAATATTTTATACCTAAAATACTCTCATTTCAAATAATTAATTTCAATTTTACCCTTTGTGCAAATTAAATTAGAATTTCATTCTTGTTTTAATTTCTGTCTTCCACTTTGTACCAAACAGAATATTGAGATTTATTTCAATCTCTGTCTCTTAGTCTCAATCTCTCGGTCTCAGTCTTTCCATCTTTGTCTCTCCACCAAACGCTACCTAATAAACACTTTTGTATGAAAAAAAAAGTTATTTTCGATTTGGTTGGACCCATTGATTTGTAGTCGATTTTTTAAATTATACCCAATTTTTTTGTATTTTTCATCTGTTTACAATTCGATTAGACGGTCTTATTTAAATCCTTTTTCAGAACTATATATAAAATAATTTTATTGAGATAATAAATATGAAAATTAATTGTATTTGTCTATGTGTCAGCACTTAATTAAATATTAGTGCATAAAAATTAAACTGCAGATGCATGCTAATAGAATTGATAAGTTGTTCCTATGATGTTGCAGCTTTACAGAGGAAAATTAGAGAGTGGAATACAAGTTGTGATAAGGTGTTTGCCTTTGTCAAAAAAATACACAATTAGGAACTTCAAACTCAGGTTGGATTTGCTTGCAAAGCTTAGGCACCCTCATTTAGTGTCTCTCTTGGGACATTGCATTGATGGTGTTGTTGGAGATCAAAGTGACACAAATGTCTTCCTTGTTTATGAATTTGTCTCAAATGGGAGCTTTCAGACCTATCTCTCAGGTACCAATATAAAGAATATAATTTTAATATGATAACTAATAGCTTGTTTCATAGAGAAATTTTGTTTGTGTACTTATTTCCTTTCATAGTAATATTTAATCCATGTCATTTTGATTTGCTAGAATTTTATGTTGGTTGTCAAAGATTCTCTTCTTTTCTTCTGGTTTAGTTAGTACTTCCCCTTATTATTATGTACTAAAATCATTAACTTTGGAGTTGAAAAATGTTTTTTTATACTGACAAATGTGCTGGTTTTCACATGAATGCCATTATTTTGACAAATAATATGCAAGGGTTTATACAAGAAATATTAAAAAATAATATCCTCCTTTTATTTAAATATAAAATTTATTTGAGTGAATTTTTAGAAAAAAATATTTTATGTTTGGTATTTCATAAAAAAAAAATCTTTTTATTTATTAATTATATTTGCATACAATAATATAAAAATATTTTTTGTTTATTAATTATATAAAAAATATTTTTTTTAAAAATATCTTTTAAAAAAATATAAGTTATAATTTCTTAAAATAATATTTTTATTTTTTTAATATTTTTATTTTTACTACTAAAAATTTATTAAAACGTTAAAAAATAATAAAAAAGATCTTTTTCTATTAATATAATAATAATATCCAAACAAGTACACAATATAGTGGATTTCTCAATGCAATTCAATCCAGCTTATACTAGCAAGAGAATTTAGCATTATGACTTCTTTTTTCTCTGTTGTTATTCATGGCATGTGCTACTTTTTCTTCTTTCTACTTGGAACTTTAAATTTGCAAAATTAAACAAGCTTTAGTTGGTATTTTTTTAGACTTTTATAGAGCATTAGGTTTAATTTTTTTTTTTTACTAAATATAGGAAGATTTGAATCTGCGACTTCTTAAGGAAGCATGAGGACACTATGTCATTTGAGTTTTACAAAATAATACATTAGTATTTATGTAACTATATATTATAAATTAAAAGTAAAATTTGTCACTCAAATATTTAGTATTAATTCAATTAAAATTTTATATTATTTTATCAAAATAATTATACAAATGATAAAATTTTATTAGTTTTTCATTAAAGTAATATGGTCTCTCTAAAGTAAAACAGTTTTATATCATCAATTAACTCTAATACAAATTTTAATTCTAAATCAATTTACTCTTTGAAAATATAAAAAATAATATTCCAAAAATATTTCATTAAAATTGTTCTAAGCTTATACATAGAAACTCACATTGGAATATAATAATATACTTCATAAATTAGAACCTTTGAAAGTTGGAAAATTTCCAATTTATGAGTGACAACACTTTTTGGTTATTTATGTGCAGAAGACAGTGGTGGAAAGATTTATGATTGGTCAGAGAGATTATCGGTGCTAATTAGTATTGCCAAGGCTGTTCACTTCTTACACACTGGAATGATACCCGGCTTCTTTAAGAACAGACTTAAGACTAATAATATATTGATTAATGAACATTGGATGGCAAAGTTGAGTGACTATGGATTGTCTATTATCTCTGAAGAAACTGATGCTTGTGGGGTATGTTTTCCTTTTTGCCTTTTTTAATTCTTCAAAGAGATAATACTCAATTTGGTCTCTGAACTTACACGCGAGCCTCAATTTAGTCCCTGAATTTTCAATTGTCTCTGTTTAGTCCCCAAATTTTGTGAACATAACTCATGTTAGTCATTGAAACAATTTTCAACGTACAAACGTTAACGAAACACTGTCGTGACAGTCGAATGTCACACTAAACTTTGTAAAATGATGTCGTTTTGGTTTTAGCACTCAAATAATCTAAAAACAACATCCTAAATAGTGTTTATTAAAATTTTACCTAACAAAATAAGTAATACGATGTCGTTTTTGAGCTATTTAAATATCAAAACCAAAACTGCATCATTTTACAAGTTTTAACGTGACATGTGATAGTCTACAACAGCGCTCTATTAACGTTTTTATACTAAAAATGGTCTCAGGGACTAATATGAGACACGTTTATAAACTTCGAGGACTAAACAGAGACAATTGAAACTGCAGGGACTAAATTGAGACTCGCATGTAAGTTCAGGGACCAAATTGAATATTATGTTAGTTACCCATGTCCCATTACATAAAGATATCTTCATATAAAAATAATAATTAAGATGTCAATACATATTATGTTAAATAATTTACTCAAACATATTATATTATTTAATAATTTTTAACTGTTATCTTTACATAAAAATATATCTTCGTGTGAGTAGTTATCTTGAGTTATTCCAATTTATGTGCAATAAAATTTATGATGAATACAAAGTGAATTTTCACATTGCTTAAATTAGAAACTCATTCTAATATTGATCTAACAAATTACCAATTGATTTGACAATATCACTCAGACTAATATTTAAATATAATAAATGAGATCACAATTAGATATTAGAATGTAAAATTCTAACATTTTTTCTATGTCTATGATTCATCTTCACTGATTTGACTTATTTTATGGTTTATAGGTAAATGGAGAAAGTCCTGATTCAATGTAAGAATTTGTGTAGATCATGTGACTTAGTATTTAATCATTTATTTATTTATTTTTGTGAAACTTTCCATGACTCTTCCAACATATATGTTATTTTCAGGCAAATGAAAAGGTTAGAGGATGATGTCTATAGCTTTGGATTCATAATACTTGAGGCACTTGTTGGACCTTCACTATCTGCTAAAAGAGAAGCACTTATGCTCCATGAAAGGGTATGCATTAAAGATTTTCAGATTAAATTACATGATGAATTTGTAATGTCTTCTAATCATTGAAAAACACAAGTTTCAAATGAGTTCAGTTTTAATACATCATCAACTTAATATACATTTAACCATATATTGTTGCATCAGTAATTTAGTAATTTACATCCACTTTCTTGAATAAAAATGTAAAATTATTGAGTTTAGAATTTATGGTTTAAATTTTAAAATATGATATTATTTATCTTTCATCTAATTTGATCAGTATTAACATGACAAATTAAAAACTGATGTTTCCAATGGGTATAATATATTCAAGGTTTAATTACTCGGTCAGTCCTATAATTTCATCGAAATTTTAATTAGGTCTTTATACTTTTTTTTTTATTCTTAATTGGATTCCTATACCATATCTGATTTTGTAACTAAATATCTACCTTGATAAACACGTTAAAGTTAATAGAATATTCTGTTAAAGTTAATAGAATATTCTGTTAAACTATAGGGAATATTCAGTCAAATGTTAGGCATATTTGTTTTGTTTAATAGAATATTTCGTTAATTCTAATATTTTTATCACCACAGGAACTTAATTACAAAATTTGATATGATATGGAACTCGATAGAAAAAAAAAAGTATAAAGACCTAATTAAAAATTTAGTAAAATTATAGAAATTGACAGAATAATTAAACCTATATTCAACTACTATTATGCATCAAAAATTAAATTGATGGGTTAATGTTGTTAACTAATATAATTTTATAGGGATCATTCAATAGTCAAGATGGGTGGAAACAGATTGTGGATCCAATAGTGATGTCAACTTGTTCTAAAGAATCTCTATCCATTGTGATATCTATATCCAACAAATGCATTTCTCCTGAGTCATGGAGCAGACCATCCATTGAAGATGTCCTTTGGAACTTGCAATATGCTTCTCAAGTTCAGGCAACTGCTGATGGGGTTTAGGGATCAAAGGTAGTTTGTTTTCAGAAATTGGGATTGAATTTGGCGGATCGAAATTCGATATTGTATTTAGTAATTCGATATTGTATTTAGTAGTCTCGAGATACAAAATTTCAGTAAGGATACAAAATTTTAGTAAGGATACAGAAAATTGAAATTTTTTAAGATAGAGACTAAAATTTTAATAATATTTTTTAAAACAAATATATTTATTTAACTTTACAAATTCTAAATCTACACTTCAATGAGTTTAATCTCCATATTTATTTTAAACTAAATATAATATCGAGATATAACTCAGTTCAGTATATTTTATACAAAATACAATACAAAAATTTAATTTAATTTTTATCTCTTAATCTCAATCTCTTAGTATCAGCCTCCAACTCTTTATTTCAAATATAATCTTAATTATGAATTTTTGTTTTAAATTTGAAGTGCTCAATAATGTTATTTGTATATTAAAATTCCATATCTTTAGTGGATGTTAGAAATAGAGGAGGTGAGAAAGCAAAGTCTTAGTCAAATATTTTGTCATGTTTTTTTCTCTGTATTATGTAAGCTAAAGATATTTAGTTTTAATATATAAATAACACTTGTGGTAACTTCATCAAAAGGGATAACTTCTCAATGATAATATCCTTGAAAATTATAAGAGGATGAGAAAGTATCTATTTTGGTCAAATTATTCAGAAGGCATGAACATGAACTTTGATTTGTATATAATTATTTAGTTAATCAGTAAGATATAAGTGCATGATTTTTTAATTATCAGATCGATTTATTTGTTTGGTTAAATTTTGAATCAACTTATTTAACTAGGTTAATTAAACATCAACTATTAGATCGATCTGATTTAAGATAAAAAAGATAATTAAAAGTTAATTGAATAATAATAAAAAATATATAAAAAAATTGATAAATCAATTAAATGATAGATTTGATTTTTATAATTTTATTATTTAGACAGTAAATAGACCTATTTATAATATTTTCTTTTAAAAATAGATTAATAAAATCAACCTCACTCACTTAACACCGGAGATATTTACCTAGTATTTTTTTATTGATAATAATAATAATAATAATAATAATAATAATAATAATAAAATATAACAGTAATAATATTTTTTATAGTTTACATATTTAGTAAAATCAATGTTTTTTTTTTACCATCATATTGATCTAAAAGGCAATTGAATAGGCAATAACAAATAGACACGTAAAATATAGACTTATTTTAAGTAACATACTAAAGTAAATAGTTAATGAGTTATAGTTTAAATGACATAATTTAATCATAAAAAAATGATATAATCTTTTTATACTCATCAAAAAATTATAAGTTTGAGTCTCACTCTTAATTTTAGAAAAAAAAAATATTATTATTAAAAATTTTAAAGCAGTGATTGCAAACTTGCAATGCACAGTGTTAAGGATTTTTGCTTTTTTTTTTTTTCTATTGTTCGGGCGGGGTATTGGGTTTTGTTTAAAGTGCTTGATTTTGTTGCTACAATTAAATGTTTAAATGAAAGACCCATTTCTGTATTCATTGTTCATGGAAATGAGCTCATTTTTAGTCATATAAAAATGGGTTTGGATCTAAATTTAAAAATAAGAAATGATGTTTTTGTAAACCTATAATCGAGACCCATTATACAACAATTTATTTTCTAGAATTCTATAAATCTTATAGAAAAATAGAAAATCAGCTGGGGTTGAGAATCTCACCCAAAAAGGAGGTTAGAAAATTAACCAAAGAAAAATATGAACTTGATATTTTCTGCACAAAACAAAAAATATAAGTGATAGGTTTATGAAAATAGTAATGATCATGAAGTGCGTTAATAATATAGAAGATATGAGTAAAATTGAACTAGTTAACTTGCTGAAACCTAGAGTTAAAGACTTTATTATCTATTATTTATTTATTAAATATATTTTAATAAATATATAAAAAAATATTTGTATCTTATTAGATTTTAGATCCATTTTATTTTTTAGTTCAATTTAAATTTTTTATTTATTATCAATTTTAAGACAAATTTTTAAACAAATTAGATTTAGAAATCTAATAATAAATCTTTATCAAATTACGCTTAGACAGAATAATTAAAATACAAATTTAACTACTTCCAAATCAAATTAAGTAGTATAATTATTTAAAAAATCGAATTGAGTTGGCTTTTAAAATAGAGGAAAAAAATGAAAGAGTAAAATATAAAAATTTATATGTTGTAAACTTGTAATAAAAAAAAAAACAATTCAAAAGTTTTTTAAAAAATGAAAAAATAAAAAAGCTCAATATTTTTACGTATTATATATAATATCTTAAATAAATTACATTTTCATAAAAATTATATTATATAATATTTTTTTAAAAAAAAAGGTTAGTTAAAAAAATTATAAAATAATTTAATTAGTTGTCAAATAATAAAAAATAAAATTTAATTATTTTATATTTTTATGTTATAATTTAGAATATTATTTTAATATGAATTTTTAAAATTATAAAAATTTTACTACACAATTATTGATTTTAATAAATAAAATATTTTATATTTTTGTATATTTAGATATTCTATTTAGAATTAAAAAATTATATTTATAAATTAAAATATTATATGTTAAAACTTAAAAGATAGTTTGGCTATGTGGAGAATTTGGCGAGGATGCACTCTGACCACTGTCCCATTATGGTGCGATGTCAAGGTAATGATAGAAGAGTCGGGGTAAAATCTTTTCGTTTTTAAGTAGCTTGGTCTTATCATCCAAGTTTTTTGTCGGTGGTCAGGGGTGCTTGGGACAAGGGTAGACCCAATCCTATTCGTTGCCTTTCTCAGGTCAGAGATGATGCTTTGGCATTTAACCGAGATGTCTTTGGGAATATTTTTAAAAGAAAGAGGGAATTGGAGAGGCGTGTGACCAGTATCCAACAGAGAATGGAGAGAGTTGATGCTTTATCCCTTATACAGGAAGAAAGGGAGTTACAGGCTAAATATAGTAATCTGCTTATGTAAGAGGAGTTGTTTTGGTATCAAAAATCCCGAGAGCACTGGGTCAGATTTGGAGATAGGAATACTAAGTTCTTTCGTATGCAAACCATTATGCGGAGGAAGCGTAACAAGGTTCAGGGGTTGTTTTTGGAGGATGGAAGATGGAGTACTGATCCGCAAGAACTCGAAGAATGTGCAATTGGATTTTATAGAGATCTTTTTTGTAATGTGGAACAAGTAGAACTTGATGTGATGGGGGATCAGGAATTACCTTCTTTATCTCGTGAAGCTATTGAAAGTCTCACAAGAAATGTTTCTAAAGAAGAGGTTAGGAAGGTGGTTATGGGCATGAACTCTTTTAAGGCCCCAGGTGCCGATGATTTTCAGGCTTTTTTCTTCAAGGAATATTGGGAAGTGGTTGGTACAGAGGTATGGGAACTTGTTAAGAAAGCTTTCGCTGGGTTTGATCTGGATAGTGCTCTGTTTGACACTTTGGTGGTGCTGATTCCTAAAGTTGATAACCCATCTCGCATGAAAGAGTTTCGTCCTATCAGCCTCTGTAATGTCATATATAAGATTATAACTAAGGTGGTTGTGGAGAGGTTACGACCTTTTCTACAAGATATCATTGGCCCTCTACAGGGAGGGTTTATTCCTGGAAGGGGTGCCCCAGACAATATCATTGTAGCCCAGGAAGTTCTCCATTTTATGAAGAAAACCAAATCAAAGAAAGGTGTTCTTGCTTTTAAAATTGACCTAGAAAAGGCTTATGACAGGGTGAGCTGGGAGTTTTTGGAGCAATCTCTCCTAATGTTTGGCTTTCCAGGTACTATTATTTCTCTTATTATGAAATGTGTAAAGTCTTCCTCCCTTTCTCTAATGTGGAATGGTAACCGGTTGGATGGTTTTCAGCCAAAGAGGGGTTTGAGGCAAGGAGACCCAATGTCTCCTTATTTATTTGTTATTTGTATGGAGAGGTTGAGTTGCCTCATTGCTAGGCAAGTGGAGGTTGGTAGATGGAAACCAGTGACCGTGTCTAGGGGAGGTCCTGTAGTCTCCCATCTCCTTTTTGCAGACGACCTTATCCTTTTTTGCAAAGCGAAGAAATCTCAAGTGCTTCATGTTTTGGATACTATGGCCACCTTTTGCAGAGCATCTGGTATGAAGGTGAATTTTGACAAATCTCGTGCTATCTGTTCTATGAATGTTTCTAGACAACGCAAGGATCTCTTCACTGGTATTTCTTCTATCCGATTTGCTAATTCTCTGGAAAAATACCTTGGTGTCCCCCTCAAGCATGGCAGAGTTACTAAAGCTGATTTTAATGATGTGGTTGATAAGCTTACTAATAGGCTAGCATCTTGGAAAGGTCGCTTCCTTAATAAAGCTGGTCGGATTTGCCTTACTAAATCAGTTTTATCTTCTATACCTATTTATAGGATGCAAGTAAGCCTTTTTTCATCAGGTGTGTGCTCTAACATTGATAAGATTACTAGAAGTTCATTTGGTGTGGTAGTCATAATTACCGTGGTCTTCATTTAGCATCTTGGAGAGTTTTGACGACTCCAAAAAAGTTTGGAGGTCTTGCTTTGTGGGAGTCGCGGTTGGTCAATTTTTCTTTATTAGGAAAGCTAGTTTGGCAAATTTTGATGAATCAAGAGAAACTGTGGGTCAAGATTATGCTTCAAAAATACCTCCAGAATAGAAACCTATTTGCAGTTAAAACAATGGGTTCTTCATCGTATATATGAAAGTCTATTGTGCACTCAGCTTCCGTATTAAAGGAAGGGTTTGTTTGGGAAGTGGGAGCTCTTTCTAAGAATTTCTGGTTTGACTCTTGGTTGCACTCTGGGCCAGTAGGAGCGAGGGTTGAATTTCTTGATATCTGTGAGGCTGCTTTGACCATTGAAGATGTTTACCGTGATGGAGTTTGGCATTTGGAGAGGATTTACTCTTTTATTCCTAGGGACTTAAGGGAAGACATTCTTAGTTTAGTACATATTTCGGCTTCTGGTCGTGATTTGGGTTGGAGTTGGGAGCACACTCTTTACTCTGCTAAACAAGGATATTTATGGTTAATTCAGAATAAGTTGAATTGGGATAGGAATATCAATTGGCTTTGGCTTTGGAAGGCGCGGGTCCCTGAAAAGTTGAGGCTCCTAGTGTGGCTTTGCCTTCATGATGCTGTACCAACTCAATATCTGCGTTTTCGGCGACATCTCTCCTCCTCATCCTTATGTACACGCTGCAATCAACTTCCAGAGACAATTCTTCATTGTTTTCGGGATTGTGAAGTGGTGCGATCAGTTTGGGTTTCTCTAGGTTTTTCTGATATGTGTTTCTTTGACTCTCACGAGGTGCATGATTGGTTCAAGCATGGCCTCCTCAATGAAGGTTGTTCCAAATTTGCAGCTATAATATGGTCAATTTGGCAAGACAGAAATATGGGTAATTTTCAGGGAGTTTTTGGATCTGCTGGGTCAATTGCATACAAGGCTCGCAGGTGCATGGTAGATTTTGAATATACAACTCAGAATCGAGTGTGTTGCATCCAGGGATTAAAACCTCTGTCTTGGTCTCCGCCAGAACCTGGTGCTTGGAAGTTAAATTGTGATGGGGGTGTGAACTTGGGGGATGATTGTGCTGGTTTTGGGTGGGTAATTCGCGATAGCTCCAGTCAATGGGTAATGGGATGCTCAGAAAATTCCTTTGGATCTAGTGTCATCAAGATGGAGTTGTGGAGTATATGGAAAGGTTTGGCTTGGGCTTGGGAGGCGGGTCTTAAGCTTGTTATCTGTGAGACAGATTGCGCAGCAGCTTTTGAGCTAGTGACTAGTTGGCAAGTTCTACTCTGGCATCTTGAAAAAGAAGTAATACAACTGATCTTTGACTTGAAGTTAAGAATGGATTGGGATATTCGTTTTGAGCTTATCCTGAGAGAAGCTAATGTCGTGGCAGATCGGTTGGCAAAGATGGGATCTGGAGGTAGCGGAACTGATGAGGTTCACCTTTGACACCAGCCACCAGAGGTGGTTTGTCCTCTCTTACTGTTAAGAACCTGATTTCTTTTCTTTTGTCCTCTCTTACTGTTAAGAACCTGATTTCTTTTCTTTTTCTTTTCTGCTCTTTTGTTTTTTCTCTTGGTTGTTCACCAAAAAAAAAACTTAAAAGATAGTTACTTATCTATTTATTAACATATTTTTATATTTATCAAACTCTATCAATATTTTAAAATAGTTTTTGATTTTGATTTTGATTTAATAAAATTTAATTGTTTATAAAAAGTTACATATTTAGCGCACAAAATTACCATTCTCACTTTGAAGTTTAACGCACCAATTCAATGAATTTATACTAACTAATAGGATGATTACGAATGTTAGCTACTTAATTATTTGTATGAACTCCAATCCAACTAATTAAATCCGAACCAAATTAATAATTTTTTCTAATAATTAGTCCAGATGGTTTTAGAGTGGAGAATCCGAACCAACCTGTGAATTAGGGGTGTTTAAAACCGATCTAATCCGAATAAAATCGATCAACCAAACAAAAAAAGTTGATAATCGAATAAACTGAAAACCGAAAAAATAAAATTTTGCAGTTTTTTTGTTCGATTTGGTTCGATTTTCGATTTATCACTAAAAACCTGAACCAAACCGAACCAAATCGGTAAATACATATAACTATATAACTTAGTCCTATCCCACTCAATCTAAACCAACCCTAAAACACTTTACAGATACACACTACCATTTTTTTATTTTTAATATTGGATTAACAATGGTGTTTTTCTAAATTGTGATCTACTATGGTATTTTTCTAAAATGTGAGATGATTTAATGTATGGAGTACAAATCGGACCGTCCAATTTTTAAGAGGTATAGAAATCGGACCGTCCGATTTGTGTTGAAAAAATTTAAAAAATTTTGGAGTACTGTACTCCAAATTTTTTTAATTTTTTCAGCACAAATCGGTAGGTCCGATTTATGTACTCCAAACTTTTAAAATTTTTTAAACACAAATCGAAGAGTCCGATTTGTGTACCTTCCATAATTTTAAAAAATACTAAAAAATTACCACGTTAAGATATAATATTCATTCTACTTCCATATCCAAATTTTTTAGCCTACATACTACTCTCTCTCTCACTCAATCACTTACGTCGCAGAAACCAGAAAGCCAGAAACTCCTCTCTCACTTACGTAGTCTCAGACTCCGTTCTCGTCCCAATCCTCTCTGCCGCCGTCCGTCAAAGCCTCACGCCATTCAGCAGCAGCGTGTGCTCCGTCGCAGTTCGTCAACCTCCATCCATTCTTACTTCTCGGCGCCGTCGTACTCTATTGCAGTTCGTCAGCTGTACAGTCGTGCACTGTCCAGTCTCCTCGCCACCGCAGTTCGTCAGCTGTACAGTCGTGCACCGTCCAGCTTCTCCGCCACCGTCCAGTCTCTCCGCCTCCGTCGCTGCATATTTCCTTCTTTTAGGGTTTTTGATTTTTTCTTAATTCTATTTTTAAATCCTTTCTATTTGTCATAATTTGTTGGCTTTTTTACTGAAATGCGCATGGAAAATTCTTTAATTTCCAAAATGCGCATATCAGAAAACATTTCTCAAAATGCGCTGTGCCATTTCTAGCATGGCAGGCACGAAATGGTTTCCACACCATTCCTGGCATGGTGGTCACGAAATGGGAGGACCATTTCACTTAGGGCAGGCACGAAATGGAAAAACCATTTTAAGTTTGTCAGTAGCGAAATGGACAGACCAAATCAGGGACAATAGACACGAATTGGGGGCACGGCAGTGCTGAAAACCATTTCAAGTTTGTCAACAACCATTTTAATAATATTATTTAATTTATTATTTAATAAATTATTATTTAATAATAAATTAAATTTTTTATTTATAATGTATGCATATAATGAATTTTCATTTATGTTTATTAAAAGTTGAGTCCGAATTGCAAGTCAGAGTACAGTACAGTACAGTATATCACAGAGCAAGGTAGAGAAAATCGAAATTTTACGTGAAATTAAAAAAATAAATATAAAACGTAAAACGTAAAATCTTAACAAGATTTAAATCGTAAAATCGTGACTTAGTACAAATTTCGTAAAATCGATAAACTCATTTAAAATCGTAATATCGGAAGATTTTAAGAGTTAAATCGATATTCTATCTACTATGTCACAGAGTACGTAGTGAGTACTAAATCATATAAGTTAAGACTATTTTTTTTTCTCTTCATCTCTTCTAAAGTATACTTTTTTTTTTTTACCTTAAAAATCGCTTCATTCTTAATTTTTGTATGTAAATCATATGAATGCAAAAAAATATATACTCCATTTACTCTTAATCTTTCTTTGAGTACCTTAATCCAGTATAAATAAACATCTTTCATATTATCACAAATTGTTAAAAAAAGTTATAACCACTTTTCTTATAATTATCATAAAAATGGAAGAATTTTTTGCATGGTTAATTATGAGTCATTTTTTCTTGCAATTTTATAGAGAAAAAAATATAAGTAATACATAATTAATTTAATAAATGAAAAAAGTTATAACCAAGAAGACCCAAGAAAGCAACCATGAACACAACAACCCACAAAGGAAAGTACAAGAGAGACATACCAATTTGTGCCTGCCATAGGCAGGTCCATTTCGTGTGCTTCATATATGAATTCCACTATTTCGTGTTCACCATGCTTGACTTGCTGCCTAGAACCATTTCGTGGCTGACCCAAGCAAAATGGCCGTGCGTATTTGAGGAGGAAAATCAAACCGTGCGTATATTGGGAATTAAAAATTTTTTCATGCTCATTTCAGTAAAAAAGCCTAATTTGTTGTTATGATTCTGTTTTAAAAATTTTCAAGTCTTAGGGTTTTATTTTTTTTAATTCTGTTTATTTCTCAAAATTTGTTGTCATACTTCTATTTTTAATCTATCATTTGTTACTTGCTGGTTTTTGTTAGGATTATTTGCTGATGGCTCTGATTGTTTAATTTCATTGTTTTTATTTTTGTTGATTTTAATCTGATTATTTGTTAGGATTATTTGTTGATAGTTCTGATTGTTTAATTTTATTGTTTTTGTTCTTGTTGATTTTAATATGATTATTTGTTACGTGTAGTTTTTGTTGTAATTTTTTGTTCTTGCCTCTATTTTTATATAGCCAATTCTAACCGCTTATTCTCTACTTTTTTGTTATTCATTTTTTGTTGTATTCAGTTTTCTATGTATTCGTAAATGGGTTCTTTTAATTTGGTTGTTTTATCTTTTTAGTGGGTTGAATTTTTAAACTTCTGTTGGCGATACCAAGATGAAGGGGTTGTGATCCTTAGAGTAATGGAAAATTGGGAATATATGATATACATAATTTGGAGGATTGGACAAAAGAAAAATATAATGGTACAAATCTATACTTACACAATGTCAATGTTTCCTTTAATTTGTTGAACTTTGAACTATCTTAGTTATTCTATTGTATTATTGTAGACTATTTTTAGCTATTTTATTCTACTCTCGACCCTAAACTCTTGCTCATTTTCATGATTAATTGAACTTGATTTTTTACTAAATAAATTCCACTAATTTGTCATGAATGTCACGGCCTTTATAGCACTTTTACTATTTTTTTATAATGCTAATAGTTCTTGCAATTTTTAGACTTTTTTTAAATTAATGAAAAATTGAACAAATTGAACCAAACCAAACCGATTTCAATTGATTTGGTTTAGTTCGGTTTGGATGGTTCAATAAAAAAAATTAAACCAAACTAAATTGCAGTTTAATTAATTGATCGGATCGGATGACCTTGCAAACACCCTTACTGTGAACTCAATCACATGTTAATTAAATAAAAATAATAAAAATTTAAAATATTTATGTCTTTTAATATTTTAGATTTTAATGTATTTAATTTTTAATGTGTTTAACATTTAATTTTTTTAGATTATTTCTATGAATTTTACATGTTTATTGTATTTACAAAATTTTTAAAATAAAAATTTCATTTTTTAAATTTTTTTATGAATTTATGTGTCATCGGATAGCTAATTATCCGAACTGAATTGATCCGTTTTTAATTAATTTGATTTAGTTCGGATACATACATTATGAAAATTCGAACCAAATTAAAGCAATTACAATTCAAATGGTTTAGTTATAATTTCACCCTAAATTCGAACCAAGCCGACCATGATCACTACTACTAACTAAATTTTTTATATTTTTAATTTTTTTATATACTAAAAAATAGAAGTGTTTCCATGGAAGCCAAATCCTCAAATTGAAGACATGCTACGGTTACCTCAAGTTAGTAGAGAGAAGCGTCTTCATCGTCATTCTGGAGAGTGAGTGAAGTGTGAAGAGTCAACAAGCAACAAACCACACAGATCCATAATGGTTCACGGTAAGAACGATCCTCCATTTCTCATCTCAATCCCTAATAATTTAATCTGATACACACTCTCTCTCTCTCTTTTCTCTGTTTAGGAAAAGATTCATCATCATCATCTTGTTCTTCGAGTTTGTGGCTGTCACCGAACGAAAGCAAACGATGGGGAGAACACTTCTTTCTCTTGTACACACCGTTCTGGCTCACACTCTGTCTCGGCATTGTTGTTCCCCTCAAACTCTACGAGGTAATCCTACTCTTTCCATTTTCGAACTTCCTATTGCTCTCTTTGTTTAAGAATTGATGTATACATGTTGATCCAGTCAGATTAATGTGTTAGATGAGTTTTAAGCAGTGAATTTGAAATTTGGATACTTTCCGTTGTAAGAATGATTTTGGTTATTATTATTTTTCTATTCTGGTGTATGTGTATATAAATATAGTTTGTGTGATATTGAAGAAGAAAACCATGGTACTTGGCAGAACTTCACAGAGTTGGAGTATTTGCTTCTTGGATTGGTCTCAGCTGTTCCTTCATTCTTGATACCAATGCTGCTAGTTGGTAAGGTATACTCAAATTATCTTATGGTGTTAATTGCAATCCTTATTTTGGATATTGCATTCAACTACATTTTGTGGGCTAAACAAGTGCATGTTTCACTTGTTCAGTGTGTTAGTGCCACACTTTGTGATTTGATACTGATGCATCCAAAATGTAATTTATCTTCCTGCTGATACAGTTTATATGATTCTGGAGTGATTTTGTTTTCCATAATATAAAATTTTGCAGGCTGATAGAAAGTTGCATTGGAAGGATCGCTATTGGGTTAAGGTGAGTGTTTTTCGAAATCCTTACCAATGTTGTGCAGCGCTTGTTGACTCTCTTGTGCCATCAGTTTAATAATAACCTTTTTTTTACTGTGAACTTATCATTAGTCTTGTATTTGTTACTTAACGGAAACAAGTTTGAATCCATCATACTAAGACAAAGTGATTCAAGGAGGTGTGACCCCAACAACTGTTTAAATTTGTCACGTTCAGGTCATTTTTTTACTGAAACAAAATGACTTCCTCCAGATAAGAAGTGTCAAGTGTGTAGGGCTTCTTAGTACCCTTGATTTCTTACCTTCCAAGTCTAGATGTAGAAAAGAAATGGGAGATGACTTGGATCAAATTTCTCATTTCTTGATATAGGGCCTTGCACTTGGCTGTTTCCTTTTATTTGAATATTCAGATCTATTTGTTCCATGATACACAAAGATTTTACTTATTTTATGATTGTATGTGTACCCTGAAAATGAAAAAGAAAAGAAAAAAAGAGAAAGAAAAAGAATAGTTCTTATGAAATTTACTATTGATTTATTGGGCCAACCTTACTGTATAACTTATCTTTAATCAGTTTCAGCCTAACATGAACATGCCTTATTCTGACAGGCCAGCCTCTGGATTGTACTCTTCAGTTATGTTGGGAATTATTTCTGGACTCATTATTTTTTCACCGTTCTCGGTGCATCTTATACTTTCCCATCATGGAGAATGAACGATGTAAGCAAGACCTTGAAATGATCTCTTAGGGAGTCCTGGCTCTATGCTGAATTTCTTTATTTGGTGGTGGCAGGTACCACACACAACGTTCTTGCTCACTCATGTTTGCTTCCTCTTTTACCATGTTGCATCAAACATGACACTACGTCGTCTGCGACATTTTACTGCTGATTTGCCAGAAACGATTCGATGGGCTACTGAAGCAGCATGGATTCTTGCTCTTTCTTATTTTATCGCGTACCTGGAGACACTGGCTATTTCCAATGTATGCTATGAACAAACCAATTTACTAATTGTTTATTATTAGAATCATTGTTTAGTCATGCATTGGTTTTTATATTAATCATCCATTGCTGTCATTGAGTTTGAAGTTCAAAGCCATTAGATATCCATTGCTGTTATTCTTCTAACATTTTATTTATAAGAATGAATAGTTCCAAAGTCTTACCTTCACAATAACTTCCAATGCATTTTTGTATGGAATCCACATTTTCATTTGGTGCTTACATTTTGCGTGCTTCATTTCAGCCATGGCCCCCATGTGTACTGCATACAATTTTGCCTGTTTCTTTGTTTTATTGCAAAATTTTTGTATGCTCTTTGTAAAATAGCCTTGGCGAATTCTTTTATTCATAGTTGTTCACGTGGTCTTCAAATACTGAATGCATGTCTGAGAATGATGTTTTGTATTGGCTGTATGCAGTTCCCTTATTATTCATTTGTGGATCGGGATTCTATGTACAAAGTTGGATCTTTGTTTTATGCAATCTACTTGATCGTAAGCTTTCCAATGTTTCTAAGGTAAGATTTAATCAAGTTGGCTCTTTCTATGTTTGCATTGCTTTAAATATATGCCCCTTTATTTCCTGGGAGATTAGTACTTGCATACCATACCATTAAAAAGAGGGAAATGTGTGAATGATTTAATATTGAACGTAAATGTGATTATGACCGGACTCGATGATGTCATCTGATCTATAATGTCCTATTTGGTAGCTATCTTAGGACAGAAATACAAAGACATTGGAAGGCACAAGGCTATTTTGAAAACGAGACAGATAGATAAATGGACAAAATGTTTCTGTCCGAGACAAAATTAGTCTAATTTTCTGTCCTTAGACCTAAGACAACTTAAACTCAACCTACTTAGTGGGACTAGACTTAGTTTGTTGTTCTACTAATGTTATTGTCATTGATGGTGATTCATGTGAATATGCAGGATTGATGAGAAACCTGGGGATAAATGGGACTTGGCTAGAGTTGCAGTTGATGCTTTGGGCGCTGCGATGCTGGTCACGATAATACTCGACTTGTGGCGCATCTTTTTGGGACCTATTGTTCCCATCCCAGATGCCAAACAGTGTCCTCAATCCGGTTTACCCTGGTTTTCAAGACATGCCAATCTAACATGAGAGTCTACCACGACTGAACTACGAAATGGAACGATTATTCCATGACATAGTAATGTAATCCAGACACAGATTATGGTCTGCAGAGGAAATCCTTGTTGTAATGCTTGCACTGTCAAATGCTTGATCATCACCAATGTTTTGTATTGATGCATGAACTTAACACGGTTGAACTTGTAGTATGTGACAATTGAACTTAATATATCTAGTTCCTGTTTGTTGTTCTTTAGAGGCTCTCTTAACAAATAAATATATTTTGGAGAATTTGAAACTTAGTTCTCCTCGAAAGAATGTGGTTTACTCTTGTTGCTGAAACACAAATATGGTAAATTACCCGTTGAACCCAGCAATGAAACGTTGTTCACAAATCACAATGCCTCAAAATTGATGTCCCAAATGAATTAGCCATTGTCACTTGGAGAGTATGTGGCTGCTATATATCTAGGGTTACCATTTTTACTAGCACAAAACGTAATTTCTTTTATAATGATATAAAATGAAAGTTTTTTTTAAATATTTTTTGTAAAAAAATTGTTGATTGTACTATCTTTTTTCTAATTTAAAATGGATTACATATATTTAATTAACAAAAATATAATGTTTACTAGTTACTAGTTAATTAGTAAATATATCAATCATGCTATCAATTAGATATAAGCATAGAGATGCATATTTGACATGTAATAATTTTTTTTATTATGTTATTTTAAACAAGTTTGATTATTTATTTATTATAATATATTTGATTATTTAGTTAAAAAAATATGTGAATCAATATATATAAACATATACAAATATATATACATTTTTATAAATTAAGAAATATGTTATCAATATGACGGCACACGTGTGGTTTAGCACGTGCCGTTAAGGTGTCTTCATGCAGAAATTGATATCGATAAGGAAGGATATTTCTCAAGTATCTCATTCATTCTTTCGTTATGCTTTTCCCGCTGCCATACTCAACCATCACCACCACCACCGCCGCCACCACCACCATCACCCTCCTTTCCCTTCGAAGCTGAAGAAGCTGCTGCATGTTATATAACATTCATTCATAATATTAATAACAACACCCTCTCTCTGAGGCATTTAATCAAACACCTTCGGATTCAAAATGGCTTCTTCTACTTCTTTTGCTTCTCTCTTACTCCCTCTTTACAACCCCGCTTTCCGACCAAAACCAACAACTTCTCTTCCCGCTTTTCGCTCCATTCACTCTTCTGTGCTCCCAGGTGAACCACTACCTCCCTCTTACTACTACTCCACATCCATTGCTTGAATTGAACTTACTTCATGCTTCATAGTCCCTTAGTAGATTAACGTTGTCTACTTTGATATGTGTTTGTATTAGAAGAGAAAAAAGAAACAACAAACAAACTGAAGGACTTGAGTTTGCTGCCGTAGCATGGGTTTATTTCATACTAGAATTTGAATTCAAGACCAACTTGGTGTTGGATTTTAGCTATTTGGAAAGGGTTTTTATCTGCAATGATATATATTATCTGTATGTCAATGTTTAGTAGGTTCAATTGCTTTGAGATTCAATGTCTGTTGGAGTGTAGTGGCAGATACCCCTTTTCTTAATAGTGGTCTTGGGTTGGGAGAGTCATGCCCTCTGTGGGGTATCTGTGATACTTGAATATATTGCTTCTGATAGAAAAATACTTGTGATTTGACAAAAGCAAAATGTGCTTTTGGAATTGGTTTACTAATTAAGAAGGTTCCTAGGTTTGAGTAGACTTGGAATACTAATGGCTTACTAAAGAAAATAAAAAAAAACATCTGTAATAGCTAATGCGGCTTAATTCTTGAGTTGAATAGAACTAATTTTATTGCATGAATATCACTCTATAAATTTGATAGGTGTACTGTCACTTGTTAAATCTCATGCAATCTATATGGTTATTTGTTCAATTGTGTTTAAGCTGTTTGTTTAATTGTAGCTACTGATGGATCTCAAGCACCGCACAAGAGAACAAGAAGAATGGAAGGTCCTCGGAAAAGCATGGAAGATTCAGTTCAGCGCAAAATGGAGCAGTTTTATGAAGGGAAAGATGGGCCACCTCTCCGTGTTCTTCCGATTGGTGGGCTGGGTGAAATTGGGATGAACTGCATGCTGGTTGGGAACCATGATCGCTATATCCTCATTGATGCCGGAGTTATGTTTCCAGAGTAGGTCTTATTGCCCCAAATAACCTCCCTCAATTACCCTACTCACTTAGCCTGAACTGTTGTTATGTAGGTAATTTTCCCTATTAAAAGACTCTGCTGATTAAGCATCAACTAAAGTTAGCATTGAATCTGAAATTCAAGATTGTTTAATCTTTGCTATATGAAGGACACTTGAAAATTCAAAAATCATAATTACACTTTGAAGTCATATCAAGTTACTGCTTGAAAAATTATTGTTGCTTTGCATTCCTTTATTAGTTAGCTGAAATTTATTTTATGTATGGTAAATATTTCAGCTATGATGAACTTGGAGTCCAAAAGATCATACCTGATACAACATTTATAAGAAAATGGAGCCACAAAATTGAAGCACTTGTTATAACGCATGGTCATGAGGATCACATTGGAGCGTTGCCTTGGGTAAGGCTTACTTCACATTTGAACTTTGTGCTTGGGTTGTTGATGAGAAGGCTCAATTTTTGATGCATTGTACGTAGTATTCAATCAGTCATGCCTGGAAGCAATTAGGATAGCTACAGTCCTTAAATAAATATATTAGTTTTTAAATTTTAACTTTGTGCCTTGTATAATATATTTTATTCCACTGATGTTCATTCTCATTGATAATTTATTTATTCTTAACAATGAGTTTGGTCTGTTATTTGTATCTGCACTAAACATAATTTTTGCATGATCCCTCAGGTCATTCCAGCATTGGATTCCAATACACCAATTTTCGCATCTTCCTTTACAATGGAGGTAATTTAGCAAGAATATTTCTTCGTAAATGCTATGTTTAACTTGGATTGAATATGGATCAGCAATGATGTTTTGTAGAAAGTGATAGAGGTTACATGCTATTGCTGGTCCTATATTCATACTAAATATCTGTGTCACAATTTTTTCATCAAATATCTGTTCTTTTTACTGCTTATTTTCTTTCACTGCTATTCAATGAACTTGATATGTTCCTTCCACTGCTTATTTGTTTCCAACGCTTTTTTACTTTGTAACAGCTTATAAAAAAGCGTCTGAAGGAGCATGGTATTTTTCTTCCATCTAGACTCAAGATATTTAGAACAAGAAAGAAGTTTATGGCTGGGCCATTTGAGATAGAACCTATCAGGGTGACCCATTCTATTCCTGATTGTTGTGGATTGGTTCTTCGCTGTTCTGATGGTACTATTCTTCACACTGGGGACTGGAAGGTCAGAATTTATCAGTGCATTTTCCATTTTTGTTTACCTTGAATCTACTCTTTTTGAATAAGTTGATTCAATAGATCGACGAGACACCTCTGGACGGGAAAGTTTTTGATCGCGAGGCTTTAGAGGAACTCTCTAAAGAAGGAGTAACACTGGTAAGTCACTTATAGGGTGATCTTGTATTTTTTTTTTTAAATTAAAAGAAGTCAAATCTCTTGCTTTTTCCCTTAATTTTGTTAAGAGACAAAAGTAAACTTTGGTTTGGGCATGGTTTTTCAGATGATGAGTGATTCAACCAATGTACTCTCACCTGGAAGGACAATAAGTGAATCTGTTGTTAAAGATGCATTATTGAGGCATATTTCAGCTTCTAAAGGAAGGGTTATTACCACCCAATTTGCATCAAATCTGCATCGGCTTGGAAGTGTGAAAGCTGCTGCTGATTTAACTGGCCGAAAGTTGGTAATATTCTCTATGTTGTATATAAATACAATGCAGTTGAAAATGATTTTCTTGTTTGGAATTATGAATAAATGTTTAATGATTGCAATTTAATTGTGTTAGGTATTCGTTGGCATGTCTTTGAGGACATATTTAGATGCAGCTTGGAAGGATGGAAAGGCTCCAATTGATCCCTCCACTCTGGTAATAAATCTTTGGACTTCGGAGCCTTTACTCGAACACTCTGCCTAAGTTGCTGGACTAAATTTTCACAAACATATGTATTAGACAGTGATATAGATTTTAATAGTTTGAATGCATGCTATTTTTTTCATGTAGCTGACCTGCTTATTAGGACAAGATTTGTTATTTTTATTGATATATTTGTATATATTCAGAAGAATGAAAACGATAGATTGACAGCTGGACCATTACTTATTTGTCTAACTGTATGTATCTAAATCTAATATGCTATAATCGCTCGTTTGACTTGTTATTTGCGCACTACTTGTGTGTAGGAATTTATGATAGCACCTATTCATCTTTATCTTTTATTTGTAATGACTTTGTGTCTTTCATGTCTGTTACCTTGTTTTTCATTATTTATAATTTTACATAGGTGAAAGCAGAGGATATTGATGCTTATGCTCCAAAGGATCTGCTAATTGTAACAACAGGATCTCAAGTGAGTTACTTTCAGAATCCTTTAATGATTTTCTTACCCGTGAATCGCACGGAATATGGATGATATTAAGGCATGTAATGAAATGTGTGCTGTTGTGTCAGGCAGAACCACGTGCTGCCTTGAATCTTGCATCATATGGAAGTAGTCATGCTTTCAAACTAACCAAGGAAGATATTGTTTTGTATTCGGCCAAGGTATGATAAAAAGTAAAGTTGTTTAAAGTATTTGCATTTTGCGTTGTCTAAAGGCTAAAACACGTCTGATATATATAACTAACTAAATCAGTTGGAATGAAACCATATCTGTGTATGAAGTTGCAGTATGCTCTTTTTGCTTTCAATTCATAGATTGACAACTTAGAATTCTTAAAATATTTATCCAAACCAGTTTGTGTTGCTTAATTTGTGCTCTGCTTCATCAAACTGTTAGGTTATCCCTGGTAATGAGTCTCGTGTGATGAAAATGCTGAACCGCATATCAGAGATTGGATCAACAATAATAATGGGTAAAAATGAAGGTCTCCACACATCTGGTCATGCTTATCGTGGGGAATTGGCAAGTATTTCTTTTCTCCGTTTTTATTCACTTTTATCATTATTATTTTATGTTCTCATCCTTGTCTGTTCAATGTTTCTCCAAAAGAAACAGTAATTGTCAAATCATTATTACTGTACTACTAACCGAGGAGTGTTTATAAATATCCATAATTTTGACAGGGGAATGTTTACATCTTAAATTTCACTTTTCAAAGTAATTATTTTGTTAGTTTTTGGTGAAAGAAAACTTAACTATATGCCTTTTCTCGGTTAGATATCCATGTAGTGAGATTTGACATAGGTTATCATACATCATCAAAATAGTTATTATTTATTTTGTTCTTATGTCATTTCAGTTTTCTTTTCCATGTGGCATGGCTTCTAATGTGATTTCTAGTCTTTTTGTCTTGGATATGACACGTCATTAAGGAAAAATGATGATGTATATTTTTGCAGGAGGAAGTACTTCGAATTGTGAAGCCGCAACATTTTCTTCCCATACATGGAGAACTCTTGTTTTTGAAGGAGCATGAATTACTTGGAAAATCAAATGGCATTCGGCACACTGCTGTGAGTTATTGCCTCCTTACTAAATTTTTTTTTTTTTTTTTTTTTTTTTGGAAAAAAGACCACTGGCTTCTGAGGATGAAATTTATATAAACATTTCATGTGAATTGTTACATAAAATGTTGAAGAAACTGATAAGAAATATGCATTAGGTTATTAAAAATGGAGAGATGCTTGGTGTTTCACATTTGAGAAATAGGAGAGTCCTTTCTAATGGTTTCATTTCCCTTGGAAGAGAGAATTTACAGGTTGGTGCTCCTCTCATTTCTCTGCTGGTCACTTATTGGAAACTATGTGATAATCTATGAGTTCTTTTCACCCCTCTTTGGGTTTCCCTCATGCAGTTGAAGTACAGTGATGGTGACAAAGCATTTGGTACATCAAGCGACCTCTTCATTGATGAAAGATTGAAAATTGCATTAGATGGCATCATCGTGGTTAGGTAGATGTTTCAGTTTTTAAACCAAGTTAGAGAGCTATAACCTGTCAACTAACATCCGAACTTCTATCTTTTACAGCATGGAAGTTTTTCGCCCCCAAAGAGCAGACAGTTTGGCTGAAAACACCTTAAAAGGGAAGATAAGGATTACGACAAGATGCCTATGGCTTGACAAGGGAAAGTTATTGGATGCACTGCATAAAGCTGCTCATGCTGCTCTTTCAAGCTGCCCTGTAAAGTGTCCACTGGCTCACATGGAAAGAACAGTGGCCGAGGTCTTGAGGAAGATGGTGAGGAAGTACAGTGGTAAACGGCCTGAAGTTATTGCTATTGCCATAGAAAATCCAGCTGCTGTTCTTGCTGAGGAGATAAACACAAAGTTATCTGGCAAGTCACATGTGGATCATGGAACATCAACATTAAGAAAAATAGTCGATGGGCACAGGAAGGAAAATCAGCCAGACACAACGCAAATAAGAGGTAATAGCAATGTATTTTTTACTTTTTAGAAATACATATCAAATTGTGGAGTTAAGGTTTATATATTTTTGTGATTGTATTTGCATTTCACCGTGTATGCGATGATCACAATTCTTTTATTCTTTTAGAAAACACTTCAGTCTTATTTCTTTATTATTAGTGATTTGGTACATACCACTCCGGTTCTTGCTTTCACCTTGTCTATGTTTTGGGAAACTTATGGATGTTTATATATGGAAACCGTGCTAACTGTGGTTTCATTCAAGCAGTTTGTTTCACGTACTGATTAAACGTTAAAGGTTAACTTAGTTAACTCAGAATTTTGATTGCTCTGAAGTCTGAGCTTGGGTCCCTTTGGTATGAATTCTGATAATGATAAAGTAACCAAAAATATTGTAGATGAACGTTATTTATTAAACAATTTATGATATGACTGTTTAATGCATGTTCTTTATAAATTAGATTATTTTGTTTCTTATGTAATAAAATGACATCAGAAAGATATGTATCCCCCATACTTGATATATAATTGGCTTTTAACATATTTCTTCTGGTGTAAAATATTTTAAGCTTATAGATTGTGTTTAAGTTTACCTTCGTTCTATTAGTTAATGCAGACGATGTCAATGATGTTGAAGGACTTCTACCTGAGGAAGACACTGGTCCACCAACCGAAGAAGCCGAGGGTGATTTATCGGATTCAGAGGAATTTTGGAAGCCATTTATTGCATCCTCACCGGTTGAGAAGTCAATCAAAGCTAACAACGGTTATGTTCCACGAAAGGAGCACAAGTCTAATCTTAAGAAAGATGATTCCGAAGACATTAGTGAAGCCAACTTTGTGAAAGCATCCAGTTCTGAACTCAAGTCGTCGAAGTCAGGGAAGAGGAATAAATGGAAACCTGAAGAAATTAAGAAGTTGATCGACATGCGCGGGAAACTGCACGATAGATTTCAAATTGTGAAGGGAAGGATGGCTTTATGGGAAGAGATATCTCAGAGCTTGTTGGCTGATGGGATCAGCAGAAGTCCTGGACAGTGTAAATCGCTTTGGACATCTTTGGTACAGAAATATCAGGTAAGTTTCTTCTTTCAAAAAAACCTGATGTTAATATTGTAAAGCTAGTCATTAAGTCGTTAGTAATCACACATAATTTTTGTTGTTTAATGCCTTGGTAAATCTGTATATTGTATAATATAGTCTTGTTTTAATAGGTTATGATGATAAAGAAACAGTCACCTATCTCTCTCTTGATGTTAAATATTTTTATGAGATAGAAACATAGTAAGGATCCAAAAGAGAAAATTCAATTAATTTGTACAGCTTGTATTTTGTTTATTACATAAGAAGGGGTTGCATTTCACTTGTAGATAATGTGTATGGTAAAATCCAATAGCTTTATAGAGTGAATAAAATAGAAATGCATGAGAATATGAGATGGTTATTATTCTGACTCATAACATTTTATATTTAATGCAGGAGATTAAGAACGAGAAGGGTAGTAGCAAGAGTAGTTGGCAATATCTTGAGGACATGGAAAAGATAATGCCTGATAGTAAAGCAATGGCAACAAAATGATGGAAATTTTGTAAAGGAAGGAACATGATAAAAAGAATATATATAAAAAAACACACTTTGGGGAGGTTTCCACATGAAGATTGATACCAAGTGTGTGAATGTTAACAGTGCTGAAAGTTGCATCAGTTGCATGTTTTGTGGTATGGACTCATGGCATTCAAGATCCATAGTTTTTGTGAGGGCTGAAGATATAGACAACATTAAAGGGAAGCCAATGAGGGTAGTATTTTTGTTTGGGGGACTGCTGATATAATATCCCACCTTAGTTACCCTCCCACTTATTTATATCCCTTTCTCTAATGATGTATCATATCTAATTCATTATTATTATTATTATTACTATTATATGGGAACATCGGCGCAATAAGCAACCATGGACAACAGTTAAATAGTGAAGTGAAAAATCTTTGATGTTTCTTATTGACTGTAGTAGCAATGACAAAATTTAAATGACTAGTATTAGAATTGAGTAACATGTGTTGGAATAAAAGCCACAATTGAGTCCTCTTCTTAACCAACAATTGAGTCCTCTTCTTAATCAACAATTGAGTCCTAGATAATGACTAATTAGTGCTAAGAGAGTAATGCCACCTATATAACCTTAATGCTAAAAAGAAAAGTTCCTCCAATAGGGGTGAAAAAAGGGGACTGTGATGTTAGTATGTTACCTAAAAGAGCAATGCAAGGAGCATGCCTCGCACATCATGGTTTGGGATGAATTATTTTTCCATCTTTTTAAGTAATGTAATTCACTAATTAAGGAGTGAAAATTAAATAAATGAAAAAATATAAAATTGTGTTTGCTTTGTTTTATTTTTTATTTTGCTTTTTTTTTTTTTTTTTGAGGTCATTGTTTTTGTTTTGGACTTTTGCCTTTTGAAACATCTGATTGTTGGTATGATATCATATATCAAATGAAATGCAAAGCAATGGAAAAGGAAATAAACAAATGGGCCACTTTTTTGGTTGAAAATGAGCTGGCCCAATTAAGGTCCAACTTCACAGACAAGTCAGCAGGCCTAGCCCAAATAAAGTTCCGCCTTTCTGAACAAGGCACCAACACTCGAAAACAGTTCCTTTTTCACTGAATCGCCCGTTCTTCTTTTCTCATTGCTTCAACCTCAACGATACCTCACACACTCAGATCCCACTTCACTTGAATCAGTGCGCCAATTTCATCATCCATTTCTATTTTCAATTTTACATCGATTTTTTCTTCTTTAATTATTATTTTTAATGCTAATTAACCGTTTGGATTTTATGGTAATTTTTAAGTCTAAAATCTGAAATCATGAAACTCGATACTTCTGGTCTCGAATCGTTCTCTACACTCACTGCACCCGGAGACGACGTCGTTGGAGAGTTCTCTGCCCCGCCGTCATTCCAGCTTCCTAATTCCAATGATGTGAGTGATTTTTCAACTTCTCAATTTTTCGAGTCTGAAAAAAAAATTGTTTTAGTTTTTTATTTTTTAATTTATAAGTAGTAAATAAAGGAAATTAGGGTATTGTTCTATAGAGCAGGTTGAAACCTTGGTTTAATACGAAATTTTGTGTTTGTATTTGTGGTTTTAGTTCGATGGCTTTGTGAAAGAAGCTATTCAGATGGTGAAGCCTGCAAAGGGTACTACAACGCTTGCTTTTATATTTAAGGACGGTGTCATTGTAGCTGCTGATTCTAGAGCTAGCATGGGAGGATATATATATGTGAGTTGATTTTATGTTTATTTTGTCAAATTTGAAAATTGTTGCTTCTAATTGATTAATGTTGTTTAGGGTTTAATCTACTTGTTTAGTTTGTCTTTGAATTATTATTACTCTTCAATTACTACTGATGAGTAATGGAAATTTCCAGCTTCACAGTCTGTAGAGAAGATTATTGAAATTAATCCATATATGCTTGGAACAATGGCCGGAGGTGCCGCTGATTGCCAATTTTGGCACAGAAATCTTGGGATAAAGGTAATTTTTGAAGTCCTTTTATCTTGAATTGTTGCTTTTTGTAGTGCTGTTATGGTTCTCCTACTGAGCTTCCTCCTGTGCCCTACTCTTCTCTCCAACTGCTAGTGATTCCTTGGTTATATTTTGCTGTGATCATTGTTGTTGGAGTTCTAATTGCAAGTTGTGATGCTTTGCCTCAACTTCTATTCTAATTTATCATGCATGCACATTAGTTGAAGTGATAACTACTCATGACCCGTTTGTTTGAATATGGATATTTTTGTTATATGTGTTACCATCCTTAGCCTTATATTAGCGAAATCACATTAGTTTGGATGCCTTCAGTAGTATTCCTAAACCGTTTAGACTATTCTCTAGCTTTCTCTATTACTCTAATGCTAGGATTATTGTTGGGATTTGTTGAGAATGGATATATTTTTTAATATAATGGTTTCATGTTTTTATGAGTCCCATTCTGCTGCTTTTCTTATTTTCAACATACATCTTTTTTTAATATAATGGCCTTCCATTGTGGTTATTATACTCAATTTCTCATTTGATGCTTATTATTTTGTTATAAGCTGCCTTGAGAAGTTTGACTTAGTTGACCTTCACATATACCTCATTCTATATGGATTTTAGATCCTTGAGTTCAGTCCACTTAGGAAATACAAGAACTAAATGGTTCTACCTGTACGAAGTAAAACAAGACAAATATCTAGCTTTTGCTTAACAATGTAGGATTTCTTTACTTCTACAAATATGGGGATGCAAATCGTTTGTCTAATCTGGTCCATATCATGTGTAGTGTCGGTTGCACGAGTTGGCAAATAAAAGGAGGATATCAGTAACCGGAGCCTCAAAGCTACTTGCAAATATTTTATACTCTTATCGTGGAATGGGTTTATCAGTCGGTACCATGATTGCTGGATGGGATGAAACAGTAATTCACATGTCCAACTACCATATGGCTTTTGCTCAGCTAGTGCTGTTGCAATTTCTAATGGATGATCTCTTTTAGGGTCCTAGTCTATATTATGTTGATAGTGAAGGAGGAAGATTGAAAGGCACTAGATTCTCTGTTGGATCTGGTTCACCATATGCTTATGGTGTATTGGACAATGGGTGAGCAAGTCTTTTCATTTAACTTCTACATGGTATAACAATGCCTTTCACCAATATTCATCAACAGTTCCCTTCTCATCCTAGGTACCGATATGACCTGTCAGTTGAGGAAGCTGTTGAACTAGGTCGACGAGCAATATATCATGCAACATTCCGTGATGGAGCTAGTGGTGGAGTTGTTAGCGGTAATTTTTCTCTCTCCTGAGTTGATTGACTCCACACTCGAGAGCTACTTCTACATATGAAACTATCTGGAAACACACTCACAAAACACCTAAACTCCCATTGATTTTACTCTGTCAACTTAAAGAAAATTGTTAAAATGAAATCATAGAAAATATACTCTCTTTTTTTTTCCAAACCACTAAATCTTCATGGTCAGCATTTTGCAGCAGCTATTTCAGTCCCAGTTTATAGCTATAAATCACTAACTTGGGGATTTATGTGATTTCAGTTTACCATGTGGGACCAGAAGGATGGAAGAAATGGACTGGTGATGATGTTGGGGACCTACATTACCAATACTACCCTGTTGTCCCAAGCACTGTGGAACAAGAAATGGTTGAGGCAACAGGAGCTTAATAAAAGAAGTAACTCATGGATATGTTTCTTAGTTTCTTCTCTGCCTTCATATTCTCAATCAACTGTGAGACTAATTATTTTATTTTTGAAATATGGCATTCGTTTGATGTGTACAATTGCTGTCCCTTTATGATGTGTTTAGACTTGAGATTAAGGAAAATTTAGCATCGAAAAGTAAGGATTAAGCCACTTGTTTCGAAGTTGGTAAATATGAAAGCACATCAGACAAAAATGTTGCCATCTTGTGAATTATGGTTTTCATTGCCATTCCTGACATTCATACCAGATAATATTGAATGTGGTGGTTTATCTTAGTCATATTGATAATTAATCGACCAAGTAAAATCCATCACATTTGGTGATGAGTTTTTGTTCTTGTTAGCTAATAGTGTAAGCCTGCTTATCACTAGAGTAAAGAATTGTCACTCCCATAATATATGCAGATCCAATTTCTATATTTTCCACATTTTCTCTTTTAAACGTAATATATATTTTAACAATTCTTAATATACAATGAGTATGTTTATATATAGATGTTTAACAAGTGGAAAGTTGAATCAAAATTTTTCTCTTTTAAACAAATACTTGTTACCAAATTAGTAATTCAATTTCCTAATAACAAATAATATTTGATAGTGTGAAATATAGAAGTATTAAGTAGTGTTTAAGTGAGAATAATTTTTTTTTTTGGAGTCACATTGAGAGGATCGAGTGCAGAAGTTTAGTGTGGATACTGGATAGAGTTTAAATCAGAGTTTAAACTTGCGAATTAGATTAGAGTAAAACTATAACCTACTCTAATTCGTGGCCATCTAGTAGAGTAGTGTAATAGAGTAGAGAGTTCTAGGTCAATCATTATCCTTCTTAAAAGGAAATTTCTTGCCGCTGTGTTTTCATAGTTGTTTCTTAGTGAACACATGGAAAACAAAAAGAATTGAGTTGCTTAGTCAAGGCATAATTAGTACTACGTGGTTACACATACGGAATGGGTTGTTTTGACGCATAGACACCTTCGTTATAATCATCAATTAAACACATAATATAGTAAGCACAAATGCTTTATCAGGGTTTGAATGAGTGGGTGACCATAATTTATGTGTTAATATAAACATAGTCAAAAGTCAAAGGATATTTTTAAGAAAAGCTCTTTTTAGAAAATCCTTGTGAATCCTATTAGTATTAAGAAACATGGCCCTTAACAATTGGTCCCCCCCCCCCCTCCTCCCTTTTTTATTTGGTGTCGACTTTTAAAATTATAATTTTTTAATGAGACATTAAGTTTTCTTTCACTTTAATTTGGAATCCCTAACAATATACTTATATACATATATATAAAAACATTTTATTTAATCTATTTTTTACTCTTGGTGCAAGGGAGGTGTCCTCAGTGTAGCCTTTTCCAACTCTTTCCTTTCTTATTTTCTTGGCGGACCTCATTGTCTTTTTTTCCAAAATCTGTTTAGGTGGTTCGTGGCTCCTCGAATGTCTTCCTCAGACGAACCCGCCCTAATCGGTTGCTTGGACATTGGTCAAGATTGAAGAAGCAAAGATGTATGGAAAGATTTTATTTTCTATTTCCTCTGATAGTTTCTATTGAAACTAAAGAGTGAATAATTATAATGACTGTTAATATCTTGATCTTGAATTCATTTAATTACTTAGCATGTTTAGTGTGACAACACCACTTCTGAAGCATATACAAATTTATTTTTGGTTTTTTTCATACAAATTGTAAATAGTCTCTCATATCAAAAGAAAACAAAATTTTGTTAATAATATTATTATTTTATTAAGAACTACAGGTAAATTCTAATTTTATTTTTATTCATCACAATTGTTGGTAATCATGATATTATTATTTTATTTTTCTTTCAAATTATATTTTCTCAAACTAAATACAGTAATTTTATTTTAAAAACCAACAAAATCAAATTGATAATATATAGTTGCTTTAAGATGAAACCACGCTTAAATCTCTACTCCATACTTAATAAATCAATAATAATCATCATGCTAATCAAATTCAAACTAAACACTTCTTTTTATTGAAAAGCTAAAATTGAAGTTGTGCAAGTAAACCACGTATAGAATCTCAAAGTTCGTGAAGAAGAATAACTATTTTTTACTTTAAAAAAAAAAAAGAAAATACTCTGTTAATTTTTTATGAATTACCTTGCACTATGAAGGAACCCATCTATGCTAACTCCAGTTGTACTAACATGCTAGCAACCATTAAACATAAATTAATAAAAAGAACTGAAACATACACCTAACAATCAGTAACATAAACTAAAAGTACACCTAAGAGTACCCAATAATGTTAAAAAAAATCTAAATAATCTAAATTTATCTTATTTAATATTTATTTATAAATTTAATTTTAATATATTATCAGTGTAAAATAATTTTATACGTATGTTTAATTATATAATATTACATCAATAAAAATAATTATTTTTTACATTAATAACATAAATAATCATCCAAAAGAATGAATATAATTATACTTTACACTGTCAATATATCAAAATTAAATTTTTTATTTATTGTAGAATACATTAAATAAAAATAAAAAATAATATATTTTAATATTTTTTATTATTAAATATTCCTGATTAATCAAATGAATAAAAATAATATGTACACACTATTAGAAGGCTAATGTGACAATGATGGGAGAATATAATATAACACAGTGATATTATCATAATATAATACGGTCAATTTAAACAAAAATCGTGGTACGGCACACACTATAACACGTGTTGAATTTTCACTGGGCCGTGCATCAAAACGTTTCCGCCACGTAACCCCCAGGAAGCGGTTGACCGTTACTCATGGTTTTTGCGCGTTATACATATATCCTAAGATTCTAAAATTTATCTTCAATTTCCATTTCTCCACATTTTCTAATTTACTATTAATATAAGTTGGTCCCATTATGACATAAATTATTGTGACACCAACATATGTCGTGGCCTCATCTATCGCTTGGAACATTCGTAGCAACTTGTTAATAATAAGTAGATTTTTATTTATATCTTATGATATTTATATCAAAAAATATTTTTTTTTTCCTAAACACATCCTCAACGCGGTACTTACTATATTCTTATCTTTTACCGACTTCATAATAATAATCTATAAAAGGCTCTGGTTGCCAAACAAAATGTTTCACACACTTAGCCAAAGATCACACTAGATAGTACAATTTCTCATTTCAACAAAAATTTGATCACTTTGTTGTTGAGCACCATAAAGAGTGTTGAATTTGATCATTACAAAGTGCTTTTTTTTTTTTTTTTTGTTAAGAGATCTCAGTTCGAGGAGCAGATACGATTTTGTATTCTGTGTTTTGAAACATGGGAAGGGACATGAAATATGAGCGTGTTCTTAGATATTTCGACGAAGACGGCGACGGGAAGGTTTCGCCGTCGGAGCTAAAGCAGAGGGTAAGCAAGATGGGAGGAGAGATATTGCTGAAGGAGGTTGAAATGGTGATTGAGGAGTTGGATTCGGATGGCGACGGATTGCTGAGTTTGGAGGATTTTGTTGCTTTGATGGAAGGTGGTGGAGAAGAAGAGAAGATCAAGGACTTGAAGAAAGCATTTGAGATGTATGATACTGAAGGGTGTGGATTCATAACACCTAAGAGCTTGAGGAAGATGTTCAAGAAAATGGGTGAGAAAAAGTCCATTGATGAATGCAAGGTTATGATTAATCAGTTTGATTTGAATGGAGATGGTGTGCTTAGCTTTGAAGAATTCAGAATAATGATGCAGTGATGAATGATTTTTTTTTTTCTTCTGTATATTGATTCTGAATTGATTCCATTGATTTTTTTTGTACATAATGTAACTCCTGTCTTGCTTTCTCATAAAAAATAATGTTGAAAAGTTTTTATGTCAAGTGTTTCATGTATATTTGAGAGAGTATATACAATCATTTTGTTAAGGCTAAAGATGTAACGTTTTTGGTTATGCTATTTGTTAGTGTTGCAAGTGTGAGGAGTGTTGAAGTTAGTCCCACATCAAAGAAAGCATGGAAGAGTGAGGAGTTTATAAGATGAGAGACCCATTAACTTGATACCTTAAGGTTTTGAGTTGGATGTGGTGTCTTCTCATCTTATGTTTTCTCGCTTGATTCCTCCCCGAAATCTCCCCGGTTGTCGAGAGCTCTCCACGTTCGACCCAACAAAGTGGTATCAGAGCCGATGGTTAATCGATCTGGTGGTTTTAAGGGGTATTCAAGGTGAAGCATCGAAAGTCTTCCCGGCAAAGGTGGTCTGGGCGGCGTGTCCCGCGGTGTTTTGCGGCGGTGTGATGGACGAATACTCGTGGTGGTGGAGGAGCTAGAGGGGAGTTGATGCTTGATGTGGAGGCTCACACTTGAGGGGGAGATTGTTAGTGTTGCAAGTGTGAGGAGTGTTGAAGTTAGTCCCACATCAAAGAAAGCATGGAAGAGTGAGGAGTTTATAAGATGAGAGACCCATTAACTTGATACCTTAAGGTTTTGAGTTGGATGTGGTGTCTTCTCATCTTATGTTCTCTCGCTTGATTCCTCCCCGAAATCTCCCCGGTTGTCGAGAGCTCTCCACGTTCGACCCAACACTATTTCCTCCAAGTTTTAAGTTCACTCTAAGTCATCCCATTCTTTTTTTTTTAATAATTAGTGATATTTTTCATGGGGTTATGAGTTGTGAATTATTGTCAGAGGGTGTTGTCATGTAAGCAGTTTTTCTTAGTTTTTCTATAAAATTCTGCTTCAAAATTTCTATAATTTTAGTATAAAGTGATTTACACAATGATCTAATCATATTCGTTTTTTTGGATGACCATTCAAGCAAATAATGTAATGTTATGTAGATGCACTAGAAATTTGAAAATTTTGCACAATTTATTAATTCTATCAACTTATTGATTGTATATTAGTTACTTACTTTGTATCTGAGACTGCTGTCATGCTTTTTTGTCTTAATTTTGCTGAGTTTATGACGCAGCATTGAGATGTTTTTTAAATTCGAATAACGACCTTACGCCTTCGAAAAGACTCATAGATTAGATCCGATGTCTAGTGGCGTTTAAAACTGCTCTTCTTCAAGGTCTAGAAAGGGTAATTCTTCTTCAGCAATAGTAGTTAAAAGAATTAACTGCTGAATAATTGCTGCTAGAATTTCCTTCAAATTGGTGATTATTTGAATTTTATATTTCATTCAAAGGTTAATGCAGAAGTTTTGGTAAGACTCACATCTCTTACTCTTAGTTTAGTAATTACTTCCATTGCAAGTTTTGTCAAGTATTAGGTCTTAAATGCACTTTGATAATTTGTGCCTACATGTTAACTAGCAACCATGCTAGGTGTACACTAAAATCAGTCATTAATATAAAATACACGATAAAAAATAAAATATATATTAAAAATGAGTTAAACAATACATGTAATTATACATAATACATGATTGGCTGATTTTCCATGGCATAAATTTATTATTAGTGGATATAATTTGAATTGGATATTCAATAGTTTTAATTTTCAACTATACTAGCACGAAAATAATCCTTTTTCAAATTAACCCTTTTTTACTTCTTTATTTATTAAAGCTTAATGTATTGAGACAAAATATGTATAAATATATCAATTTTTTAATGAGTTAAAAAATGAAAACAGTCCATAATTCGAGTGTAAATACTAAAAAAAAATAATTAAAAGTTCTAACATATTTTTCTAATATTTAGATTAAAAAATATTTTGAATATTTTATCTAATATTTATTTAAATATTAGACAAATAATGAATTGAAGAAGATGAATTGAAATTCTCATTATTACTCAATTTTAAATTAATAAATTTATGACCTTTTTACAACAAAGATATTTTCTACTCAGTGAGCATGAGTCACAATTCATAATTGTGGTTGTGAACAGCTTTGATAAGTAAGTAAATAACCATTTTGACACTTAAAAGATTTTGATTTTGACATCCCAATATTTGTTTATTTTATTCCTTATGACAAAATGACCTAATTGTTAACTTATCATCCCGGACAATCCCCAATACAAATATCAATATATTTAAAGAAAAGGATAAAGTATATTTTTTTGTTTGTGAAGTTTAGCAAAAATTTTAAAAATACTATTAAGTTTTATTTTATTTTAATTTTATCCCAAAAGTTTTCGATTTATATCAAATATATCTCTGACAGCTAATTTTTTAAAAAATTTAGAACTAATTCAACAACAATTTCATAAAAACAACCTTCAACACAAACAAAACAAGCACAATTTTCATATATTTTTGTTGAATTAATCTTAAATTTTTTAAAAATTTAACTATTGGAAGTATATTTGATACAAATAAAATTGGACAAAATTAAAACAAAATAAAACATATAAGTATTTTTAAAACTTTTGCTAAACTTTAAAGACAAAAAATATATTTTACCCTAAAATAAAAAAAATTATCAGTTCAAATATCATCAACATATTTAACGAGAATTAACAGTCCAAATATCTCTAGTGAGAAAACTTACAATCCCCCAACACTAAATTTGTTATATAGAAGAGTATGAAACGGAAAAACTAGTGTCTTTACTACTTAGCTGCGTAGAAGTGGAACATTATGAAACTTTCACCAATATATTCAATGAATTAATAATAAAAATAAAATAAAAATCCCACTTCTTTATATTTCAAACAAAGCATTGATTAGCAAAATTCATTAAAAGAAAAATTGTCCAATCCATTCCATAGCATATTATTACAAATGCAGAGCTTATACAACTAAAAATTCCAAGGCCATAAAGTGCAATCAATAATGCTGAAAGAATTGTATCATGGCACATGTCGAATTTAAGAAATCTTTCAAATAAGTAGCAGACTTATGGAATCAAAAAGACATAGCTGTGTCATGCATATGATGGTATATACAAAAAAATATAAAATAGAAAATAGTCACCTTGTGTCCATGATCTAAAATCATTATTGTTGACATTAGGACTTAGGAGTGTGACAACTACTCTTATAATAAGGGTCATAATCATATATGACTCTCTTTATCTTTCTCCTCTAATACTGCAATTAAAAAAAAATAATAAGAAATCAACATGATCTTCTTCTGTGCTGGTGGCAAAGTGGTTGAGGAACAAAACAAAAAGCAACAGAGCCTGGCCAAAATTCTCCACTTTCTTTCAAAACCCACCATAATCCCATCATCCATAACAAATCAAATTACTTAGAAATCTATATTTCATTTTACAAAGGAAATGGGGCTCAGCACCAACTCCTGCTAGCCTCAGCAGACCAGAGCAACGACAAGTGAATACGCAGGCTTCAAAGGGGCATCAAGGAGGGTCGCCGGTGGGGAACATTTGTACAATGGAGAAACTCTCACATGAAGTAACTAAGTGCTTTCTTTACTCTTGAACCACCTTCACCGTATAGATCATTCCATTGCGAAAGCTCAGTCATATTTATGGATTCAGAGGACACACTCGCACATACCTGCCACAATATGATATATAAAGTTAATTTTGTTTTGTTTTAGTGACGAAAGCAAGAAAAGGGGCTTGATTGCTGTTTGATATACCTGTTGATGAGCATGTTTAAAGTCTTCCATGTTTAGTGACCTGATATCGGAACTTCCACTTAATGCTGGAGCAGGTCTACCCTCTGCCAGAGCAGCAGCATGCTCCTGTCATGAATGAATCACAAATATTAAATCAAAGTAACATCGATTCTGGTAACTTCATAGCCAACAACAATGACTAATCACTAGCATACTGCTAGAAACTGTTCGGAAGGGTTTTACCTTTTTCTCCTTTTCTAATATCTCTTTAATCGGACGGTGCGCAGCAGTTACACACAAATTCTGCAATGCAAGAGCAAGCATGAAGGCACCACAGTTATTAACAGCAGTGTCACCAATAAAAGCAAAAAACAATGACCCTAACCTTAAGATCACTTCCGGAATACCCCTCGGTCATATTTGCGATTGCATCAAAATCAATATCGGAAGACAAGTCCTCTTTTGCCAATATAACTTTCAATATCTTTGCTCTATTAGGAGCATCTGGCAAATTTACCATTAATCTGCACAAAACCAGAGATGACAAAAGTTTTAACATCTCTAAAAGCCCTCCTAACCACCCAAATACTCATAAATAAAGACTATAAAAACAATAATAATAAAGAAAAGGGAATAGAAGAAAAAGGAGAAAAAAGGAAATTCAAGTGCAGTTGAACATGGCATTCACCTTCGTGGCAGCCTCCTTATGACAGCCTCATCAAGGTCAAAAGGCCTATTAGTGGCTGCAAGCACAAGAACTCGCTCGGTATCCTTTGTACGTAAGCCATCCCAGTTCACCATAAATTCATTTTTCATTTTTCGCATGGCCTCATGCTCCCCAGGATTTTCCCTTCGGCCCAACATGCTATCAACCTATGCACAAAACCATATCGGATCACCTTTTTTCCCCAACTAATAAATCAGTAAAAAATAGCATCATTTTATGAAGGAGCCTTACCTCATCAACAAATATAACACTAGGTGCAATTTTACTTGCCAGGGAGAAAACAGCTTTTACATATTTCTCACCCTCACCAAACCACTGAAGAAATTAAGGGGAATACCACTAGTTAACATGCAAAACGAATTGATAAAGGAGAGATTAAAATACTCTCATTAAGCAAATATAACCTTGGATGTGATGCTTGACATGGAAATGTTGATGAAGTTTGCACCAGCTTCAGTAGCAACTGCCTTTGCAAGCATTGTCTTACCTGTTCCAGGGGGCCCAAATAATAAGATGCCCTTGCACGGCTGCACAAAAAGGTCATTCGAGGCAAGTAATCAGAACAGTTTCCAATTTCATATGGGAAAATATCACCAACTTTAATATTAATTTTTTCACAAAAATAAAGGTACATTTCAATATTACTAGAAGAAAAACTCCAAAAATATCCTAAAACAACTTCTCCAAAGTTGCTTTTAGTTTCATGATACTCCCTCCATCCCAAAATTGAATCCAGATAGAGTTTTGAAGGTACCAAGTTTTCCAAAGCAACCGATAATTTGGGAAGAAGGGAGTAAATTCTAACACAAACAAGCTACATTCTTGCCAAAATTAAGAAATCACAAGAATCAAGTCAGCAAATTCTACACGCCACCCCCTTCTCTCCTCTTTTCCTCTCTTCTTTGAGGGTAGGAAAAGGAGAAGGGCATTAAAGGCGTCATACATCAACCAATCAGCAATTCAACCGAAGAAAAAGCAAGAAATAATAGGACCAATGATAACTCTAACTTCGAACAGACATCTATAGCAAAAATACAAGTTAAGCAACAGAATGCATTTGAATATGTAAGTTAGGTAAACCTTGGTTAATTGCCCCTTGCAAAAGAGCTCAGGCCTTTGTAAAGGAAGCATCACTAACTCCTTCAGCGTATCCTTGACATTTTCAAGAGCTCCAATATCATCAAAAGTAACACCAATGTCACTAGGTGGAATAACATCGGCTAAAAGCCTCTTTTCAAACTCGTTTTCTGTTACAATGTCCTGAAATCAGACAACAGAAGAAGGGGGATGATTCAGAATCAAGTGTTCATAAATTGCAAGATTCTAAATTAGACTGCGTACATTACACTCTTTGGGATAAAAGTTACGGCAGGATGCTTGTATACCGGGCTGCCTTTTTTTCTAAATAAAGTGATGCTTGTATACCAGCACAGGAAGATTAAAGTACAATTTAAGTAGCAAAACTTGATAACAATCACCTTAAGAGACTTCTTTAGGCTCTTTGACTCATTTTGGATAGACTGTAAGATCCCAATACCATACTGGATGCTGGTAAAATAACATAATAATTAATAAATACAAGTTAACAACTATGAAGGTTAGAATCTTAAAATTGAGTATACATCATATAACATGTAGCAAGCACTAAATTACATCTCACAAGATAGAACAAGCAAGCACTAAATTACCTCTCACAAGATAGAACAAGCTTTGCATCAGGATCAGCTTCAGAATTCTGCATGAGGTGATGGCTCAAAGCCCAACCAACTATCTTTTCTGCATCTGCAGTATAGCAAACATCATGTAATTGGGGAGAGATTTAAACAAGAAATCTTTAAGTGACGTAGCAGTGGCAGAACATACTTTCATTTGTAAGTGTCTGATCCTTAATGCACACGGTCTCAAGTCCTTCACACTCCATCCCACAACGGCTCAAAACCTACAAATAAAATTAGACAAATCAGTTGATAATTTCATAATAAAATATTTACATCACTACACAGTACAACATGGTTAAATGTGTAGTTTAAATTAATATTACAATCACATACAGGATACTTACAGAGCGCAATTGATGCAAATTTCCTTTGATTTTGAGAGTCTCAACGTCTCGATCAAGTTGCTGCTTCCAAGATGCTAAAAGTGCCTCATCCTACAAAAAACATAACATGGATATATTATAAGGAAAAACACAAAACAAATAAAGAAACCAAAAATACAATAATATAGCCAATCCACTGCATATACCTGTGGCATATGAATTGTAACTTTATTTGGGAAAAGCTTAGTCAAAGTTTTGTTTGGTTTAGGTACTTCTTTGCCTCTGTCATGTAATCTTCCAAAACTATCCTGAAATGAGTTCATAGACATAACCTTAACAAATCTGAGAAGACCAAAGAAAAATTGTGGGTTGCAAATAAGATATCCACGACATTAGCATATGTAAGCAATTCTGGCCCCTTCTCCAAAAGAAGAATGAACTAGGATTTGGTGATTCTTACAGGGAAAGCCAAGTCAAGTAGCGCAGTCTGATTGCTCCCAAACTTTGTAAAAAGCAAACCTCCAGGATGTGACTGCAATGACAAACATTCATAAAAAAATTCATTTAGATCAGGGAATTTGCAGGATTGAATAGATAGGATAACCCAAATCTCCATCCGTTATACACAACTATCTTGGTTTCTCAGTTCATAAAACAAAACCAGAATATAAAGATCATAACCACTAATACAAATTTAATTGGACAGCAAGAAAAGGAAATTCGAAGAAATAATACTAGGATATCCATTTTGCATCCTATTTCTGCCATTATACACAAACTTTTCTTAGCTCCTCGTGTTATTTTTTTATATTTTGGTAGAAAAATTGTACTATAAGAAAAGCAAGTGCACAAAGGAAGATAAGTTATCCTCAGAAAGATACAAAGATATCCAAGAAAAAGAGATCAACCAGATAACCAATAACAACGTAGGAATGCCGGTCCCTTTGAATATCAGTTATAGAAACACCCTTAAACAGCCATTAGCTTAGCACGAAAGGGATGCCAAGTAGGTAATTCTATCCATAAGAAAATCGTTTGTGGGAAAGGAATCAGACAAAAGAAACCTAGAATTCTTTTCAAACCAAATATACCGAAGCACTGCAAAAACCGAACATTACCATGAAATACATAAAGCTCCTATCCAGTTTCTAAAATGAAACCAGGTAAATAAAAAAGCACCTACTTTTGGACTCCTAATAAAGTCATCCTTTGAACAAAGAACCTAAACCAAGTAATGGTTTGTAAATAAAAATTGAAAACAGATTATCTTGACAAGGGCTGTTATAACCTTTTTACCTGCAATGTGTGTACATATTAGAAGTTTCTAATGTCTCAATGTGCATTTCATTTCACCATTAGAAAATGGTCAGTGTCAACAAATCATTTCTTACCTTCTCCTTTCGGCTGTCAGTGTGCGTGTGTGCACCTATTACGACCACGTTGTCAGGAAGCTTTTCAAGCTTACTTTTAAAGTAATATGGATCCCCGTTAACTACTATAGACTTCTCTGCGTCTTTCATGAACAAAATGAAAGGCGTACTTCTGCTCTCACTATTCACAACCTGAAACAAAGATTACAAGTTCTTATTTAAGACCAAAGCAATATATATGAGAAGAAATTCTTGTGTACAACCAAGAGTGGAGTAAATGGCAACCTCAAACAATGTATTAATAAGTAATTTGTCCAGTTCTTCAACAATAGTGTTTTCCAAACGAAGATCACTTGCTGGAAAAAAGAAAATACCACCTCAAAATCCACAACCAAGATAAAGATAAAAAGTAGAATGTAGTATATTTTGGAAATAATAATAATAATAGTAGCAGTAGTAATAGAAAAGGCAGCTTGTTACCGTTGCAGAAAAATCCTTGACCAGCCTCACAGGCACCTCCAAGATCAACTCCATCAGTTATGGGTTTATCAAATCTTACACCAATTTTTGACAAGGGATTATCATCAAAAAGTAAGACAACCTTCCCCCGACTTCCATTAGATGGCCCCCTATAGGTAGGTGCAATTGGCAAGAAAACTTATAAGTACAAGAAAAAACACTAGCACTTAGTTGGGTATGAGTGAAATGGAGGAAATATCCATGGAAGAAATGAAAATTTGAGGTGGAAGTTGCATTACTTTGTCTAGATCTGGATTCCATAGAAGAAATGTTAATTTTGAGTTAATAAAAAATTTCAAAATCTTAATTTCCTTGCCATTCATCTATACAACTACCCAAACAGATATAAAAGAAACCACTTATGCACGGGTGATGCCTAACAGCCTAAGGTACCATGGGTCACCTTAACACACATCCAGGCCTTCAAAAGAATGGCAAATTTACCTGATTTCTAATTATTACTACAGCACAATGGCAATCAATCATAAATTTTGTATTACTTTTAATTAAAATGAAACCATTACATGTTGGATTGCAATAACCATGGTGCATATGAACTTTCAATTTGGGTGAAAGAGGTACTATCTTATCCATTACACATCTATATCATATATAAGAAGTAGGACTGGCATAGGTGGTGCCAATTGATGAGAAAACTCAAGTTATTCTGATAAAGGGAAAAGGATACAACTGTAAGCTGTACAAAGAAACCAGTTTAAAACAGTGTAATTGTAGTTGTAGTGCAAACCTGTACCTTGAAGATGTCTGATAAAGGCTACCAGAAGATGAAAAGCTATATTTTACCCGATCCCCTGCAGGATTGTAATGGAAAACATCAAACTTTTTATGATAAATTTAAGGCTTAAGGCCCTTTTTAGATAGGAAAGATTAGGGGAAAAAGGAGAGCACGTACCCAGCTTAAATGTACCACTCTTAGAGGCTCCGGAGGTAGAAGGTGCGCTATCAATTTCCATCTTAGGTTGAGACTCAATGCCAAATGTAGGTGCATTTGAGGAGCTAGGCGTATCAGGTTCACTAGTTGATGGATCCATACTACGAGCCCCATCTGTAGCTGTAGGACTTTGTTTAGTGCAGATGCATGATTTCTCAGCATTGGATCCCTCTTTGAGCAACTCAGCTTCCTTGGAAGATAAACCCTATGAATGCACAAGCAGCAAAGATTTATTATCAGAATTTACACCAGAAACGCTACAATGGCAATCTGCAAGGGAGGTATGATTGGAATAATCCCAACATAGACTCGGCAAAGAGGACTTTTTTCTTACACCCAGAAGTAAATGGCTATCAAATATAAGCAATTTAGCTCCAAAATATTTTGCAAGTGCTTTTGCCAACATTTCCTGATATATTTCTGATCCTGCAAACAAAAGAAATTGGCAATTTAAGGAAATAGAGAGTTAAAAGTTAAATAAGGCGTCTATATAATATCAATCGCTTTGTGATAATAATAATATTGCTTAACTTTTTAGAGAAGGTAAAGAGATAAATAAGGAATTGATCACGCTGCTCCACTTCACCCAAAGACACAAAAAAAAAAGAAAAGGATGACAACGGATATTATCAATGGAACATCCACAAACCTGCAGGTCCTGAGAGCAGAACTCGGGGGTTTATGGTTGTAAAATCTGTTGTGTACTTTACATGTTCCTTATTTTTCAGGTGTATAAAGCAAGCTGCAACCAAGACATTTTTTGTATTCTCACTGCAAAAAGAGGTAAGCATGATCAGAAATGCAGTTAAAGAATCAATAATCCTTTATAAGAAAAAGATAAGATTATAAAGATGAGTTCAGGTGAAAGGCAGGGAAGACTCAAATCATAACGCCCGGGTGACAAGCAGTATTGATTTTGTTTTCGAAAATCACAAATCTATCAAATAGTAAAATCTTCAAAACAAAATGCCTAGTTTTATGCCAATGACAAGTCCTAGCAACGGACATCGTGTGTGGAAACGGCAACCAAGTGAAAGAATGAAGCCAGCAAAAAATGACATTGACCATCCTTGGTATCAAATTCAAAAGTAGAGTCTTCTACATTACAAGAGAACTAACCTCAAATAATATGGGAAGTTGTCAAAGGACACATCTAGGTTTTTCCCGTCCAGTATTGCAGCATGAAGATCTTCTTTAAAAACTGCACAGCGCACAGATGTACCCGAAGATGATGCAGCTTGTGTATCCCTCGCTCCGTTTCTTTCTTCCAACACCTGTTTACAGATACTTTTGCTCAATTTCAGTTTACAACTAGATCCAGCAAGGACCCGGAAGAAAGGCCTTAGGAAATCATTCACCCCAGAGATTTTTACATTGCCTGCCTCTGTGACTGCATCATCTGGATCGCAATCCATAGGAGAATTCTTGTCGCTTGCTCCAGTATCAGTGGCTTTGTCAGTCCCTTCATTTGGAGTTGAGTTGCCTTCCATGCCATCGAGCTCACTCTCTGAAACGTCAGTACCCTGGTGAGGCTTACTGGCAGACTGAGATGGAGACTTCCATCTTGTAAGATCCTGCCTAAAGCTAGACAAAGAAGCCAAAATAGAAGCCCCAGCTACGGCTGAAGGGTCACCTGTTCTCTTTTCAATCTGCAGTAACTTCCCACCACCACTCTGAACTTCTGCACCCTTAACTGCGGTTTCAGGATGCAGTTGCTGAAAAACCTAGGTCAAAATAAATCAAGGAAAATACACAGACACACTGGAAAAGGAAAATATGGGGATGGCATTCAACTAGAATTAACTGAAAAGGATACATAAGCATGATTTCCCAGCAAACCAAAAACCACCTCATCACCCGAGTTAAGCACACAGCTGGTACTCTTCTTGACGAGCGTTCCATTTACTAGCACAGATCCTTTGCTGCCAGTACTTTCAAGCACAGCTACAGCATTCCCCTCACGCTGGTCATTTCCAGAAACAACAGTAACCATACTGCACATACACTTCCTAAGATATTCACCTCAAGCAACTGGAAACCAAGAAAATGGGGGAAACAAAGCAACGCAACCATGCACACGACTACAGATAAGCATTTACTGTGCTTAGAAGTCTCTAAAATAGTAATCGGGCAAAACAATCCACTAGCAAGTTCTGAGGGGTGTGCATGGAGGAACAACCAAAAAAAAAACCAAAAAAAAACCCCGGACATGACATACCTCACACAACCACATCAAATATAAATTCCAAAACCCCATTGAAAATTTACATTGGCCCTAATATGTACCTGGGATTGCTTGATCTTGCACAAAGTTCCACTTGCAGTATGATCCTTCAGCGGGAAGTTGGAATTTCTACTGGAACCAATTGTGAAGTTCGATGTGGAAATAGGAACATTCGGATTCTGAAGCAATAATAACATCACATTCCAATTCCCAAATAAACAAGCTTTATCACTTCAAATAAAAAATGGTCCAAATGCAACTTGAATTAAATACTCAAAATCACAATTGAATTACCTGTGAAGACTGGGATAAGAGCCTGCACCAGGGAACACCCTCAGAGTTGGGATTTTGCTTCTGATAAAACCACGAAGAGAACGAACTCTTTGGTTTATCAGCCACCAAACTTGGCGTAGACCCTAAAAACCAATTAAAAAAAAAAATCAATTTTTTTCTCGACAAGTAACCATTCACTGTCTAATATGAACAAAAACAACGTTGATCCGAAAAACCATAAGTGTGAAGCACGCACCATCGGCGATCGGCGCTGCCACTGGTACGGCTGGCGGGACATCAGCTTTGCCATCGTTGCCGGCGATCTGAGCGTCATTAGCAGTGCCGCATTCTCCGGGATCGGCAGCGGCCTCTGGAGCACGCAATTCCTTGGAATCCTCCGCCGCCGTCACCGGTTTCTCCGACGCACCACCACTACCACCACTGTCACCCTGAAATTAAGGAAATTACCCAAATTAAAAACTTCAAAAACCCTAATCCCATAAAACGACGAACTTCAAGGGGACTTTTAACAAAAGCAAGGGATATACGGCATGCGTTTGGGGAATTGGAATTTAGAAGAAAAAGTGAGGGGAATAAGACGAACCTTTTGGCGTTTAGAAGAAGGAGAAGGAGGTTTGTCGTCGGAAGAAGAAGAAGGTCGTTTTGCGGAGAGAGATCCACTGTTGCGTCTCGTTGAAACCATGCTTCTTATTCCCTTTCTTTTCCTTTGTTTCTTGTCTATTTCCCTTTTCTATTGTTCTTCGTTTTTGTTTTTTGGCTTCTCCAACGATTCAAGCAGAAGAAGAAGATAGAAGGGTGTGAAAAAGAAAATGAGCGACATGAATTATGAAATGCTTTTATGTTTTTTTTTTTTTTTAATATTTGCTATTTATTTATTTTGTCAGATTAATTTGTTGTTTAGTCTTTGCCCTTTTATTTAAAAGAAAAAATAATAATAAAATTAATAATGTTGTGCTTGCTTGGGAACTGGACACAACTCAACATTCGGCACAAGTTAGGTTGCATTTGATTTCACGAGACACTTGAATATTTAAAAAAAAAAATTAAAAATAAAAACTAAAAATTAGTATTTTGTATTTTCGTTTGACAGTATGAATAATTAAATTTTCTTTAGGCTAATGACACTTTTTATTAAAATACTTTAAAGTTTTTTATTCATTAAATACACTATATATTACATATTCAAAATATTTAAAATTTTAAATACAAATTTATTATATTATTATCCTTATCAAGTATCTCAAGAGAAAAAAAATTGTCAGACTAAAAATGTTCTTGTGATAAACTACAATTTAACAGGTTATTCTAATTTTCAAAATTTACTAAAGATGGTTATTTTGATTAGTGATATTGTTATTAGAAATTAAATATAGCAGCCAATGCTACTCAATTGGAATATAAAAAGTGGAGAGGTATAGCAGAGGAGAAAATTATCTCATTTTTAGAGAAAGACAAGTAAGAATTAATAAGTAGTGTTCTTGTAAAAATTCGATAAACTCTTTGTAGATTGTGTTTTCACTAGTAGCACGTTGAAGGCTACAATTTTTTTCATCCATAGACATCTAGAGAAATTAAGGGTTTTGGATAGTAAAAAAACTTGTTTTAATTCGTTTTTAAAGAAAAAGAAAAATAAAATAATTGAAAATATTGACTTTTATTATTTTTTTGGTATTTAAATGAAGTTTACATCTAAAAAAAATATTAATTTAAAATTTAATTCCGCTAAATAAACAACTGAAATTATGAATACCGTGAACAATGTTACATTTTTTGTCCATAGAGGGTGAAAAAAATTCATCCTAAATTACTCTATTAAAAATCGTATTTTCACTTTTGATCCTTTAACAATTGAAAAATGCTATTTGTCCAATAAAATTCAATTTTTTTATCAACTTTTAATATTATTTAATTATTTTTTAATTAAAATATATTTCTATCTTTTAGGATACATATTTATAATTAAGATTAATTTAAATTTTAAAAATTAAAATTTCTCTAACTTTCTACCCACTTTATAGTTAGTTATTATTTTCTTGTTTTACGTTTCTTCTCTCTTTGTAACATAATTTTTTTCTTTCTTCTATTTTATTACAATATTTCAATTTGTATTTACAAAAAAAAAATTCAAAGTCAATGTATTTAAAAAAAATTAAAATCAAAACAAAATTTAAAATAAAAATTTATTCAAAATTTTATAAATAGTTTAAGGTTTATTTTATAATTTTAAAATTAAAATTTTGAATTTTAAATAATTTGATTTTTAGATAAATTTTTAATTATAATATATTAATAATTAAATATATTAAATCTGAAATAGAAATTTAAAATTTAAATTTTAAATTTTAGTTTTATTTAGTTTATATTTTAAATGTGTATTTAATTTTAAAAAAATAATAAATCTATTCATAATTTTTAAATATGTTTATTTTATTTTTTTTAAATTATTATAATAAAAAACTAAGTATTATATTATTTTTAAAAGATACCTAATTGAGTTGTTAACAATTTACCTTCTAACTCTCTTATGGTCGTTCTCTCCCTCGCTAGCCAGCCTCACCGCCGCCATTCCCTCCCTTACCAGCCAGACTCACCGCCATCAAGTTTCTTTCTCGTCAAGCTGTCGATGCTGTGCCGACTTGCCTATAGCCTATCGAAAAAATTATTGTCGCACCCATGGTCCAAGGCATCTTGCCGCGTCCTTACTTACTCAAAGTTTTCCACCAAAATTCGTACGTAGTGTAAATCTCATTAGGATGCTCATTTTAATTTTTAAAATTTTAAAATTTAATTATATATATATTCTTTATTTTAAAATTTTAAAAAGAATTTAAATTTTTTTAATTTTAAATTTTTATTTAAAAGAATAAAATATAATTCCTTATTTTTTGAATGTTTGTTTTTTTATAATTTTTTTATTCTATCTATAAAATAAATAAAATTCAAAATTTAGAAAAGTAAATCCTATTGAGAGACGCAAATCCTTATTCACTTAGTCACCAAAAAAAAAAATCCTTATTCTCTTATTACTACGAGAATGAAACACCTTTTATTTTTTGGACAGAGAAGAAAATACCTTGAATACGAAGAAACTCTTCCAGAAGATGTGATTAGAGAAATATTGGCGAGGCTTCCAGTGAGGCTTCTCCTGCAACTGAGGATTGTATGCCGTTCATGGAACTCCCTAATCTGCAGCCCTGAATTCGTCAAGCACCACCTTCAATGCTCAACCCTAACTCCGCCGCCGCCATTACTATGTTGGAAGGAAGCGGGACGGAGGGGCGACATCATGCATTGCTCTTCACAATCTCTTATTCTTTATCGCCAGCATCAGCCAACTACTTTCGAGTCACATCCGGCTGACGGAATAGTCATCGAGGGATCTTGCAACGGATTGCTCTGCTTGTCTCAAGGCTTTCCCTTTGAAACTCTTACTCTTTTCAATCCCGGTACCCGTTCGGTATCCCCATCCGTTCCGTTCGAGTGCTCCCACGAGTGTGGAGACAATGTTTTCTGTGGCTTTGGCTATGATACTCTACATGACCAGTACAAGTTTGTTATGGGTTGTTCTGACTCGTCTCTTATAACTGATTCCAAGGTGAGATCTGGGGCTATAGTTTTCACTTTTGGTGCAAATCCTTTTTGGAAAACTGTTGATCATCCGGTGTTTCCGTATGATTTTGTTTGCACAAGGAATGGAATATTTGTGAGCGGCACTCTGAATTGGATTGCGTATCATCCTACTATAGATTGTTATGAATTGGAGTGGTTCGTTCTTACCTTCGACTTGGAAACGGAGTTGTTTGGTCGATTGTGTCTGCCCATGATTAGTATGCACTCTAACTTCACCTACATGCCTCGCTTGCAAGTCCACAATAACCGTCTTTCTGTTTGTTATCGCACTCGGCATGAGCCAATTATTTGCACTCTCTGGATAATGAAAGAGCATGGAGTTGAAGAGTCTTGGATTAAATTGTTCGAAATCCCATCTGAAACGATCTCGCCATGTTTTAAGGTAGCACCCCTGTATATCTCAGAAGATCATAATATTTTGGCACTAGAAGAATTTGATTCCAAATTTCTTGTGTATAATTTACGTGAAAACCAACTAGTTTCTCAGGTGCCTCACTGGTACCGTTGGATAACTATATTCCTTTGCCATGAGAGCTTGGTCTCACCATCACATTATTCACCTTCAGGCTCCATCCCTGAATTCGCTACGCATCACCGTCAACTCATGCATTGCTCTTCATATCTCCAGAATCATCCAAGTCATCCGGGGATCTTGCAACGGATTATTGCGGTCTTAAAACTAATAATTAATGTGGAGTCCTTTTGGCGAAAGGGATAGTTAGTCTATAAGAATTTAGTTTTTTAGTTTTGTTTCTTGTATTACTTATGGTTGAATTGAAATGTATTCTAGTTCATCTCCCAAGCTTGCTGGAATAATTAAGTAAAGGTGAAAACTCAATTTTATTTAAAGTTAATAATTGAGACTCGTTAGATGAAAATTTAGTCAAATTAATTAAATTATTTAATAGTTCTTAATTATTAACTTCATGTAAAGTTGACTACACCTAAATTTTTACTTTAAATAAATATATTGCAATATTCATTCATTTTATGGTAATTAAATAAATAAGTTATTTATTTAGATTTTAGACTGATAAGCATGGGAGATTAAGGGTGTGTTTGACAACCACGTTGGAGAAGATAGAAGTGCGTTTAAGTTCATTGAACGTTGTTCTTTGATGTTTGGCAACTTTTATTTTCTGAACGCAAAAGTGGTGATTTTGCATCCAAAAAACCCGTTCACTTGAAGCAACAAATTATAAATTATAACTTCTGCGTTCACTCAACTTATGTTTAGGTTTGTTGTTGGTCATTGTTGGTTTTCTCCATAATTTTTTTTATCACTTTTAATATTTTTTTCATATTTTAATTTTTTTATTGTAATTTTATTATAATATAAATTATTAATTTTATTAAAAAAGACAAAATAAATAAAAAATTGATCATATATAACAATAGAATCCTAAGTAATAAAATTTTATTATCCAAAATAATACTAAATAAAAGAATACTAAGAGTATTAAAATAATTATTCTAATTTGTGTGTATTATTTGTAATATGTATTATTGTTCATATTAAAAATGATATATTAAATAAAAAATTAATAATAAATAATAATAAAAATATAACTAATAAAAAATTAGAATCTAAAATAATAATAAAAATAAGATTATTAAGTGTACTTTAAAAGTATTAAAATGTGTTATTTTATATGTTATTTTTAATTTAATAAATAAATATTAATTTTTAATATAAAAAAATACTTAAAAAATTATCAATTTTTATATGTTATTTTTAATTTTATAAATAAATATTAATTTTTATTATAATAGTAAAAAAATATAATATACTAAAATAGAGTACTATAAAAAATATTGTATAAAAAATATTAAAAGAAATATAAAAAAAATATATATACTTAAAAAATAATATTATAATTTAATATTATATTTTTTCGTAATTAATTAATTATTTATTTAGAAGTGATTTTAACTAATATTATCCAAACAATATTTATTTTATCAAAATTAATTTTAATATAAAATTGCCAAACATAAATCATGTTAGCATTAACTCACTTCTATCTAAAATCAATTCTACAAAATCACTTTCATTCAAACTTCAGTTTCACAAACAAACGTAAATCCAAACATTCACCAAATACATTCCGATACAACTGTGTTTCCAAGTCGAAGGAAAGACCAAACCACTCACAATAATAATCATCTTCCATAATACTACTAGGATCATACGCAATCCAATTCAGGGTTTACAATGTATGGTAGCTTAAGATGATCATTTTATTCAGTATCATACCAAATCTTTCTGCATCACCAATTTCCATTGCCAAAGAGTTTATCCTTCCCCATTGAAATACACACTTTCCATCAGTTACTATTCATTGGCATTAGAAGACGTAACTAATTATAATTAAGATTGGAAAAAATAATCATGACAACTCATATTCGGTACATTACTTTGCATTTGAAAATAATAGAGTTTTGGTTCCTTTTTGGTACGTTTAGCAACTCATATTCGGCAACAGGACACCTTGAAGAATAGGGTGAACTATTAAATTGGCCTCTCTCTTTTTTAGGATGACAACGTGATCTTTTAAGATAAAAATAATTCATTTTTATTTTTATTATTAATGATTAATTATAAATTTAATAATTAAATAGTGTAATATGATAATTTTTAATTAAAATTAAAATATTAAAATTAAAATTAAAAATATCATTATATTATATTATTAATTTAATAACTAAAATATATTACATGATATTTTTATTAAAAATGAGATAAAATATTTTTTTCAAATCCTGATCTTATTAGTGAATGAAAACTTTTATCTCTTAACGATATTTTTGTAAAAGTAGTTTGATTTTATAAATTTTTTTTATGTTATAATATATAATATCAGGACAAAATTAACATAACTTTAAAATTAAAGATTTATATTTTTATAATATTATTAGAGAGTACAGACAAAAATACTAATTTTATACTATAATTGATGTTTGGTATAAGTAAAAAATTACGACATTGACTTGATTTTTTTTACCATCAAATTATTATTTGATGAAATTTATTTAATTTGCGTTGTTGATGTATAGTATATATTTTCATATGCTATAATTATTTTTAATAATGAAATAATTATTATAAAATATAAAATTGTTTAACATGAGTAACATTTAAAATAAGACAATATAAAGATGTTAGATGGATTTAAAAAAAAAAGTTATTTAGAAAGAATATTATTTATTAGAATTTAATTTTGTTTTTTATTAGACAAATCTAGAAGAAACCTTATGCCTCATTACTCATTAGTCATTACTCCTCACTCGTCATCTCTCACCTCCTCAAAACTCACCTCCTCCATGTTATTATCCTGCGCATTCCGCTCCAAGGTAGCTGAATCTGAATATGCCCAAAAAAGCCCACTTCATTATGTCCAAAAACGCCCACTTCACTAATAACAATTAAAGACTTGAGTTTAGTCATATATGAAGCACGGACATTTCGTTGAGTTGTCGTGTCCGCTTGTCGAACATATTTCGGACACGACACTCACCGACACTCGTCCGACACGCGTGTTTGTTAAATTCAACCGTATCTTAATAAAAAATAAAAAATTATTCTCTGAACACACCTGGTCACGCATAAATACCATCACGTGTCAGTAGGGCTGGAAGTGAGTCGAGCTGAGTCAAGCTAGACCAAGCTCAAGCTCGGCTCATGAAAATTGAGTTTGGCTCACGGCTCGACTCATTAACAATCGAGCTTATTTCTTAAGCTCAAGCTCGGCTCACAAAAAACTCACGAGCTGGCTCAAATAAGAGAAACATAAATATATAATCTATAATTCTATATCAATAAATTATAACTTATATATTTTAAAAAATATTTGAAAAGATCAATTTTATATATTGTTTATCTATCAATAAATTATAAATTTTTTATTTATGTCCTATATTAAAATTATATGTAAAAAATAAATATAAATATTAAATAATTAAGATTGTAATAATATATATATAATCGAGCCAGCTCACGAGCTAATGAGCTGAGCTTATCCAAGCTCAAACTCGGCTCATTTAATTTATGAGCTCAATTCTAGGCTCAAGCTTGGCTCACCAGCTCACGAGCTTAGCTTATCGAGCTGTTAATGAGTCGAGCTCGAGCTGGCTCATGAGCTGGCTTGACTCACTTCTAGCCCTACGTGTCAGCATGTCCAGTCTTATTCTTAACATACATTCTTAAAATAAATTTAGATATAGTATATATTATTATTTATTAAAACAAAAAATATTTTAAATACTTGATATAATTAAAATAAGACATTAAAAATAATTAAAAATTTTAATGTATATTTTAATATCAATAAAATATCAAAATATCATTACAATTTATCTAAAAGATACTTTATATTTTATATGTATACGTGTCCCCGTGTCATGCAAGATTTTAAAATTTACGTGTCGGCGTGTCCCGTGTCGTGTCGTGTCCCGTGTCAGTGTCAATGTCTGTGCATCATAGAATTACATGTTGATCCAGTCAGATTAATGTGTTAGATGAGTTTTAAGCAGTGAATTTGAAATTTGGATACTTTCCGTTGTAAGAATGATTTTGGTTATTATTATTTTTCTATTCTGGTGTATGTGTATATAAATATAGTAAATATAGTTTGTGTGATATTGAGGAAGAAAACCATGGTACTTGGCAGAACTTCACAGAGTTGGAGTATTTGCTTCTTGGATTGGTCTCAGCTGTTCCTTCATTCTTGATACCAATGCTGCTAGTTGGTAAGGTATACTCAAATTATCTTATAGTGTTAATTGCAATCCTTATTTTGGATATTGCATTCAACTTCATTTTGTGGGCTAAACAAGTGCATGTTTCACTTGTTTAGTGTGTTAGTGCCACACTTTGTGATTTGATTTGATACTGATGCATCCAAGATGTAATTTATCTTCCGGCTGATACAGTTTATGATTGTGGAGTGATTTTGTTTTCCATAATATAAAATTTTGCAGGCTGATAGAAACTTGCATTGGAAGGATCGCTATTGGGTTAAGGCAAGTGTTTTTTGAAATCTTTACCGATGTTGTGCTGCACTTGTTGAGACTCTTGTGCCATTAGTTTAATAATAACGTTTTTTTTACTGTGAACTTTTCATTAGTCTTGTATTTGTTACTTAACGGAAACAAGTTTGAATCCATAATACTAAGACAGATTTAAGGAGGTGTGACCCCAACAACTGTTTAAATTTGTTACGTTTAGGGCATTTTTTTTATTGAAACAAAATGACTTCCTCCAGATGAGAAGTTTCAAGTGTGTAGAGCTTCTTAGTACCCTTGATTTCTTACCTTCCAAGTCTAGATGTAGAAAAGAAATGGGAGATGACTTGGATAGAAGTTCTCATTTCTTGATATAGGGCCTTGCACTTGGCTGTTTCCTTTTATTTGAATATTCAGATCTATTTGTTCCATGATACAGATTTTACTTATTTTAATTGTATGTGTACCCTGAAAATGAAAAAGAAAAAAAAAAAGAGAAAGAAAAAGAATAGTTCTTATGAAATGTACTATAGATTTATTGGACCGTACTCTTCAGTTATGTTGGGAATTATTTCTGGACACATTATTTTTTCACCGTTATTCTGCGTGCATCTTATACTTTCCCATCATGGATTCTTGCTCTTTCTTATTTTATCGCATACCTGGAGACACTGGCTATTTCCAATGTATGCTATGAACAAACCAATTTACTAATTGTTTATTATTAGGATCATTGTTTAGTCATGCATTGGTTTTTATATTAATCATTCATTGCTTTCCCATCTCAATCTCTAATAATCCTAATAATTTAATCTGATACACACTCTCTCTTTTCTCTGTTTACGAAAGATTCATCGTCATCTTCTTGTTCTTTGAGTTTGTGGCAGTCACCGAACGAAAGAAAACGACGGGGAGAACACTTCTTTCTCTTGTACACATCGTTCTGGCTCACACTCTCTCTCGGCATTGTTGTTCTCCTCAAACTCTACGAGGTAATCCTACTCTTTCCATTTTCAAACTTCTTATCACTCTTTTTGTTTAAGAATTGATGTATACATGTTGATCCAGTCAGATTAATGTGTTAGATTAGTTTTAAGCAGTGGATTTAAAATTTGGATACTTTCCGCTGTAAGAATGATTTTGGTTATTATTAGTTTTCTATTCTGGTGTGTGTATGTAAATATAGTTTGTGTGATATTGAAGAAGAAAATCATGGTACTTGGCAGAACTTCACAGAGTTGGAGTATTTACTTCTTGGATTGGTCTCAATGCTAGTTGGTAAGGTATGCTCAAATTATCTTACGGTGTTAATTGCAATCCTTATTTTCGATATTGCATTCAACTACATTTTGTGGGCTAAACAAGTGCAAGTACTACTTAGTACTTACTTGTTTCACTTGTTCAATGTGTTAGTGCCACACTTTGTGATTTGATTTGATGCTGATGCCGTCAAAATGTAATTTATCTTCCTGCTGATATAGTTTATATGATTGTGGAGTGATTTTGTTTTCCATAATATAAAATTTCTCAGGCTGATAGAAACTTGCATTGGAAGGATCGCTATTGGGTTAAGGTAAGCGTTTTTTCAAAATCTTCACCGATCTTGTGATGCACTTGTTAAGACTCTTGTGCCATCAGTTTAATAACAACCTTTTTCTTATAATAAAGAGTAAAGTACTAAATTGGTCCTTTATGTTTGGGCGTAATTCTGTTTTAGTCCTTAAGGTTTAAAGTGTTCTATTTGAATCCAAAAAAATTTCATTTAGCATCAATTTAGTCCCACAGTGATGTCAAAGTTAAATAATTAACGGAATGTCCCACATAACAATAGTACAAAAACAAAATCGATAATTTAGAGAACAAGTACAAGTTCCAGAAGCACAAAATCAATCATTGATGCATCAATACATTTATTTATCATTCTCTTTAGTTTTATAGAAAATATTTTATTTATATTGTAAGAAAAATAATAAATAAATGTATTGATGTATCCATAGTTGATTTTGTGCCTCTAGAGTCTATATTGTTCTACAAATTATCGATTTTGTTCTTGTACTGTTGTTATGTAGGATATTCCGTTGTTGTTATGTAGGACATTCCGTTAATTATTTAACTTTGACCTCACTGTGGGACTAAATTGATGCTAAATGAAACTTTTTTGGATTCAAATAGAACATTTTAAACCTTAAGAACCAAAACAGAATTACGCCCAAACATAAGGGACCAATTTAGTACTTTACCCTATAATAAATTATTCCGAATTTATTTTTTAAATTAAGTGAAATATTTTTTTCTAGTTGTTTAATAGGCTGATATTGTTATCTTTATAAGCGAGACAATTAAATAAGTAATAGAATGTTAAAATACAAATAATTTTAAAAATACATATAAGTGTAAACATATGAAATTTACTTATCTAAAAGGAAATTACTTGTGAAATATCTAAGAAAATCTTTATATATATATATATATATATATATATATATATATATATATTAAGGTGGAAAACAATATTTCCATATCCAAGGGATGAGCGATGAAGTCTGTCTTGTACCAAAGGCTTAATTTTATTTCCTATCATTTTTGTTGAAGGATTCCCTAAAAATGCTATATCTTATATTTAATTTAATATACCACTCTTTAATTGGAAGTTCATTATATATATCTTTGATGACAAAGTTAAAGTTAAATAATTGTTTGAGTATGAGAAAGCGCCAAAAGATATTAAAGTGAAAATAGCGACATTTATTTAGCAAGAAAGACGTATAGCATTAAGAAAGAGTGAAAATGAAAGGAATTACTATTATTGAAAATTTATATAATTAAACCATGGCGACATTTATATATTAAGTTGGCATAATTATTAAAATTAATTGAAGAAAAAATAAATTTTAAATATCCTGTGATCCCATATTTAGTTTTGTTTTTTCTTAACCGATTTTCTTATATATTCTAACAGTATGTCATCTTCATTTCACGTTCCTTATACATAAGAAATGGCTTCTTTCTCCTCCTTATTACTCTTTCTTATTTCTCTCTTGTTTCATGTGCCTTATGTTCAGAAGTTCCTGACAAACAACTCCATGTTCACTCCCGAAGTTTCCCCACAACCATTACATGGTATGGGAATTTCACCCATCTAAGAGGGATTATCTCTCGAACTTCATCACTTCCTACTCCTGCCCCCCTCGTCGGCGACAGCCAAACACAACTTTTAACGTCATATATCAAGTCCTCAACGACTACTTATTTGGAACTATGTCTCGGGATTCCCCAGCCATAACTGAGTTGAGTGTTTGTAATGCTGACAGAGTCCCGCATGCTGTGTTATAGAACCCTTCGATGATTACATCATGGGATGTATAAACGATGTTCACTAGGCCGCCATTCTCTGCACTCTTGGATGCCAGCTCAGAGATATGCTTCTCCGTCATTAATTTTCCAAACGAGTAGTTGTTGAGGACTTGATATATGTCGTTGAGTGTTGTGTTTGGCGGTCGATGAAGAGGGGGAGGAGGAAGTGATGAAGTTCGAGAGATAATCTCTTACATGGCGTGAAATCTCCATACCATGTAATGGTTGTGGGAAAACTTCGGGAGTGAACATGAAGTTGTTTGTCAAGAACTTCTGAACATAAGGAACGTGAAACAAGAGAGAAATAAGGAAGAGTAATAAGGAAGAAAAAGAAGAAAGAAGCCATTTCTTATGTATAAGGATGAAATGAAGATGACATACTGTTAGAATATAGGAAAATCGATTAAGAAAAGACAAAACTAAATATAGGACTACAGGATATTTAAAATTTATTTTTTCTTCAAATAATTTTAATAATTATGCAAACTTAATATATAAATGTCGCTATGGTTTAATTATATAAATTTTCGATAATAGTAATTTCTTTCATTTTCACTCTTTCTTAATGTTATACTCTTCCTTTACTAAGTAAATGCCACTATTTTCACTCTAATATCTTATGGCGCTTTCTCATACTCAAACAATTATTTAACTCTGTCATATTATATATATATATATATATAATTATAATGAACTCCCAATTAAAGAGTGATATATTAAATTAAATATAAGATATAGTATTTTTAGGAATCCTTCAGCAGGGAAATGAAATTAAGCCTTTGGTACAAGACTTCATTGCTCATCCCTTGGGTATGGAAATGTTGTCTTCCACCTTTTATATATATAAAGATTTTCTTAGATATTTCACAAGTAATTTCCTGGGTAAAAAACGTATATGAGCCAAGGGGAGTTTAAAATTACCTAAATCCGGCAAAGGGAGTTTAAAATTACCTAAATCCGCCAAATAAAATTCTAATACATCATTCTACCAAAGAACAAATTAATGTAATTTGAATCAATACAATTCGAATTAGATTTGTATGTAATTCGAACTGATATAATTCGAATTACTTGAAAGCATTGACAACACGTAATTCGAATCAATATGTCACGAATTATAAACTTAGAGTTCGAATTGTATCAATTCGAATTAGTAGGGAGACGTGCTTTGAAGGGAGTTCGAATGAAGTTGATTCGAATTACTCTATTTTCGAAACTAGTAGTAATTGGAAACGATATAATTCGAATTACTCCCTTTTCGTAACAAATTCTAATAAATTTTTTTAATGAATTTATTTAAATTATAGTACAAAAAATATTTTATTCTATACAAAATAATTTTAAAAAAATAGCTTAAAAATATTTTTTAAATTATTTTGCATACAATAAAATATTTTTTCTGGTATAATTTAAATAAATTTATTAAAAAATATTCATGAGCTATCAAGAATGGGCAGAAGAGTATTGTATAAAGTTCGAATTACTCACCGTATAATTTGAATAAGGCTTGGTTTGGTAAATGTTTTACTTTTTAAGAGTAGCTTATGAAAGCTGTCTTTTAAAAGACGACTTTTCACTTGCGTTTGGTAAAATCACATTAAAAATAGTTTTTAATAAGCACAAGTACTATAATTGTGTTTGGTAAAACAGCTTTTAAAAATTAAAAAAAATATAATAAACATATTTATAACGAAGAATAATATTTTTTTTCAAATTTTAGAGACCAATAATTTAAATATTTATTCGATTTACTCTCTATATTAATATAAATAGAGTTATCAATAGTCAATAATAAAACTTGTACTGATACGTCTATTACCCATTTATATATATTGACTCACTTATACAAATCACAAAAAATGAGACACATATCTCAAGTAAAATTATATGAAGATTGTGTTAGAATTTGTGAAGGTTAGGTTGAGAAATTAGAAATATATGAGGATTCCAATGGCAATATAATGACAGGAAATATGTGTGGAAAAATAAATAAAATATATTTTTAATTGTTTTGTATGGAATAAAATATTTTCTTTAATTTCTAAATTATTATTGACTATGTAGAGTACTTTATTTAAAATTTGAGTACCTAAGTCATTAGAACATTACAAATTTTTATAGTACTCCTAACATTTTTTAAGCCATTTTTTTTAAATTGTTTTGCATAGAATAAAATATTTTTTGTAGTATAATTTAAATAAATTTATTAAAAAAATTTATTAAAAAATATTTATTAGGGTTTAAATATTGTATTTAAAAATTAAAGAAAATATTTTATTCCATACAAAACAATTAAAAATATATTTTAGTACTTTACCCTTTATTATAAGAAAAAGGTTATTATTAAACTGATGGCACAAGAGTCTCAACAAGTGCATCACAAGATCGGTGAAGATTTTGAAAAAACACTTACCTTAACCCAATAGCGATCCTTCCAATGCAAGTTTCCATCAGCCTGAGAAATTTTATATTATGGAAAACAAAATAACTCCACAATCATATAAAATATATCAGCAGGAAGATAAATTACATTTTGACGGCATCAGCATCAAATCAAATCACAAAGTGTGGCACTAACACACTGAACAAGTGAAACAAGTAAGTACTAAGTAGTACTTGCACTTGTTTAGCCCACAAAATGTAGTTGAATGTAATATCCAAAATAAGGATTGCAATTAACACCGTAAGATATTTTAAGCATACCTTACCAACTAGCAGCATTGGTATCAAGAATGAAGGAACAGCTGAGACCAATCCAAGAAGTAAATACTCCAACTCTGTGAAGTTCTGTCAAGTACCATGGTTTTCTTCTTCAATATCACACAAACTATATTTATATACACACACCAGAATAGAAAAATAATAATAACCAAAATCATTCTTACAGCGGAAAGTATCCAAATTTTAAATCCACTGCTTAAAACTCATCTAACACATTAATCTGACTGGATCAACATGTATACATCAATTCTTAAACAAAAAGAGCGATAGGAAGTTTGAAAATTGAAAGAGTAGGATTACCTCGTAGAGTTTGAGGGGAACAACAATGCCGAGAGAGTGTGAGCCAGAACGATGTGTACAAGAGAAAGAAGTATTCTCCCCATCGTTTGCTTTCGTTCGGTGACAGCCACAAACTCAAAGAACAAGAAGATGATGATGAATCTTTCGTAAACAGAGAAAAGAGAGAGTGTGTATCAGATTAAATTATTAGGATTATTAGAGATTGAGATGGGAAAGCAATGAATGATTAATATAAAAACCAATGCATGACTAAACAATGATCCTAATAATAAACAATTAGTAAATTGGTTTGTTCATAGCATACATTGGAAATAGCCAGTGTCTCCAGGTATGCGATAAAATAAGAAAGAGCAAGAATCAATGATGGGAAAGTATAAGATGCACCCAAAACGGTGAAAAAATAATGTGTCCAGAAATAATTCCCAACATAACTGAAGAATACTATCCAGAGGCTGGCCTGTCAGAATAAGGCATGTTCATGTTAGGCTGAAACTGATTAAAGATAAGTTATACAATAAGGTTGGCCCAATAAATCTATAGTACATTTCATAAGAACTATTCTTTTTCTTTCTCTTTTTTTTTTCTTTTTCATTTTCAGGGTACACATACAATTAAAATAAGTAAAATCTTTGTGTATCATGGAACAAATAGATCTGAATATTCAAATAAAAGGAAACAGCCAAGTGCAAGGCCCTATATCAAAAATAATTATTAGCTTCAGCATAGTCTTTATTTTCCATTTTTTTTGCCTGTCCAAATACACAAAATAATGTTGGGTGAATATGATGCTCTCATGAACTTAAAAAGCTTAAGGAAAGAGGAACAAGCGAATCAGTAAAAGGGAAATTAACCAGAATGAATCCTTCTTTTCTTGTGCTAATAATTCTTCAAAAGAAATGTCAGCAAATTCGTCGTCTCTGTTCTCTATCAGTTCACGGGATTTCGCATTGTCCATACAAGACCCAATTTCAAGCATCTTTGTTAAATACGTAGCATATTAATATAAGAGATACTTTATAAGCAGAAGCCAAGCTAACTAACTAGATAATACAAAATGTCTTAGTGAAACTACAGCATCATTTAAATAGCATTAACATACTTCTGCAACAAAATTGAAGGAAAGATATTTATTAATCCTCTTATGATGGACTCGAATTAATAGTATACCTTCTGTTATACTGGTGAGAGTTTAAGCTACTGTTGAGGGAAATTATAAACAAAAGCATCCCCCTCTAATCTCTTTTGCTCCAATTCAAGCTTGTATATCTGTAATACTAAAAAATTTTAGATACTCATTGATGCCATATGCAGACTTGATGAGTTGATGACACAAAAGTTCGCTAGCTTTATCTTAGCCGACCTGTTGACGGAGTCGATCAAAAGAAGATCTGTCTGCGTTGCATAATAAAGCGTTTGTTATTACAAACTTATGTTGGATCACATAAGCCCTATAACAAAAAGAGCATGTAAAAGCAATTAGAACAGTCAATAGAACTCGAAAAGATTTATGCAACTTGAGAAGAATATTATTACTAAAGCCTAATATACAATCTAAGTAAGCATAAGCTTTGAGTTCTTCATCACAAGACCCCTCCCCCCAATGAATTCCTGCTATAATGTTATTAATTGTGAGCAAAATTATGCTAAAATATATTGCCTATACCCCCCTGCTTTTTCATAATGAAACTAATGAAATGCACCTTTTAATACCAAAGAATGAAAGAAACTCTAGAGTTACCTTGATAGAATTAGGACTTAGATGTTGCAAGGCCTTCATTTTTTCATTGATCCTACTCCTTCTTCTCTGCTCAACAAGGAAAACTACCATATGTTTGAATGAAATCAAAACCAAGTACCACAAAAAGCCACTGTAGGAATTTAGAAAATTTTTTTTGACAAATTATGAACTTTTGCTGCTCTGTTCCTCTTTGATGAGCGCCTAGAAGGTACAGGCTTTAATTCGCTGGAACATCTTCTGCCAAAGCTTCAACACCCTTCTACATTCAGAAATTCCCAACTAATTGTGTTCAAAAATGAGTACAGAAAAAGGTGTGTCTCCAAACAATATTCATAATAACGCCAAGAGAAGAGCATGCTTGTGACATTAGTTCACAACCACGAAGAGCAGAAATAAACTCCAGCAGTTGTTTCTTTGCTGCATCCTTATACAGAACCACTTTATTAGCATTCCTTCTATTAGCTTCACTACATTCATGAAAAAGAAAAGTGAGTACTTAAGAATATGATCAGTGAGGTATATATAAATAATTAAATATCAGACAGTTGCATAGATATCTTTTACCTAGTGGATAAGATGTGGGCAAGCAAACCCTCCATGTCACTTTCTCCTCAACACGGTGCAGCAGAATTGTGCCTCCTGAGATTTCGGCATAGAACAAACTTGACTAAATTTTTTTCCATTAGAAACGCTATCAACTTTGTCACAGTAAAGAACATAAGAACGAATATAAACTCTAAAACGAGTCAAAGTGTAGATCATTTTCCAGAATAAACAAATTGGAATTGATTTCTCAAGTCATGTCATTAGTAAGTTAGGACTAATAACAAGAAATTACAAAGAGGGGGAAGAAAGGTTAGTCAGAAGCAGACAGAACAAAAAATGAAACAGAAACCATGACCAGAAGATTAATACTTACAATTCTTGGACACAAATTTAAATCCCATCTTTTGTGCAGCTAAATTGAATGCCTTTTCAACCATAACTGCTTTGGAAGATAGAATAGGAATGACCTACATTTAAGAGCAGAAATCACATAATAAGAATGAAATTCAAACATATTTGACAAAATACTAAAGTTATTAAATAGAATCCCTCAACCTCCTCCGGCTCTTCAATCTCCTCCTCCACCTCAACCTGCTGCGACGCCGAATCCCTACTCAGAGTTGAAACGATGTGGAGGAACTGGGTTCTTCTTCTTCTTTGTCCAGACGAAGAGGAGAACGATATTGCACGACAAGGTGGCTGCTAGGATAGTTTTTATCTAATATAAAGAAAAAAGGATATTTAAGTTTTTTTATAAAATTAAATAAAAAATATTTTTTATTTTTTTTTTAAATATGAGGGTGATTTAGTAAAATTATTGATATGAGATAATATTTAAAACAAAAAAAAATTAATTATTGATGTGAAAAATATAATTCACTTGTAGTGTTTTAATTTCTCTACGATTTTATCATACCAGTACGTATAAATTTATCATCGTACCGAAACAATTACCTTTTATTTTTATTTTTGTGATACATCGCGATCTCTTATTTCTTCGTCAACTCTGAATGAAAAATGCTGACATGTCATGTTTAGAAATGAACAGGAGCCTAATTATCTCTAAATTCAAATTGGTTAAAAATTTATTTCTCTTTATTCTTTAAACAATATTTTTTTAAATTATTTTTTATTCATCATATTAATATTATTTTTTCAATAAATAATTGAATATATGATATAATAAGTACAAACTAATTAATAAATTATTCAAATTTAAAAATATCATATATTATAAAATTAAATAAATAATTGTCAAATATAACTTTTAAATATATAAATAAGGGTAAAAAACTAAAATAAGCCAGATTAATTTTACACGATTCAGCCAACAGAAAAATTGATTCACCAATCAGTCAAAGCACAATTTAATGTAGTTCGAATCAACTCATTTCGAACTTGACTTGAATATAATTCGAATCATGCAACTTCGAATTACATGCAAACGTTAAAAATACATAATTCGAATTGAAACAATTCGAATTACTATTAGATGTGAACTCAGCATAATTCGAATTGATGCAATTCGAATTACTATCACACGTGAGTTCAACATAATTCGAATTGAGTGGGTTCGAATTACTCTCAAGTGCCAAGTCCTATGTAATTCGAATGATGTTGATTCGAATTACACATTGTACAATTCGAATTCCATACAATATTCTTTTGTCTATTTTTAATAGCTCATAAATATTTTTTAATAAATTTTTTTAATGAATTTATTTAAATTATACTACAAAAAAATTATTTTATTCTATGCAAAATAATTTTTAAAAAATGGCTTAAAAAATATTTTTTAAATTATTTTACATACAATAAAATATTTTTTGTGGTATAATTTAAATAAATTTATTAAAAATCAAGAATGGGAAGAAGAGTATTGTATAGAATTCGAATTGCTCACCGTATAATTTGAGTAAGGCTTGGTTTGGTAAAACTTTTACTTTTTAAGAGTAGCTTATGAAAGCTGTCTTTTAAAAGACGACTTTTTAAAAGCTACAGCACTTGCGTTTGGTAAAATCACATTAAAAATAGCTTTTAATAAGCAAAAGTACTATAATTGTGTTTGGTAAAACAACTTTTAAAAATTAAAAAAATTATAGTAAACATATTTATAACGAAGAATAATATTTTTTTTCAAATTTTAGAGACCACTAATTTAAATATTTATTTTATTTACTCTCTATATTAATATAAATAGAGTTATCATTAGTCAATAATAAAACTTATAAATTTATTTAAATTATACCACAAAAAAATATTTTTTTTATGCAAAATAATTTAAAAAATGACTTAAAAGATGTTAGGAATACTATAAAAATGTGTAATGTCCTAATGACTTATGACATTAAATATATACTCTACATAGTCAATAATAATTTAAAAATTAAAGAAAATATATTTTTATCATGTATTTACTTAAATCACTAGAATATTATAAACTTTTAGAGTATTCATAACATCTTTTAAGCCATTTTTTTAAAATTATTTTGTATGGAATAAAATATATTTTTTAATTATTTGGTATGGAATAAAATATTTCTTTAATTTCTAAATTATTATTGACTATGTAGAGTACTTTAATTAAATTTTGAGTACATGCATGTATTTACCTAAGTCATTAGAACATTACAAATTTTTATAGTACTCCTAACATTTTTTAAGCCATTTTTTTAAATTGTTTTGCATAGAATAAAATATTTTTTGTAGTATAATTTAAATAATTCATTAAAAAATTATTAAAAAATATTTATGAGCTATTAAAAATGGACAAAAGAGTATTGTATGGAATTGGAATTGATAGCTCATTAATATTTTAAAGAAGTCTCGTAATTAAATATTTTGTTAGCTTTTTTTTAATGCATGAAATAAAATATATATTTTTTTAAATTATTATTTTTTTAATACATTTTTTTAATAAATTATTAATTTTTTTAATAAATCAGGGTGTAATTCGAATCAGGTTTATTCGAATTAGTACGTGTGTGCGTGTGTGTATAATTCGAATCAATGTAATTCGAATTATATGTAAATGAAGTTCGAATTGAGTAGATTCGAACTATATAAAAATGGCTATTGGTGGATTCATAAACCAGTTTTTTATTTGGCTTATTTATGTAAATTTTTTCTTCCCTTGGTTTAATACAGTGATTTGCCCTATAAATAATAAATATTAAAATATATAATACATTAATAATAATATTCCTAAGATATATTATTAGTATTATGATCTAGAAAATTTTTACAATAAAGTGAAAACTAATAAACACATTATTTAATATATAGTAAAATTTTTTTAAGCAATAACAAATTTAATTTTTTATTTTTTTAAACTAAATTAATAATTCTATTTGATATTTGTTCATACTCTGACCCAAATTCAATCAGGCCCAATAAAGGCCCACCAAAGATAGCCTACGCCACTTACCTGACCTCTTGGACATGATAAGAAGGCTTAGTTTTACTCATCTAAGTAAGTAACTCTCTTCCTAAATCTCTCCTACTATTTCTATCTCTACCAAAAGATAGATTCCAACAAACTCCCATGATAAAGAGAACGGTTATCCACTAATAAAGGTGGAACTACTCCAAAAGGTGGTTATCTATTATAATATAAATACACTAACACCCTTCAGGTATATTCATGTCTCAATCTACTAAAAATCTGCTTAAAACACTTGCTAACTTAAGAATCAGAGTCTTTTGCAGGTACCACCCTCTCCCCACGAGAAACTCGGACGACGGCACCTCGTCACTTGTACAAGTCGGATGCTGCCTTAGAAGGAGTCTGATTCTCACGTTTAGGCCCACATCACCGTTTCAGATAACTCTCGGAATATTGGCGCCATTGCTAGAGACTTGGAGTTCAACTCTTGATAATGACGGACAATCAATACGAAGATGATCACACAACGTTTGAGTCAGAACTAGAGCCCCACTACGATGACCTCACACTAGCACTATCTCCACCCCGAGAGAGAACACATGTTTCTCATGGAGAAGAAACATCGAAAAATTCTCAACCGTGGCAGATTCAATCAGAGGTCCATCTACCTGAAGATGAAGAATCTCTGTATCCAACAGAGATACTAGGTTTAGTTCACGGTCACCGCGGACAATTAGAGAAATTCAAACTGAAAGCTGAATGAGAACTACAAGCAGAACGAAAATTGCGAAAACAATCGAGCATATCGAGAGGAAATTCTTCTGGGAGGTAAAGATTTGTTTGTTAAAGAAATCATACGAGTCAAGGTTTCAAGAAATTTTAAAATCCCGACATGGATTTCTATAATAAAACTACCGATCCAAGACACTATCATAGCAACACCATCATAGCTAAAGGATATTTACAAATTTATATATATTAATATTAATATTTAAGTGAGCGGTTAAAATCTTAACCAGTTTTGAGTTAGTTATTTGTTAACCAGTGATATATATTTATGTATGTGATGGTTAGTGTGTGAAATGATACATTATGCCTATTCACACAACAAATAAAGAGTTGTGACTATTCACACAGCAACAAAGGGTCACAACCATTCAACATGGTACGTGACTTCTAGTTATTCATGCAACACATATATATAAATATCCCTTATACTCAAAACGGACAAGAGAAAATTGTTTTTCTTTAAGCCTTATTTTCTCCTTCTTCTAAAGTTCAAGAGAGTTAAGAATTTCTTACTATTGCTAATTAAGAAATTCTTAGGTTTCATTGTATCCTGGGAGAGTATTGTCATCAACCCTATAGCAACTAAGTGTGGGGGCAAATATCTCTCTAAAGAAAGCGATCTAATCGTGCCTTGAAACCAATACGCAAATATAAGATTTTGTCATCTTCTCATACTATATACACAACAATTTTAGAGAGATATTTGTTGAAGATGGCACAAGATCAAAACACTACGTTCAAGGTCATGAATCAAGAGTTTGTCAAATTAGATCGCTTTGATGGAACGAACTTCAACCGTTGGAAAGACAAGATGATGTTTCTTCTTTCAGTTCTCAATCTTGCATATGTGATTGACCCAAAGACTACACCAATTGCCGATGCTGCTGAAAATTCCACACCGGAAGAGAAAGAAAAGATTGTTCAATTGAAAAAGAAATGTGATGAAGATACTTTTGCATGTCGAGGTCATATTCTCAATACTTTATCCGACCGACTCTATCATCTCTACATGTCAATTCAATCACCATTAGAGATTTGGAAATCTTTGGAAGAAAAGTACAATACCGAACGACAAGGAACAGATAAGTTTATTATGATGAAATATTTTGAATTTATTATGAATGATATTATGCCTGTCATGGATCAAATTCATGAATTACAAATCCTTGTAAGTAGACTTCGTGATCTACAAGTGGTGATCCCTGAATCATTACAAGTTGGAGCAATTATTTCAAAATTGCCTTCATCTTGGAATGGTTATAGGAAGAAACTTTTACATCTTGGTGAGGACTTCACAATTGAGAAATTACTAAGGCATATACGTATAGAGGAGGAAACTCGAAAACGTGATGCTGTGTATCTTTCTCAAAGTTCTAAAGTGAATCATATTGGTGAAAACAACACCAATAAGAAGAAAAGAAAGTTCTCTAAAGATTCAAAGCAAGATAAGAAGAGACAAAGAGAGTGTTATCATTGTCACAAGAAAGGACACTATATCAAAGAATGTAGACTTCTGAAAAGGGAAGCACCAAAGACCAACTTAGTGGAAGAGAAGGATCTAATTGCTATGGTTGTAGAAAAAGTACAAAACATGCATATTGGCATGGTTACAGAAGTCAACATAGCAACACAAGGAAAATCACTTGAGTGGTGGTTAGATTCTGGAGCTACTGTTCACGTTTGCAATGATCGCAACCAATTCAAAACATATGAAGAAGTGAACAATAGAGAAGTCTTGATGGGCAATGACAACTCAGCCAAAGTTTGTGGTCAAGGAAGTGTGGAATTAAATTTTACATCTGGAAAGAAATTAAGTTTAATAAATGTACTTCATATTCCAGATTTGAGAAAAAATTTAGTTTCTGTGAGTCTCTTATGTAAGAAAGGATTCAAAGTTGTAATGGAATCCGATAAAGTGATCTTGCTTAAGAATGATATATTCATAGGAAAAGGATATTGTACTGAAGGCATGTTTAAACTTAGTATTAATAAAGTGAATGTTTCCTTGTATGTTGTTGATTCTTGTGATTTATGGCATAGTAGATTAGCACACTTAAATTACAAATCAATTGAATATATGCAAAAGAATAACTATATTGATCTTAGTAACAAGGATTTTAATAAGAAATGTGATATTTGCATACAATCTAAAATTACTAAGAAACCTTTTCCTAAGGTTGAAAGAAATACACATTTATTAGAATTGATTCATAGTGATATTTGTGAGCTAAATGGCAATATTACTAGAGGAGGAAAAAGATACTTTATAACCTTCATTGATGATTGTTCTAGATTTACTTATGTGTATTTGCTTAGAAATAAAGATGAAGCTTTTGAAATGTTTAAGAAATATAAAATGGAAGTAGAAAATATGCATGATAAGAAAATAAAAGTTCTTCGTAGTGATCGAAGTGGAGAATATTTTTCTAATGAATTTGATCACTTTTTTGAATTACATGGTATTGTGCATGAATCTTCCGCTCCATATACTCCGCAACAAAATGGTTTGGCAGAAAGAAAAAACCGTACCTTAGTGGATATGGTTAATTCAATGTTACTAAATGCAAAATTGCCTTACAATTTGTGGGGTGAAGCATTATTGACATCATGTCATATCCATAATAGGATACCATCAAGACATAGAAAGGTTTCTCCTTATGAAATTTGGAAAGGAAGGAAACCTAATTTAAATTATCTTAAAGTGTGGGGGTGTTTAGCCTTTTATCGAGTTCCTGATCAAAAGAGAACTAAATTGGGGCCAAGAGCCATAAAAGGCACTTTTATAGGATATGCTCAAAATTCTAAAGCATATAGAATATTAGACTTAGTGTCTAATGTAGTTGTTGAATCAAGAGAAGTATAATTTATTGAAAATAAATTTATCAATAATTCAACTTCTAATTCAAAGTATCCCCAAAATGATACTAATATTTCACAAGAAATAAATAATCAAAATAATAAACGTCTAAGCGACAAAGAGTTTATTGAACCAAGGAAGAGCTTGAGAGTAAGAAAAGAAAAGGACTTGGGTCCAGATTTTATTTCTTCTCAGGCTATCACCTTTTTGGTAGAAGGAACTAGGAATTCTGTAACAAACAAGATTCCTATTGTTATGAACATAGAGGGTGATCCTCAAACATTCAAAGAGGCTATGGCTTCAAGAGATTCTGCTTTTTGGAAAGAAGCAATAAATGATGAAATGAACTCAATATTATCTAACAATACTTGGGTCTTGGTTGATTTGCCTCCAGGATCAAAGCCTATAGGATGTAAGTGGGTATTTAGAAAAAAGTATAATACTGATGGTTCATTACAAACCTTTAAAGCAAGGTTAGTGGCCAAGGGGTTTAGACAACAAGAAGGTCTAGACTATTTTGATACCTACGCACCTGTGGCAAGAATGACTTCTATTAGGGCTCTTATAGCATTAGCATCTATACATAAGCTTCATATACATCAAATGGATGTTAAAACAACTTTTCTAAATGGAGATCTTAATGAAGAAATTTATATGGAGCAACCGGAAGGCTATGTGCTACCCGGAAATGAAAAGAAAGTTTGCAAATTAATTAAGTCTTTGTATGGGCTAAAACAAGCGCCTAAATAATGGCATGAGAAGTTTGATTCAGTGGTGTTATCAAATGGCTTCTCACATAATAGTGCGGATAAATGTATTTACTCAAAATTTACTAAAGATTATGGAGTAATTATTTGTTTATATGTTGATGATATGTTAATCATCGGAACAAATTTAGAAGGAATTCGTATAACGAAGGAGTATCTAACTTCTAAATTCAAGATGAAGGATTTGAATGAAGTTGATACAATATTAGGCATAAAAGTGCATAAGAATGAAGTTGGCTTTACTTTAAGTCAATCTCATTATATCAAAAAGGTATTGGAAAAGTTTGATCATCTCACAATTAAAGAATCCAATACGCCGTATGATCCTAATCTTAAATTAGAAGGAAACATGGGAAGACCTATAGCACAATTAGAATATGCTAGTGCTATAGGAAGTTTAATGTATGCAATGCATTGTACTAGACCTGATATAGCATTTGCTGTGTGTAAATTATCAATGTTTACAGGAAAGCCTAGCAATCAACATTGGAAAGCTATAACAAGAGTTCTTGGTTATCTCAAGAAAACTATAAACTTGGGATTACATTATAGTGATTATCCCGCAGTTTTAGAAGGTTATTCCGACGCAAGTTGGATTACAAATCTTAGTGATAACAAATCCACTTCAGGATGGATTTTCACCATAGGTGGTGGAGCAATAAGTTGGGCCTCAAAGAAACAAACATGTATTATACATTCTACTATGGAGGCTGAGTTTGTAGCTTTATCAGCCGCAGGTAAAGAAGCGGAATGGTTAAGAAATTTGTTATATGACATAAAGCTGTGGCCACAGCAGACGACAGCCATTTCAATCTTCTGTGATAGTGAATCAACCATGTCTCGAGCATATAATAAGGTTTATAATGGAAAGTCTAGACATATAAGTTTGAGACATGAATTTGTGAGGCAACTAATAGATGATGGTGTAATTACCATCACTTATGTAAGATCTCAAGAAAATTTAGCAGACCCTTTGACTAAAGGTTTGTCAAGGGATAAAATCAAAGAAACTACTGCTAAAATGGGATTAAAACCTATTATTGCTAAATGATGGGAACCCAACCTTATTCTAGTAGACCACTAGTTTCAAGGTTTAATGGGTAATAACAAGTTATTTAGCAATTGGAGCTCTAAGGTATAGGATTTAGTGCTATTTACAATAAATTAGGAGGGTGAGTTTAAACTCTTAATGGAATGATAATATTATCTATCAAAAGATTCCACCTATATGAATATAAGAGTGGTGCCGCTCTAATCGAAAATTTTAGAGGTTTTATTCTCGTAAATATTCATGAAACCAGGATGAGCACAAGGCCATACAAGTGCTTAAAATTGTAAACTCTTGAACTTGGAGGGTATAAGTAATGTGTGTGATTTTTGGTACTAGCATATGGAGTATAGGTTTAATCGATTAGACACCTATTACTTCGTTAGAACTTTAAAATTTACACTAAAAGAATGTTTAATCTTAGTGACACATTCTTTATGCATATACTTGTATGGTATTTAAATTTTGTAAATAGTGGGGGATTAAAGGATATTTACAAATTTATATATATTAATATTAATTTTATTAATAATTAATATTAATATTTAAGTGAGCGGTTAAAATCTTAACCGGTTTTGAGTTAGTTATTTGTTAACCGGTGATATATATTTATGTATGTGATGGTTAGTGTGTGAAATGATACATTATGCCTATTCACACAACAAATAAAGAGTTGTGACTATTCACACAGCAACAAAGGGTCACAACCATTCAACATGGTACGTGACTTCTAGTTATTCATGCAACACATATATATAAATATCCCTTATACTCAAAATGGACAACAAGAGAAAATTGTTTTTCTTTAAGCCTTATTTTCTCCTTCTTCTAAAGTTCAAGAGAGTTAAGAATTTCTTACTATTGCTAATTAAGAAATTCTTAGGTTTTATTGTATCCTGGGAGAGTATTGTCATTAACCTTATAGCAACTAAGTGTGGGGGCAAATATCTCTCTAAAGAAAGCGATCTAATCGTGCCTTGAAACCAATACACAAATATAAGATTTTGTCATCTTCTCATACTATATACACAACAATAGCAACTTCAAAAGTTAAATGTACTTAGTCGATACTTCTTATGTTATACGTTGCAAAATCTTCATGACGATGCTGAACAACGCCACAATGAAGTGATTTCATAACTTACCTCCCCGGTCAAAAAATTGTTGTCACATCCTTACTCCAACACATCTTGCTGCACCTTTACTCAAATTTTTTCACCAAAAATCGTGCGTAGTGTGAATATATTTAAGAGTGCTAATTTTAATCTTTTAAATTTCAAAATCTATAATAATTAACTAAAAATCTAAAATTTAAAATTGATTTAGCCTTCTTTTTTTAAATCAGTATACCTACTCACTATAAATATGGAACAATATAAGTAGATAATGAAAATTTTAAACAATGTGAACAATATATATATCAAATGTTTAATTTAATAGGCGTACGGATGGTTATTTTAATATTAAAATTTAGATGATTAATTTGGAGGTACAATATATTTTTATTTGATTAGTGGTTGTTCATATTGTTCAACATAGTCATTGTTTACTTAGCACTCTCCTATCAATATGGAAAATGCTACTTGTACAACAAAATTCAGCCTTTGATCAGCCTTTAATATTATTTATTATTTTTTAATTAAAACATATTCCTATTTTTTAGGATACACATTTATAATTAAGATTAATTTAAATTTTAAAAACTAAAATTTCTCTAACTTCCTACCCACTTCATAGTTAGTTATTATTTCCTTGTTTTACGTTTCTTCTCTCTTTGTAACACAGTTTTTTTCTTTCTTCTATTCTACTACAATATTTCAATTTGTATCTGCAGAAAAAAAATTCAAAATCAGTGTATTTAGAAAAAAATTAATCCCTTACTTATTGTACCTTTGATAAAATGTAGAATCTAAAATTATATACACAAACTAAAATATTTTCAATTGTAGTTTCTTTTTCAATTGTAACACATCCAAAATTATTAAGTTATACAAAAAATATTTTTAAAACACATCCAAAATCATAAATCTAAAATTTAAATTTAAACATTAAAAAACAATTGTAACACATCTAAAATTATGAAGTTATACAGAAAATATTTTTGAAACACATCCAAAATACGGAAATCGCACATACAAAAATAATTTAACATTGTAATATATATGAAAATCTCTTCAGGCCATTTTATTCTATTTTTTGTTTCAAAAAAAATCAAAAATTTATACTGAATAATAAGAAAAGTAACGGTGTTAGAGACCCAACCAAACCTTAGGAAAGTTTTCGGCGAGGTTGATGCGGACGAAAGAGGAGGAAGACGGCGACAAAGATGAGTGTTAACGAAGGAGAACGTGGCGTTGTGAATGAGCACCGAGAAGGAGGAATGCAGCGTCGAAGATGAAGGTGGCGCCAATAAATGACGGCTGAGAATGAATTCTCGATGTGCGCTTCTGAATTTTTCATGTGAGCCTCTGAATTTTCCATGACTTCTCTGCTTCTTTAAGTGTTTAGTTAATAATTAAATGGTTTAAAGTTTATTTTATAATTTTAAAATCAAAATTTTAAATTTTAAATAATTTGATTTTTAGATATGTTTTTAATTATAATATATTAATAATTAAATATATTAAATCTGAAATAGAAATTTAAGATTTAAATTTTAAATTTCAGTTTTATTTAGTTTGTATTTTGAATGTGTATTTAATTTCAAAACGACAGTAAATCTATTCATAATTTTTAAATGTATTTGTTTTAATTTTTTTTAATTATTATAATAAAATGCTGAATATTATACTATTTTTAAAGCATATATAGTTGAATTGTATCAATATATATACTTCACCTCAGCTCCTTGAAAGACGCAAATCCTTATTGTCTTATGAGTTATGAGGACGAGAATGAAAGACCTTGAATACGAAGACAATCTTCCAGGAGATCTGATTAGAGAAATTTTGCTGAGGCTTCCAGTGAGGCTTCTCCTGCAACTGAGGATTAGGATTGTATGCCGTTCATGGAACTCCCTAATCTCCAGCCCTGAATTCGCCATGCACCACCTTCAACGCTCAACCCTAACTCATCCGCCGCCATTGCTATGTTGGAAGGAAGCGGCACAGAGGGGCGACATCATGCATTGCTCTTCACAATCTCTTATTCTTGATCAGTCACCTACATTCGAGTCACATCCGGCTGACGAATTATTCATCGACGGATCTTGCAACGGATTGCTGTGCTTGTCTCAAGGCTTTCCCTTTGAAACTCTTACTCTTTTCAATCCCAGTACCCGTTCGGTATCCCCATCGGTTCCGTTCGAGTGCTCCCACGAGTGTGGAGACGATGTTTTCTGTGGCTTTGGCTATGATAATCTACATGACCAGTACAAGTTTGTTATGGGTTGTACTACCTCGTCTCTTATCACTGATTCCAAGGTGAGATCTGGGGCTATAGTTTTCACTTTTGGTGCAAATCCTTTTTGGAAAACTGTTGCTCATCCGGTGTTTCCGTATGATTTTCTTTGCACAATAAACGGAATATTTGTGAGCGGCACTCTGAATTGGATTGTGTATGATCCTACTATAGATTATGATGAATTGGAGTGGTTCGTTCTTACCTTCGACTTGGAAACGGAGTTGTTTGGTCGGTTGTGTCTGCCTTTTTCTAGAACGCGCTCTGACGTCATCCACATGCCTCGCTTGCAACTCCACAATAACTGTCTTTCTGTTTGTTACAGCACTCCGGATATGCAAATTATTTGCACTCTTTGGATAATGAAAGAGTACGGAGTTGAAGAGTCTTGGATTAAATTGATCGAAATCCCATTCCGTGTTGGAATGAACGCGCCATGTGATTGGGTAGCACCCCTGTTGTATATCTCACAAGATCATAATCTTTTTGCAATAGATGAATCTGATCGCAAATTTCTTGTATATAATTTAAGTAAAAACCAACTAGTTTCTCAGGTGGCTAACGGGAATAATTGTATGATTATATTCTTTTGCCATGAGAGCTTGGTCTCACCGTCACATTATTCATCTCCACTCACCTTCAACTCATGCATTGCTTGGGAACTGGACACAACTCAACATTCGACATAAGTTACGTTGCATTTGATTTCACGAGATACTTGAATATAACAAAAAATTGAATTAGAAATTAGTATTTTGTATTTTTGTTCGACAGTATGAATAATTAAATTTTCTTTTGGCTAATGACACTTTTTATTTAAATATTTTAGAGTTTTTTATTCATTAAATACACTCTATATAATACAAATTCTAAATATTTAAAATTTTAAATGCAAATTTATTATATTATTATCTTTATCAAGTGTCTTAAGAGAAAAAGAATTGTCAAACTAAAAATTTTCTTGTGATAAACTGCAATTTAACAGGTAATTCTAATTTTCAAAATTTACTAATAAAGATGGTTATTTTGATTGGTGATATTGTCATTAGAAATTAAATATGGCAGCCAATGCTACTCAATCGGAGTATAAAAAGTGGAGAGGTATAGTAGAGGACAAGAAGATTCTCTCATTTTTAGAGGAAGACAAGTAAAAATTTAGTGTTCTTGTAAAAGTTGGATAAACTCTATGGATTGTGTTTTCACTAGTAGCACGTTGAAGGCTACAATTTTTTCCACATCTAGAGGAATTAAGGATTTTGGATAACAAAGAAACTTGTTTTAATTCTTTTTTTAAAGAAGAAAAAAATGAAACGAGTGAAAAATATCGACTTTTATTATTTTTTCAGGTATTAAAATAGGCTTAAATCCAAGAAAAGAAAATTAATTTAAAATTTAATTTTGTTAGATAAACAAAAGAAATTGTGAATAATTTGAACAATCAATTGCACTTTTGATCCATAAAAAGTGAAAAAAATACTTCACTCTAAATTACACTCTTAAAAATACTATTTTCACTTTTGACACTTTAATTATCCACTTTCTAATCTTTTTATCGCCACACTCTAACTCTTCAAACCCTAATTGCACTGTCGTTCCCTCTCTCACCAACCAGTCTCATTGCCGTCAAGCTTCTTCTCCATCAAGCTATTAGTGCTGTGCTGAATTGCCTCTCGAAAAATTGTTGTTGCACGCTTATTCCAAGGCACATTGCTGCATCCCTATTCAAAATATTTCACCAAAAACCATACGTGTGAATCTGTTTAAAAGTACTAGTTTTACTATTTTGTCGATTTTTAACAAATCGATGATGATTCGATTCTAATGGTTTGCATTGAATTTAAACAAAGTGATAAGTTGCCTTCGACTGAGTCGAAGGACTTTTTACATGGGAATTAAAAATGTTGAAATGTAAATTTGACAGGAAAATTAAAGTTGCTTAAAAGATAAATTGAACATGAAAAGTAAAATCTTTGTAGAAATTGTAAATTGAAACGATAAAAACATGGAAGGAAGAAAAGAAACTCGAACGCAGAATCATAAATTCGCTGGGGATGTGAGTGTGCTTGAGTGTTTTAAATTCCAAACTTTATGATTTCGAGCCTTCTAGTATTTATAGAATTTTTATGGAATAATTTTTTCACTTTTACGTATATAGAATTAAAAAGAGAAAGAAAACGAGTCTGGTTGTAAATGCATTATTGATATTGAAACTTATTTGTGTAAACAAATGAGAAGACAAATGACATTACCTTGGGGGCTTTTTTCTAGTGTGGAACAACTAATTTGTCTTTATGCATATTGATGATCATGCTAGGCGCTTCAATTGAACTTTTGGTTGGTGGAGTTAACTCAGATTTGATAATATGATATGTTATGGCACTGCAATGCAAGGTTTCTGGGAAGGATTACCAATCATGCTGTACTTTTAGCCATTCTGATTTTATTAGTTCCACACCCTGCTCCCTTCTTTTATCACTTTGTGTCCTTTTTTTCTTTGTGTAGCATTTTGATTTGGCAGTGTTATTACTTACTAGGTTGAAGAATTGATTGGACAATTAGTGTGATCAAGGGAATGGGAAGGAAGGAAGAAAGAAATAAACAAAACAAACATTTATTTCCCATTGCTTGCCTTGTGACAGCGTAAATTTGATTTTGTTGTTATGGATTTAAGTTTGTCTAAATAGAAAAAGGTTTTTCTTTTTTTTCATAGGAGTTACAGCTTTAGTGTTTTTTATCAGTTTTTTTCTGCTAGTTGCAAAGGTGCAAAACTTGGGTCTCATTTTACCTTTGTGTATGCGAAATTGGTTCATTCTTCATTCAATGTATAATGTATTCTTGACTTCAATTTTCTGTATAGCAGTTAATGATCTATATGAGCCAACGTCTTTCCCTGTGATTTTGATTATTGATGAAACGCTGTGTTTGCTGATGTTGCATGAAAATTGTGTGCTGTCAATAAACTTAGTTTGTGCTGTCTTTTAGAGAAGAAACTCTTTGTACTCATTTTCCTTCCAACCCTAAACAAACAACCCTTCTTCACGGTTGGATTGGATGAGGATCTATCCAATGGTAAAGGGTGTGTGTGGACACATATCTTCCAATTATTAACCATTACAGTGATTGAATTATTTTTCTATTTCAGCTATCTTACAGGGATGAGGAGTTGGATGCTATTATACTCTCTGCTTGTACAACAATCTTACATCTGAAGCACTTAAATGACTTGAACATTCTTGAAAATCAAGCTGTTGTTGATAACTTGAGGATTGCTTCGTAGCTTGCACTTTTCATGTCAGATCATTTTAGAAGCAGTAGTAGAAAAAGTGCACCTGGATGCATATGTTCACTTTGGAGGAATAAAATACAAATGCCATTTTATGATTTTTGTATTATTTTTTTCAGTCCTGCTATATTTCCAAGTCATTTTGTCAACTAAGTTCAATCAAATTGGTTTAAACCTAACAAAAACCAGTTTTATTAGTGAAAACGTGTAAACACGCTCTAACTTCTAGCCGCATCGCACGCTTCTTTTTCGCGTTCTTTTTCAGTCATTGGAATGCCTTATGCACTTGTGAGGAAACGATAAAACGTTAAATATTCTATGCAATTAAAATTATATGCAATTTTGTATAAGTATTATTTAATATATGCTAACACATAAAATATAAATTAAAATGATATAATGTTAAACATATAAATACACATTAAAATATAATAGTTGATTTTTGGTGTGTAAAATATTTTCATATTTGTAGAATGAAAATTTAAAAATTACCTTAATAATAAGAGATAGTATAATATTTATAAAAGCAAAATATTTTTGACAACTAAACGTAAATGAAAAAATACGCATATGGTTTCTGTTATAAAAGTTATTCTATTTATTTACCTTGGGTTTCTATTTTCTAACAATTGATACACTACTATAATACATCATCCAAAATAAGATGTGTTTGAAAGACAAGAGGGAGAGAGCAAAGGAAAAAAAAATATGGCTTCATGTTCCAACTTGTGGACTAACTTCAATTCTATTTGTGCTTCTAATTGACTACATAATAGGGTCAGGGATCAAGAAGGTGCTGCTTAATTATTTTTGTTTAGCTAATGCAGTAGATAAGCAAGCACACCATTATTTTCCACTTAGTTTTTTTTCCCACTAACTACTAATGTCTGCCGTGGTTCCATTTCCTCTATTCTTATCACCACTAGTGCATGCTCTGTTTCCGTTTCCACAGATTCTGCCAACACAGTAGCCGGTGGTTCCTTTTTCTCTCGTGGTGCCACCACCGTTGCCTGCTGTTGTTCCTCCTCAATTACTTGTGCTTCTCTTTTTTCTAGTTGTTGCACAACAGGTTGCTTTAAATATCTAAACAATATCAGTTGTTTTTTGATGATTTATCTGCTATAATAACTGAAAGTAGTTAAAATCAGAACTCAATAATAAGAATTCAAGATTCAACAACAACAAAATTCAAGTAAAACAAGATGCAGCGTAGCAAAATTCAACTGAAAATTTTAATAAATAAATTCAGTTCAATGTAGTAGAAAAAATTCAATCATACAGATTAGTAACTCAGAAGAAAAATTCAATACAACACAAGTACAACAGATTGGATTTATAAATCAATCTCAACAGCACTAAGCACTAATTCAATATCAATAAACTGAATTCAAAATCTATAAAAAAAGACGTTTTGAAACATTTTTATGTAAGTGGTCTCCTTTGACTAATACCTACTTTTTTAAATTTCAAAATCCGATATAATTAATTAAAAATAAAAAATTTAAAATTAATTTAGCCTTCTTTTATAATCCGCTTCCGCTATACTTTCTCAATATCAATATATATACTTCACCTCAGCTTCTTCAAAGTCGCAAAACCTTATTCTCTTATGACTACGAGAATGAAACACCTTGGTAATCTTCCAGCAGATCTGATTAGAGAAATCTTGACGAGGCTTTCAGTGAGGCAAATCCTGCAACTGAGGATTGTATGCCGTTCATGGAACTCCCTAATCTGCAGCCCTGAATTCGCCAACCACCACCTTCATCGCTCAACCCTAACTCAGCCGCCGCCATTGCTATGTTGGAAGGAAGCGGGACGGAGGGGCGACATCATGCATTGCTCTTCACAATCTCTTATTCTTTATCGCCAGCATCAGCCAACTGCATTCGAGTCACATCCGGCTGACGGAATAGTCATCCAGGGATCTTGCAACGGATTGCTCTGCTTGTCTCAAGGCTTTCCCTTTGAAACTCTTACTCTTTTCAATCCCAGTACCCGTTCGGTATCCCCATCCGTTCCGTTCCAGTGCTCGCACGAGTGCGGAGACGATGTTTTCTGTGGCTTTGGCTATGATATTCTACATGACCAGTACAAGTTTGTTATGGGTTGTTCTGCCTCGTCTCTTATAACTTATTCCAAGGTGAGATCTGGCGCTTTAGTTTTCACTTTTGGTGCAAATCCTTCTTGGAAAATTGTTAATCATCCGGTGTTTCCGTACGATTTTGTTGGCCCAAGGAATGGAATATTTGTGAGCGGCACTCTCAATTGGATTGTGTATCATCCTACTATAGATCATTTTGAATTGGAGTGGTTCCTTCTTACCTTCGACTTGAAAAAGGAGTCGTTTGGTCGATTGTGTCTGCCGATTACTAGAACGCGCTCTGACGTCGTCCACCTGCCTCGCTTGCAACTCCACAATAACCGTCTTTCTGTTTGTTATCGCACTCCGAATATGCGAATTATTTGCGCTCTTTGGATAATGAAAGAGTACGGAGTTGAAGAGTCTTGGATTAAATTGTTCGAAATCCCATGTGGTGGAATGATCTCGCCATGTGTTTCGGTGTACATCTCAGAAGATCATAATCTTTTGGCATTAGATGAATCTGATCGCAAATTTATTGTGTATAATTTACGTCGAAACAAACTAGTTTCTCAGGTGTCTCACGGGTATCATTCGATAACTATATTCCTTTGCCATGAGAGTTTGGTCTCACCGTCACATTATTCACCTTCAACTCATGCTTTGCTTGGGAACTGGACACAACTCAACATTCGGCATAGGTCAGGTTGCATTTGATTTCATGAGATACTTGAATGTAACAAAAAAAATAAAAAAAAAATTGAATAATTAAATTTTGTATTTTCGTTCGACAGTTTGAATAATTAAATTTTCTTTTGGCTAATGGCTAATAACATTTTCTTTAAAGCTTTTTAACAGGTGATTCTGATTTTCAAAATTTACTAAAGATGATTTTTTTTTTTATTAGTGATATTGTCATTTGAAATTAAATATACTAAATCGGAGTATAAAAATTGGAGAGGTATAGTAGAGGAGAAGATGTATAACATTGAAGGCTACATGGTTATATAAGTGGGAGCTACTCAAATGAAGATGTAAAAAACATCTTTTTATGAAGATGCTTTGTATAAAAGTGTGATTTATTGATTTGGCCACATTTTAAATAAAAACAACACTTTTATAACATATCAAAATCTAACCCTACAATCTATCATTTAAGGGTTAAAAAAAAAAAATCATCACATGAAGACAATTATAATATCTTCATGTGAGTATCCACCTATATAAGTTGTCTTGGTACTCATCTGAATTATAGGATCTTGATTCCTCTCATAAACCCATTTCTACTGTATTTTGAGGAACTAACAAAAGATAAAAATTCATAGGTAAAATTCTATCATAAACCCATTTCCTAGCAAAAGAGAAATGTTTGGGGGCATCCAATTTGAAAGGGATAAACAATTTAAATAATTTTTTTCGAAAAAAAAAATAAAATATAATCATAGCTTATAAATAAATTATTTTATGTTAATTTTTTAATTATAAAAGTACTTATTTTAAAACTATAGTGTTTGAATAAATGATTTAAAAAATACCATTTTTTATAGAGAATAGATATTAAAATAACGATGATAATAAATACTTTTTAATATTAAATGTTAATTTTACATAACTTCATTATAAAATTCTAATTCACAATAATCTTGTTGACAATAACAAAGAAATTATGGTGTTGTTAGTGTTTGGTATTTTATTATGCATGATATAATAGGTAACAATAAAAAATAAATGTAAAATGTATGTTATGTATATTTTGTTATTCTTTTTTATTTTTGTTATTCCTACTATAACTCTTTTCTCTTTTATTGGGTCAAAAATTTGTTGTAACAAGTAACAACTATTAAAAAAAAACTATATAAAAAAAACCACATGTAAAAAAAAAGAATTAAAATTGAGATTTTATACCACATATAATATTAAATATTTAAATATAAATTTATTAATAAAAATAAAGTAATAGAATGACAATAAAAAAATACTTGAAAGTGATGTATGGAGCAGAAGTTTCATGTAGAACATTGTGTAAAAATGGTAGTAGAGGGTCAGTACTTCTATGAAAAATTAAAGTTGACGATATTACTCCTAGGTTTTTTAGATTTTGGAAAGCTAAATAAGTAAAGCAAAAAAAAATTCCATTACATAACACACACATAGTCATAAACTCAAGAATTAAATAAAAAAATATATCTTGACAAAAAAAATAAAAAATAAAAAAATATACATGCCTATTCTTAAATTGAATGATATTTTTATTTTAAGATTGAAGAATATGTTTATGCCATACATGGAATTTTGATTTGTAAAACATTTTTTTTAAATTTAATTTAATATACGATGAATAAAAATTCACATAAAAAACATATTTTAAAAAATTTATAGATGAATATTACCGTTAAATAACTCTATTCTAACAAATTGTAAGACTATAATTTATAACAAAATAAAGTTAAAATAGCAATTTAAATAAAAAATACTAAAACAAATAAATTTAAATTTATAGAATAAAATTTTAAAACAAATTTAAATAAATAAATTCACGTAGAACTTAATATTAAATTTTTTAGATTCATTTTACTCCTTTATTATATGTAATTGTTCATATTTAAATTTAAAATTTAAAAATTAACAATCTTATAAAAATTTTAACACAATTTATAAATTATTTTTTGTTCAAAAATAGTTATAATTTAAAAATTAATTAATTAATTAATTAATTATTTTAGTTCTACAAAGATCAATCACGATCAACAAATTAATTAATTTGGTAAAGAGCAGAAAAAAAGTGTCAGAAGCAAGCACAAGAAAAAAGAGCCTAGTTATTCATTTTGGTGTTGAGGTTTCATATTTAAGATGTGATTACATGGAGCATACACTATATAATAAATTTATTCACCGAAAACCGATTTTGTTTAACAAATTAAAATCCTTGTTAAAATAATAATTTAAATAAAAAAACTAAAATAAATAAATTTAAATTTATAGAATAAAATTTTAAAACAAATCTAAATAAATAAATTTACATAGAAATTAATATTAATTTTTTTAGATTTTATTTTACTCATCTATTATGTAGAAGTGTTTATATTTTTAAAAAAATAATTGATTATCCATGGTTGATTTCCAATTCAACAAAGTTGTTTTTGGTAAATTTGTCATCCTTTTCATGAGTCCTTCACTTCTAAATCTTAATTTCAATAAGATATTCAATAGTATCTAAAATAAATTAAAATAAAAAAAATTTGTTGTCAATAAATTTGTTAAAAAAAATACAATTAAAATTATTAATAAATTAAATAAATTTATCACTGAATTTATTTTAAAAAAACTATCAACTAAATAGGTGTAATCAAACACAAAATTTTAAAACTCACAAAATTAAATCCATATTGTAAAATATTTAACAATTTTAAAGTCTACACAAAATTAAATTCATATTGTAAAATATTTAACAATTTTAAAAGTCTACACACATCAGTACTTAATTTGAATTTACTACATATTTATGATGTGTAGGCTTAAAAATTAACATGGTGCTCAACATCAAAATATATAATCTAATAAACTTTTTTTTCTCTCAGTAAATTCATAAACTAAGACACAAAAAATTTTTTAACTGAAGTATTATGATATGTATTTTTAACTCGTATTTTTATAATTCACTTATATAAAAAAATTTTAAAACCTGATTGACTTTATTTTAAATTTGATTTGAATTTATAGATAAAATAAATAAATTTAAATTATAAATCCTAACAACTATCTAACTTAACATCATAGATTTTTTGAAAATAAAAAAATGTTGAGTATTGATAGTGTGGAGACGGATAGTATGGAAACAGATTTGACCACAACCGCGGCATACTTAATAAGTATCACTTTTTTTTTTTTACCAAAGATAGGAGACTCGAACTCACAACGTCTTAATTGAGTATGGGAAGTCTATGTCATTTGAGCTATTATTCATTGGCACTTATTAAGTATTACTTATTATCTTTTACTTAAGTTTTTAAATAAAATTAGAGTAAAGTATAGTTTTTGTCCCCAATGTTTGGGATAAGTCCTATTTGTGTCCCTAACGTTTAAATCGTCCTATTTGTATCCTTAACGTTTATAAAAGTGATTCAATTATATTTTTCAATTATTCTCACTTAGATGTATTCATTCTCAATTAAGTCTTAATTGGATGTGTTCGATTTTAATATTATACCCACTATTTGTGTTTAGATTCAATTATGTCAGTGAATTATGTAAATGTTGTAGGAATTAGTTTCAACATTTGATGAGTTATTTTTTGGAGTAGATCATCAATTCTATCCTATACATTTGTATTCTAACTTTAAGAAGAGATTTTTAAAACTCAAACTAAAGCGCTCATGATGTGTAATTGACGACATGATAACATTGAATCACTTTTACAAACGTAGGAATACAAATAGGACGATTTAAACGTTAGGGACACAAGTAGAATTTATCCTAAACGTTGGAGACAAAAACGATACTTTACTCGTAAAATTATTATTGTTATTACATGAACTTATTAGTAGCTTTTTTTTAAAGAGTAATGTTATTATAATAAGAATAAAATATAACTATAATTAAAAATTTTAAAAATTACAATTTAATTAAATAATTTATAATTTATAAATAATTTTTTAAATTAATTTAATAATATTAAAAACTAAATATATAATAATTTAAATAAATATATTTAAAAATTTTAAAAATAACAATCTAAAATTTTAAATAAATAATAATTTATAATTTATGTACATGCTTAAGATGAAATTTTTGTATTCTAAAAATAAAAAATAGAATAATAGTCTTGTCATATTTAAGAATTTGAATATTAGAAGAATTATATTATATTAGTGTTAGATATAAAGAAAACCAAGTCACCAAAAAAAAAAAAGATATAAAGAAAACCAATAATTTGTAATGACGATACTCATTCAATAATTAGTATTTAATTTTGAATTTTAAATTATTAGATCTATATTTTAGTTTATTTTGTTATTAAAGTATTAAAAAATTAATTTGTTTATGATTTATTTAATAATATTTTTAAAAATTTTAAATTTAAATCAATTCAATCTAATCCAATAAAATAAAATCAAATTTAAATTAATTTATCTTATTTTATTTTTAAAAAAATTTAAATTAAATTATTTTATCTTACATTTTAGAATATGATTTTGTTAAGTAAACAACTACTTTTTTAAACAATATAAACAATGAAATTTAAAATTAGAATAACTGTACTTTTCCTTTAGAATATATAGGCTTTGTTTGGTAAAACTTGTCGAGGAGGTACTTGAGTTTTTTAAAAACTCAAACTCCTCATTTTGCGTTTGATAAATTAAAAAGACCATATATTTGTATTTGTAGTAGCTTTTAAAATATTGAAGTACTTTTAAAAATATTTAAGATAGAGCTTTTTAAACTTGGCCTACTTTTTAAAATTTAAAAGTCCGCTATAATCTCATATGTTAACTAATTTTTAAATTTAATGTTTGTAATTATATTTATTATAATATTTTTAAAATTTAAAAACTATTTTATCAAACATCATTATTATTACTTATGTTTATTAATAATTATTTTTAATTTAATTTATTAAATATAAATATTACTATTTTTAAAAAGACATTTTTTAAAAATTAATTTTTATAAACTATTTTAAAGAGAAAGTATAGGGAATCAATGGCTTAAGCGTAGAATGTGTACAATGGAGGTTTAGGAAGTATTAGAGATATGATCATTAGTGTTATATTGTCCTGTCAGGCTACGCTTTTGGGATGAGTGGTTTCAAATATGGTATTAGAATTCTAGATCCGAAAAACTCAAGAATTCGATCCTTGGTGAACCCAAAATCAGTATTCATGGACCAAAAATTTAGTCAATTGTACACATTGTATGCTTAGGCCATTCGTTCCCTAGCACTACTCTTTTAAAAAATAAAGCAATAGACTCTTAAAAACGCAAAGCCTTATTGTCTTATGACTACGAGAATGAAACACCTTGAATACGAAGAAGATCTTCCACGAGATCTGATTAGAGAAATCTTGGCGAGGCTTCCAGTGAGGCTTCTTCTGCAACTGAGGATTGTATGCCGTTCATGGAACTCCCTAATCTGCAGCATGAGCCAATTATTTGCACTCTCTGGATAATGAAGGAGCATGGAGTTGAAGATTCTTGGATTAAATTGTTTGAAATCCCATCTCAAACGATCAAGCCATGTTTTACAGTAGGACCCCTGTATATCTCAGAAGATCTTAATCTTTTGGCACTAAATGAATCTTATTTCAAATTTGTTGTGTATAATTTACGTCAAAACCAACTTGTTTCTCAAGTGGCTCACGAGTATCATCCGAGAACTATATTCCTTTGCCATGAGAGCTTGGTCTCACCATCACATTATTGATCACCTCCAGGCTCCAGCCCTGAATTCGACACGCATCACGTTCCAACTCATGCATTGCTCAGTTGCTCTTCATATCGCCTGAATCATCCAAGTCATCCGGGGATCTTGCAACGGATTATTGCGGTCTTAAAAGGATTAAGTATTAATTGTTTTGTTTCTTGTATTACTTATGGTTGAATTTGAAATGTATTGTTTTTCAATTTCGCTACGTTACCAACAGCATTTCTGCCAACTTTTATTTATAACTGTGTTTAATGGAAGTGTCTTTGTGGATGTGTCTAATAAAAATGTCTTTTTTATGGTTGTGTTTAACAGAAGTGTCTTTATAGATATATTTTCTGGATGTGTCTCTTTATATATGTGTTTAAAATATAATAATTAATTATTATTGGCAATAAATTGATAGATAATATGTTGGTATCTTATACTTTTTCATTATTTTTTGGAAGGATTTAGTTCATCTCCCAAGCTTGTTGGAATAATTAAATTAAGTTAAAATTTTAGATGCAGTTAACTTCACTTAAAGTTGATAATTAAAAATTGTTATATAAAAAATTTAGTTAAATCAATCAAATCATTTAATGGTTTGACGGCACATGAATTTTGATCTTAAATAAATATATTATATTGCAATATTCATTCATTTTATGGTAATTAAATAAATTGGTAATTTATTTAGACCAACAGGCATGGGAGATCAAATACATTCCGATACAATTGTGTTTCCAATAGGGATGTCAATGGGGCAGGGCGGGGGCGGGGTGGGGGATGCCTCCCTGCTCCCCATCCCCGCCCTCAGATTTGCTCCCCATCCCCGCCCCATTCCCCACTGTGGGGGAATATTGCTCCCCATCCCCATTCCCCACGGGGCCCCATTCCCCGCGGGGACCCCATTCCCCATCTACATAATAGTTCTAACTAATTGTTAATTTCCATATGAATAGAGCTGCAAGTATCTATCTTATACAAAAACTGTAAGATTTTATACAAAAAGTCTAAATGATACGATGGTGACTTCTCTCGAAATAACGCAATAGGGGGACGCGACGACGAGTCAAAGGACAAAGCAGTGGACGAGGTAAGAGACGTGGCAACAGAGAGGAGAATGGACACGACGGCAGAGTTATGAAAAAGAACGCCGCAAATAGAAATTACGACGCGGTAAGGGTGATGGCACGGTGATGTGTGACGATTCGGTGAGAAGGGTGACGAGGGGGTGGCTGCAGAGAGGTTAGATGGAGTATGGACAGCCTTAGGAATTTCTGAATTGAAGAAGGGTTATGCAAATAAAGATTAGGAGTTTTGGATTTCTATAAATGTGTGTGTGAGAAATGACTAAAAAACATATATGAGAAATAAACTATTAAGGATAATTTAAGGAATTCATAAATTTCGGGGAATAGCGGGGACGGGGCGGGGATCCCCGCTCGGGTCCCCGTGCCTGCTTCGGAGGAATTTTGTCCCCCATTCCCATCCCCGCGGGAAAAATTCCCCACAATCGGATCCCCATTCGGGGCAGTCCCCGCAGGGATCCCCGCGTCTCGGAGAATTTTGCCATCCCTAATTTCCAAGTCGAAGGAAAGACCAAACCACTCAAAATAATCATCTTCCATAATACTACTAGGATCATACGCAATCCAATTCAGGGTTTACACTTTATGACTTTACAATGCATGGTAGCTTAAGATGATAATTTTATTCAGTATCATACCTTGAAGAATATTAAATTATTAATAATAAAACATCGTGCATTTCTTTTCCATAGGAGTATGCAAGAATTTCCAATTATTAACATTTTTATAAATAATTTATTATAAAAAAATTATATAATTAAAACTAAAATCTTAAAAATATTTTATAAAATCACTTGTATTTAAACAATATGTGAAAAATATAATTGAAATTACCATATTCAAAGATATTGAAAATTTTAAATTTATAAAAAAAGAAAATAAACTCTTAAAAGGATTAATTTGATGCACGATATTTAATTTTAGGGACTAAAATGCATCATTTAATGATCTATAATAATTTATAATGCACGGACACAAAATACGGCTATGAAATACGGACACTTTCTTGATTTGTTGTGTCTTGTGTGTCGGACACATTTTGGATACAACACTTCTCAAGCTTAAATTGATTTTGGGCCAATATATGATGACAAATATTTCTTGGATTAAAGCCCAAATGTGTTTACTGTGTATGTTAAGTGTTGGAGGCCCAATGTTAAACTCTCAACCCAACATATTGCTTCAGCATTCTTACAATGTCTCAAGTCAATGCACAAGCCCAATCTACCCATCAAGCATCGTTCGGCAAATAGATGGCCATGCAATTGCTAAAAGAAAAAGAGGCATCTGTCTACACCATAAAGAAAGCAGGACAGCTGGAAGAAAAAGGAATAAACAACACAACAAGGACATCAATAAAGAAAAATTAAGAATGTGGGAGAGCAAAACACACAAGAACAGAAGCAGTAGAGCAACTCCTCGGATAGCAGAGGTAATGGAGCAGAGGAAGAAAGAAATGCATGCCAAATATGAAAACAACTCCAAGGACAACGGTGGTGGAATGGTTCCTCAACTTTGCAAGTTAGTGGAGCAAAATGGAGCAAGGACTGTATGCTATCAGAGACAGCTCCAATGGGTAGCTGGAACAAGAAAATGGAAGAGGCAAATTGGAGAGCAAGCTGATAATATAAGAAGTATCACTTCAATATTTGAAGACAAGAAAAAAAAGAGCACATTCAAGAGCATTATCTCAACTATTGAGCTGAATTTTTTTTCTTCTACTCGAGCTTCATTTTTGATTTTTTGTTATGACTATCTTGAGTCATCTTTTGTATTGAGTAAAAGGCTGAAAATGTGAATGAAAAAGCTATGAGAGAAAAGGCAAAAAGATGCATGAAAAAGCCATCAAAATTATGTGTAATTGAGTTGTTGAACTAAGACTAGTTTTCCTTGCCAAGTTGGGTTAGCACTTGGTGAGTTTGAATTTGTTTAGATTCTCCTTCCAAGTTGAGACAACACTTTGGGTAGTTGAGCTTTGGTAAGGAAAGTTTAGTGGTAGATACTAATTGAATTAGGGTGTAATTCAATAGTATTGGTGATTGTAATAAGTGAATTATAGTGAAAATTCTACTATGGTTGTGGTGGAGACCGGACATAGAATTCATGGCACTTAGAATCTGAACCAGGATACATGTTGGTCTCTTTCTCTTTTTTCCTTCTTTGTTTATGTTCTGTACATGAGACAAAACGAAAAACTCTCCCGCATTTTTAGCTTCTGCAAAAACAGAGCTTGAAACATTCACGTTTGAGCTAACTTGATTCAACCCCCCTTTTCAAGTTCAATCAGTTCCATCAAACTGTGTTTTAATAAAAAATAAAAAAAATTTCGGATACGTTTGGACACACTTAAATATCATCACGTGTCAGCGTATCCAGCATTATTCTTAATATGTATTCTTAAAATGAGTTTAAAAATAGTATATATTATTAATTATTAAAAGAAAAAAATATTTTAAATATTTTATATAATTTAAAATAATATTAAAAATTAATTTATATTTTAATAACAATAAAATACTAAAATATCATTACAATTTATCTAAAAACTACTTTATATTTTATATATATATCGTATCCCCAAATTTTATAAGAATTTTAAATTCGCATGTTCAGGTGTCCCGTATTATACTTTATTCCGTGTTCGCATCAGTGTACATGCATCATAAATTATTATAGATACACCAAATTGATCCCTACCTTTACATTAAGTGATGCATTTTAGTCTCTAAAATTGAATATCGTGCATCAAATTAATCCTTTCACCAATTTATTTCCTTTTTTTATAAATTCAAAATTCTCAATATCTTTGAATGCAGTCATGAACGAATACTGTTGTGATATGTGGCACAAACAGATACATAGTTATACCATTACACTTGACCAAATCATAGAGTGACACATGTTACTAACAGTCCATGTCATCACACTGTTAACAGAATACGGGTCGGCGACTAACGTGGTGCATTTTTGTCAATCACAGTAGGGGTGAACGCGGATCGGATCAGATTGAATATGGCCAAAATCTCGATCCGATCCACACTAAAATCATCAGATCGGATCCAATATCCGCAGTTTTTAAGCTTGGATCTGATCAGATCTGCACATTTGCGGATCGGATATATTCGCAAAACACACAAATATTTTTAAAAGCTTATTTTTATTAAAAAATATCAATAAAATTCATTTTTTCTACTCTTTTAAATATGTTTATTCTTAAAATAATATTAGACATACTTTTCTTAAATAATATAATTAAAATAATACAACATATATGATAATTATTAGTTGAAATAAAACATAAAAAAAATATTTATTTATTTTTGATCCGCGGATATGCGGATACCTACATAAAATCCGCAATTCGATCCTCCAAGTATGCGGATCGGATCCGATAGTCGTGTGGATCGGATCCATATTCGTAGTTTTCGGATCAGATTTGGATAAATATAGCTGATATGCGGATCTGATTCAATCCATAAATACTCCTAAATCGCAGCGATGTAAGTAGTGCAATTAAAATTTTAGAGATAATTTTTATACAATTTACTAATTTTAAGGATCAAAATGAGATTTAGCTCTTATTAATTTACTAATGAAAAAAAAGATCAAACATTGCTAATGTAGCATGAAGTAAAGAAAACAAATTTTTTAAAGTGAAAAATTGATCAAATAAAAAAGTTAACTATTATTAATTTTGTAATATTATCTTATTATTTTAATTTGGTAGTACTCAAATATTTACCTTTTCATTCTAACATTTTTATTTTTTACAAAATTTTTAGTATGGTAAATTAAAGACTAATTCGTCGTAAATCTGAACTTTATTTAAAAATTTATCGCTAACCAATTAGTGGTTACACTGCATAAGATGGGATTCGAATTCAACTCAAGCGAACTAATAAACTGACTATTAGACCAACCCAAGTTGGTTACATTCTTTCTTACTCTATTAATCTAATTCTATAATGCACAAATACTGATACGGATATATGATACAATACCTACAGGACACGCAAAAAAATTTAAATTCTTATAAGATACGGGAACATAATATATATAAAATATTTTTTGGATAAATTTTGATATTTTATTAATATTAAAATATAAATTAATTTTTAATTATTCTTAGTATTTTTTTTAACTATATAAAATATTTAAAATATTTTTTATTTAATAAATAATAATATATATTATTTCTAAATTTATTTTAAAAATATATATTAATAAAAAACTGAACATACTAATATATAATAATATTTAAATTGTGTAAAGTCTAAACATGTTTAGAGATTTTTTTATTTTTTGTTAAAATATAATTAAATAAAAAAACAAACATCAAATATTAGTGAATATCCTGACATATGGTAGCGTTTGTTTTGAGGTACTAGGACACAGACTAGGAGACTGACACAGTATCATGTTTGTTGGCTCAAAGACTAGTACTAAAATTTTCTGTCTTTATCTCTAAAATTTCAGTATTTTAGTACCTTCAAAAAGTAGGGACACATGGGACTGAAATTTGTAAAAACGAAAATTGAAATTTTAATAACATTTTATATCTAAAATACCCTCGTTTCAATTAATTAATTCCAATTTTATTCTTTATGCAAATTAAATTAGAGTTTTATTCTTGTTTTAATTTCTGTCTCTCACTTTGCACCAAATAAAATACTAAAATTTATTTCAATTTCTATCTCTTAATCTCTGTCTCTCAATCTCAATCTTTCAGTCTCTATCTCTCTACCAAACGCTAAATTTAACAAAGAGTTGGTACTTCGGCTTCTGCTCACGAGTCAAGTGCACCCATCATAGAGCGCACGTTAGCACAGCACACAAAGTTAGCCCATAGTAAGCACAGGATGAGGATGTTTTTTTCCACGAGGTAATACAATTTTGGATAAGAGCTAGCTACGCTATGTGTCTGATCTCTGATGTTAACAAATCTGAGATGTAGAGTAGAACTTCATTTTAGAACTAGAAATTATGATATATATTTTTTGTAATTAGTTTCTGAGATTTCAAAAATAATAATTTACATTATGAAATTATATCTTTTTGTTCACTTAAATTATAATATTTCTAAAATTTTAAAGACTAATTTAAATTGTGATGACCATCTCAAAAATTGAAACTTGTACTCATGACTTCAAGAGATATTATATACAAAAAATTTGGTGTGACATTTGTTGTTTGGATAAGCATGATTGGCCTCTTGATATGGATTGCTACATAGGAAAAGAAAATGACAATTGAGTCATTGACCAGTGCAGTTTATCACACACAATGCGCCAACCTCATCTCTAGCCGTACAATATTCCACGTGGCATATAGCCAACAAAAAAGAGATCATAGTGTTCAAATCCAACGGTTGAAATCTAAGGTATAAGATAGTGCATAGTGAAGTGTCAGTAGAATCTAGAATCCTTGTATTCAGTTATTTTATTGCATTGGAATGAGTAAAGTGAAACTGATTATAGATCCTAAGCTTGTCAGCATTGAAATTCATAATTGCAGAAAGAGAAAGAGAAAGAGAGTGAGAAACTTGAGTGTTGGTTATGGCTGCTACAATGGAAGATAGTCCAAGAAGTCCAGAGGCAAAGCTTGGAATGAGAGTAGAAGATCTTTGGGATGTTCAAGAACCACAACTAAGTCCTAATGAGAAGCTCAATGCTTGTTTTGAAAGCATACCTGTCTCTGCTTTCCCTCCACCTCCTTCAAACCAAGGTTGTGTGATATTCAGATATTGTTTTCTAACTTTGTATTTTCTGTTCAATTCACATTTAAATTTAAAAAAAAGAAAGGATTTTGATTATACCCAGATGAAGATTAGTTTAGTATTTTGATGTTTTCAGAAATTGAGATAAAATCAGATGCTACCTTAGCTGAAGCAGTTGAAATACTAGCAGAACACAACATCCTGAGTGCACCTGTGGTGGATGTTGATGCACCTGAAGATGCCAGCTGGATTGACAGATACATAGGGATAGTTGAATTTGCAGGAATTGTTGTGTGGATTCTTCATCAGGTTAGCATGTGAGATTTTCATTAAGTTATCTTATCTTTACTTGAATTGAATGGCAAGTTTTCTTCCCACAAAGGGAAAGAATTTTGCATTAAAAATGATTTAGTAGCTGAATGTTGAGAAATTTGTTGGAGGAAGTAAAACTTATGACTGATATATATCATACCTTGGACTTGGTTATTCTTGAATTTTTTTTTTTCTCTTGGGGTGCTTCATTATTCACACTAAGCTAATTAATTAATGTGAGAATTGATGTTGGTGACATTGCAGTCTGATCCTACATCTCCTAAGAGTCCATCAAGTAGATCCAATGGAACTGCAATTGAAGCTGCAACTAATGGCATGGCTTCTCTACAACTTGAGGGCAAGGACCTTGGATCTTCTACAACAACTTCAGGGAACTTCTTTGAGGATCTCACTTCTTCTGAACTTTATAAGAATACCAAGGTTGTATACTTTTGTTATTTTTCTATAATGTGTGAAGGGAGGTTAGTTTAAGTGCGTCAAAAATCATTAAGAGTAGTATAACTTAATTTTAAGATGGTCCTAGAGAAACCGAGACAGAGACCGAGACAAAAACAGTATTAAGGTAGCGTTTGTTTTGAAGTACTGAAATAGAGTCTGGAAGACTGAGACTCAATATCATGTTTGTTAGTTTAGAGACTGGTACTAAAATTTCTGTCTCTGTCATCAAAATTTCAGTATTTCAGTAATCAGTACCTCTAAAAAGTAGAGACACAGGAGACTAAAATTTTTAAAGATAGAGATTGAAACTTTAATAATATTTTATAACTAAAATACCCTCATTTCAATTAATTAATTCTAATTTTACCCTTTGTGCAAATTAAATTAGAGTTTCATTCTTATTTTAATTTCTGTCTCTCACTTTGCACCAAACAGAATACTGAAATTTATTTCAATTTCTGTCAATCAGTCTCAATCTTTCCGTCTCTGTCTATCCACCAAACGCTATTTTTATAGATTTCAAGTGTGTATATCCCAAGGTTGCTAAATGAGGCTTAACTGGTTTTATTGTTCTTTTAGGATTAAAGTAACTGTCTTAATTCTTACCAGTTTAGCAAACACAGGTTAGAGATATCTCAGGATCATTTCGGTGGGCCCCATTTCTAGCACTGGAGAGGTCAAACTCATTCTTGACCATGCTATTGCTACTCTCAAAGTACAAGATGAAGAGTATTCCTGTGGTGGACTTAGGTGCTGGAAGAATTGATCAAATCATTACTCAATCTGCTGTGATACACATGTTGGTTGAATGTGCTGGTCTTCAATGGTTTGAGAGCTGGGGAACCAAGAAAATATCTGAAGTTGGTCTTCCCCTAGTCACACCAAATCATATCATCAAGGTATCTACTAATTAACTTCTCCATTAGGTAATTATGAATGTTTCTTTATCAGCTTGATTCACAATAGATGGTAATTCATATTTTTCCAGGTATATGAGGATGAACCAGTGCTTCAAGCCTTTAGATTGATGAGAAAAAAGAGGATTGGAGGTGTGCCTGTAGTGGAAAGGGGTGGCAACAATCCAGTTGGTAATATAAGCCTCCATGATGTTCAGTTCTTGCTAACTGCCCCAGAAATATACCATGATTATAGGTAACTTTTATTAAAGTAATTATAAGCAGTTGAGAGTTAGAAGTTAGTACATGAATATTTACGAGGTTAGTTGATAATATTTCTCTCTTTATATATATATTAGAAGTTAGTAGAGGTTAGTTGATAATATTTCTCTCTTTATATATATATATATATATATATATATAGAATCCTGAAGAAAAAAGTAGGGCGGTTAAACGGATTAGCCCGGCCCATTTAGATCCGGCCTATTAAACCCGTGAGTTAAATAGGCTGGACTGTTTAAGCCTGCTTTATTCGCGGGCTATAATTTTTCAGCCCGGACCGTTTATGGTCAGCCCGTGGGTTAAACGGGCCAGCCCGTTTATTCTTTTATTTTATTTTTTAAAAAATATTTTGACAAAAAATATTATTTTTAGGTCAAAAACCTTTAAAAAATATTTTTTTTTTTTAGTTGATGGGTCGGATTTTCGGGTCGGATCGAAAAAAATATCGACTGGAAGTGCTACTTTTTTTTAAAAAAATGTAAAAAAGAAATTAAACGGGCCACCTGTTTAGCCTGCGGGCTAGCCCGTTAACCCGCCATTTTTTGTGGGTTAATCGGACTCAACCCGTTTAGCCCAAAATTTAAACGGACTTAATTTTGGAAACAAAACCCGTCCATTTAAATGGGTAAACGGGCTGGCCCGATGGGTTTGGCCCATTTTGACAGCCCTAGAAAAAAGTGAAAACAATAGAATCCCGTGTTGTGTTTTCACTTTTTCCTTCACAAAATCCAGAAAACAGAAAATATAGAAAATAAAAACGCAAACCATTCTTAGATATTATCTTTCATTTTTATTATCCTGTTCTATCTATTATATATTAATTGCATATTTACATTGTATAATAGAGCAATTACTGCCAAGGATTTCCTAACAGCTGTTAAAAGCTACTTGAAGAAGCATGAAAAGGTTGTTTCTATGTCAAGGGGTTTGATTACTTGCAAAAAGGATTGTACAATAAAAGAGTTGATCCAATTGCTAGATCATGAAAAGATTCACAGGGTCTATGTTGTGGATGATGATGGAAATCTTGAAGGACTCGTCACTCTAAGAGACATAATCTCAAGGCTTGTACATGAGCCACGTGGCTACTTTGGTGATTTCTTTGATGGCGTTCTTCCCATGCCTCCAAATAGTAGGGTTTAATTTTAGGGTTAAGAACATTTTGCATGTTACTTGAACTTAAGCAGATAAATCCATTTTTAACTTTTGTGAGATTTTGTGTAAATGTAAAAGTGCTGATGGAATCGTACTGAGTTTTGTATCATATTTTCTTTTGAATAAGAGTAATCATAATACCCAAATCCAATTCAATCTTTTACTATTCTAATCAAGTTTTGATAGTTTAATAAGATTTGAACCACCGTAGCTACAAAGATTGTTAGAAAAAGTAGTGATATAAAAAAAAATTTTGCTAGGAAGCTAATGGAATATTTGTAAAAAATGAACATCACACATACTATCCATAATAAACATCTTATGTCATGAAATCACTCATTTTAAAAGCTTAAACTGATTTTGGGGTTTACCAAGGATCAAACTCTCAACTTTTTTGATCTAGAACTTTGAGACTATGTCATGACATCACTTATCCCAAAAGCTTTAAGCTTATAGGAAAATGTAACACTAATAGTTATATCTCTAATATTGAATCGGACATCTCTAAACCTCCATTGTACACATTGTACAAATATTCCATTGATTCTCTATACGGGTTATGCTACGAGTACACCAAAATCAGCCACTAAGTTTGAGTTTAGATGTTGTGACATAAACAAAAATGATCACTTTTTTTTTTTAAGGAATGATGGTTCATACTTGTGTAATCATAGAATACATTGTAAAACTCTAATGAGATTTGTTTCAGACATGGCATCCGGGCCTTAACGGGCCCAAATATAACCCGGCCCAAGCACATCTTGCCATCTTAACTATCCAGAAAAGTCTCCACACCGCCAATGAGCTTTGGCTCTAATGGCATTTCTTCCCCTTCTCCACCTCAAGGTCTAGGGTTCTAACCCTAGAGAATGCAATTGAGGAAAAATGTGATAAAATATGTGAGGAGTGTGTGGGTGTGTTGTGTACCTAGGATTGAGAGTTGTCTAATCCATTGGGGTACCTAGGATTGGGGATTGTCCAATCCACCGACCACAAAAAAAAAAAAAAGAGTAATTACCCAAATCAGTCCCCGAGGATTTTAGAATTGGACATTTTAGTCCCCAAGGAAAATTAATACATAGATCAGTCCTCAAGGTTTTACTCCGGCAGACAAATCAGTCCCCGATTCATTTTCCGGCAGAGTAATTACCCAGATCAGTCCCCAAAGATTTTAAAAACGGACATTTTAGTCCCCAAAAAAAACTAATGTACAAATTAATCCCCAACATTTCTCTCTATTAGACATAATAGTCCCCCGTCCAAAAATAAAATAAAATAAAATAATTATTATTATTAATTACACAATAATATTGTACTATATTTTTTGTATTTTTTAGACAAAAATAATGATAAATTTATTCATTAGATTCATATATATATATATATATATATATATATATATATATATATATATATATATATATATATATTCACTCAATAATAACAACAACAACAACAACAACAACAATAATAATAATAATAATAATAATAATAATAATAATAATAATAATAATAATAATAATAATAATAATAATAATAATAAAATTATTAGATATTATTTTACAAGAAATTCAAAGTTAAAATCATTTGATATTTTTGTATTTAATATAATCAAAAGATGTCCTATGTAAAAAAAATTATATATGTTTATATTAAAAAATATGTATTAAAACAAAATATTTTAATTTGAATTTATATTAAATACATATTTTTTTAATACAAACATATTTTTTAAAATAGTATATCTTTTGATTATATTAAATACAAATATATCAAATGATTTTAACCTTGATTTTTTTGTAAAATAATCTCTAATAATTTTATTTATTTATTTTTTATTATTATTATTATTATTATTATTATTGAGTGACTATATATATATATATATATATATATATATAAGAATCTAATGAATAAATTTATCATTATTTTTATCTAGAAAATACAAAAAATCATGGTATAATATTATTATGTAATTAATAATAATAATAATAAATAAAATTATAAGAGATTATTTTACAAAAAAATTAAGGTTAAAATCATTTGATATATTTGTATTTAATATAATTAAAAGATGTACTATTTTAAAAAATATGTTTGTATTAAAAAAATATGTATTTAATATAAATTCAAATTAAAATATTTTGTTTTAATACATATTTTTTAATATAAACATATATAATTTTTTTTTACATAGGACATCTTTTGATTATATTAAATACAAAAATATCAAATGATTTTAACTTTGAATTTCTTGTAAAATAATATCTAATAATTTTATTATTATTATTATTATTATTGTTGTTGTTGTTGTTGTTGTTGAGTGAATATATATATATATATATATATATATATGAATCTAATGAATAAATTTATCATTATTTTTGTCTAAAAGATACAAAAAATATAGTACAATATTATTGTGCAATTAATAATAATAATTATTTTATTTTTGGACGGGGGACTATTATGTCTAATAGAGAAAAAAGTTGGGGATTAATTTGTACATTAGTTTTTCTTGGGGACTAAAATGTCCGTTTTTAAAATCTTTGGGGACTGATCTGGGTAATTACTCTGCCGGAAAATGAATCGGAGACTGATTTGTCTGCCGGAGTAAAACCTTGGGGACTGATCTGTGTATTAATTTTTCTTGGGGACTAAAATGTCCAATTCTAAAATTCTCGGGGACTGATTTGGTTAATTACTCAAAAAAAAAAGAAAGAAAAGTCTCCACACCTAACCACTTTAAATTACCTTAAGTTGTGAATTGTGATTTTATTTTCAGGAATATTCATGCATTTGTTTTAATAGAAGAAGCACATTACTTGCTGTTTGTGCAACAGAAAACAAAATCAAAATTTTAGAAATTGGTAATGAGAACTTGGGAAATATAAGCATGCTCGCATTTACTCTTTCTATGTTAAGCCTTGAACATTTTAATGCACCAAGTCCAATTTTAAGTGATGCTAGAACTGGAATCACATATGCAATGTTCTTAATGTTTTGTTGTAAATTATGGAATACTATGATGTACTATGCATCTAATAATAAACCTAAAATTCTGTTGTATAAATTTAAGTTACCTACGTAAACATAAACATGGTACTTATTATTTGTTATAAATTTTCAGCAAGTATACATAAAGGAAATATCATAGATATGCATTTAGTTTTAAGATTATCATTGTAAACATGTCAATCTAGTTTAAATCTCACAAATACAAATTATAAATAGTTTCTCTTATCATGAAAACATATATTGATAGACTGCCTTACAACAGAATTTCATTCTTCAAATGGTGATAATTTGTGTTGGATATGGTCACATGGTCACTTTATCTCGGAAAGGTAAAAACTCACGTGTAGTTGACTTCACATGAAATTGTTTTTGGATGGTTGATACATGTTACCATTTGTTTTAAAAAAATCGGTTTATTTTATATAAATGATTTAATTAAAAAACTAATTTAAATTGGACCAAACACTTACTTTTATTCTCTTCTTCATGGTTATGCTTTTGAAATTTGTTCTCACCTAATTTTTCAAAACTAGTATCAAACTTTCAATTGAGTATGTTCGTCTTATTTATATTTTTTTAGTCAAATTTATTATTTTAAATATATTTCTTAATTTATGTTCTTATTCACTCCTCTATGAACACAATGAAAATTATTTAATAAATACGTAACTGTTGATGTTATCACACTATTTGACTATTTGATGTTTAGGATGAAATTTTATTGAATGTTGGACAATAATTTTAAAAATTTTACTATTTACATATTTGTCTAGAATCAATACAGAAATTAACTGAGTTGCCGTTAGTTCCCACATTCAAGTCATTATAGGTAAAGGCAAGGGGTGCACATGGGTCGGGTGAAACCGGGTTTGATGTGACCCAGACCTGACCCAAAATATACACCGGGTCTATTTATTAGACCCGAACCCGGCCCTAGACCCGATGAAACCAATACACTTTCGGGCCACAATTATACCGGGTAAAAACCGGGTGAAAACCGGGTGAAAACCGGGCCGTTAACATTACATTACGTTGATACCTTCTTGTAAGCTAGCATGTAAAAATATCCAAATTTCTAAGACTCCAACCATTATTTAACATGGTAAAATTCACTTAGAAAAATATAACAAGAACCAACCATTCTTCAAAATTAAAGCATAACCACAATCAATACTAATATTGTCTAATAATACCAAATATTTAAATCAATACAAATAACATAATATTATGCATTAGTCTAAAGTCTTATGCATTCTAAACATAAAACATTAACTTATAGTTTTATAACGACTAATAACACAAAATATTAAGATTTACAATACTTAAATTCCACATAAGAATAGTCATGATCCATCACTAATAACACAAAATATTAATTGTGTATGATGACCGGGTCACCGGGCCGACTTCGGGTGACCCGAGCTATGGCCCGGACCCGACCCGAAATAATGACCGGGTCTATTTTTGAGACCCTTACCCAGCCCTAAACCCGATAAAATCACACCAAATTAGCCCCAAAAGTGTTCGGGACCGGGCCGGGCCGGGTCTGTGCACCCGTAAAGCTAGTACCTTTATCATTGTTTCAAGAGTTATGTTTTTTCACAAACTCCATTTTTTCCTTCCATATGAATTCTATTTTTTTCCTCTTTCCTTTTGAATTCCTAATTTTTTTTTTGCCATTCTTATACAAACAAAAAAAACGTGATTTTTGTTTCTTTTTCAGAATACCAAACTTTACCTTTTCAAATAATTTGTATTTATATATTTGACGAAAATTAAATAAATAAAAATAAAAGATAAACTTAAAAAAAAGATTGGTCAAGAAAAATGAAAAAAAAAAGAACGTACCAAATTCATCATTTAAGAATTTAGTAAGACGCAGAATAATTAAAACCTTTTAAAGGTAGTTATTTGATTTATCCAAACCAATTTTTTTAATTAAACCATTTATATAAAATAAACCAATTTTTTTGAAACTAAATGATAACACGTGTCAGCCACAGCTATCCAGAAACGACTTCACATGAAGTTGGCATTGAGAAGGCGTTTGGGGGGAAGAGAGATACTCTTGGATGTAACTGATTTGGGAAATGAGTATTTTCTGGTGTATGCATTATGAACAATGTACAACGACGCTGAAAAGACTATCTAGTTTCATTAAAAGTGTTGGATGCAATTATGTTATGAAGTAATTTGCAACAACCAACACAACCAGCTCAGTTCTAACCTCATTGTCTCTCACAACATCAAGACTCAATATAACTATCTCTTTGTTCATCTGATAATCATATTAACATTTCAAACCATGTTCAACTTATGAACTCGAAAACTCAATTTGGGGATTCAAACTAGTAAACTCATCATCACAGTTCACAAGTTAAATCGAGAGTTTGATAACCTTGTTGAGCAGGCCTCGAGTTCATATCAGATATAGTTTTCCAGCTAAGAAACCTATTGTTCAACTTCAACAAATTGAAACCTGATAACTAAAATTGTAAACATGAAGATAAACAAAACCAGAATTTGAGTCAAGTTATAGATGAAGGGTGGCATTTCAAAACGTTTGGTGATTAATGAGAATAAAATACATTTTTTTATGTGCAAATATACATGACAGAAAAAACAAATGTTACAGTGTATGATGCAGGAAAAAAACAATTCTTTTTCATTTTTTTTTTCTGTTAGGGGATGGGGTTTGGGAGCAGATTTGAAATTCACAAAAATCCCATTCTTTTTAACATTAACACAGGTAAGCAACACCTATCCAGATACAATAAGATACATATGACACAGGATATTTTATCATCTAATCCTTCACAAAATGAACTTCACCTGTTATGTAGATCCTATACCCTATTGACTCTTCCTCCTTATATGGTGCAATACAGCAGGTGATCCTTCAAACAAATCCGATAAATAGGCCTCCAAGTCCTCTGGTGTATATTTAATGTACTTCCCGGCATGTCTTCCCTCGAGCTGACTCCGAAACCGCCCCACGAACGACCGGTATGCTGGAATCACCTTCTCTGATATAGAGATTCGGAGTTCTTCCCGGAGTTGTGGGTCCGGTACCTTCCACGCCGTCTGAATCCTATATATTTCCTCAAAGCATGCATTGAAGTTCTTGAACCTCTCCTTCAAAGCCATCTTTGATGCATTGTTAGAGCTTCCTCCAATCCCTTCATCCTTCAAACAGGACAAAGCCTTAGTCCAAGAGGCTCTCAGGTATCCCGTCGCATACTGGCGCACCTGACCGCGCCGCTTGCGAACCCAATCGTCTCCCAAGACATTCTGAAGATCCGAGTACTTCCGAAGATCTGAGTCCTTCCGAGGATCCGGTCCCTTCACCTTTCTCACCAGGTAATGGATGTTATTCATCAAAAATATACATTGTAATGCGCTATCTTCATAAAGCTTAGATTTCTCCTCAAGGTTATTCTCAAGCTCTGAAATCAACAATACCATTCGGCACCCCAAGGGTGAGATGTTCTCTGTCTGAGAGCTATTGCCGCCAAAACTATCTTGTAACCGGATAAGATCCTCGTCGCTAATCACTAAAAGCGAGTCCATAGGCTCACCATAATCCACAAGCAACTTCAAGTAATTCATCACATACCGGGGCAATGGATGAACGTCCCCGGTTATAACCGGCTTCTTAGAACTCTCATTTCTAAGACAATTCTCAAACTCGGCGAAAGTCCCCTTAACAGCCTCACCAAGCATCTTCAACACCCCATTGGCCTCATCAATCACAAACCCATCAGTGATCATACTCTCAAGTTCAGGCAGGGCATCCTTCAATGCCTCATACATGTCCAAGATCCTAAACAATTTCTCCGGCGACCGCTTGCAAATTGCGACGGCCTCACCGAAATTCAGCAACTGCATAACACAACCTTTGGCAGTCTCATTGAAACAGATCTCTCTAATCTCATCTAATTCACCAAAAACGCTATCACAAATCCTCTTCTCTCCAGTGAGAAGAACCCTAACAGAAATCTTAACGGCCTGAATCCATTTCTTCATTTTTTCATCTAAACTCTTCCATTCAACTCTTTGAACCTCTTCAATGCTCAATTTCTCAACACCAAGAATTGATAAATATTCATCCAAAACATCACGACGAACACTACTATATACCTGAAGGCACTCTTTCTCGTAACCTGACCTAACCATGCGATCAGCGATTTCTCTAAGTTCCGCCACCGCGTCAGCGCGGAGGAGATCGACAGAGATGTCGTCGCCGAGGCTGGCGCCGCGCTCGTGGAACCGCTGGGAGTCGCCGCCTTGGTCGTTGACCTCACCGAAGCTCTCGAGATTTTCGTCGACGGTGCCGCCGTCAGTGAAGGAGAGGGAGACACGGCGGATGGAACCGTGGAGGCTCTCCGCGTCAAGAGGAACGGTGTTCCTGACGAGGAGGTGGCGGAGCTCGTCCTCGAGGCGCGTCATAGCGAGCTGGATCGCGTTCTCGGCGCGGTCCATCTCAATCCGGTGGCGGTTACCGGCGGAGGAAGACGGCGGAGGAGGAGGGGCAAGGTTGAGCTGTTCCATCCAGTGGATGACGTCATCGACTGCGGAGAAGTAATCGGCCGCATCATCGGCGGAATCGAGGAGGAGCGATGAGGCGGAGTGGGGGTCGCTGGAGAGGGAAGAGTCCCAGCGGAGGATGAGCTTCTCAGCAGCCTCGAATCGTTCAAGCTCCTCGGCGGCGATGGCAGCGGCACCGTCGTCGTCGCGGTGGACAATATCGGTGATGTTAGAGAGACGGTTGTCGAAGCTGGAGAAGATGAGGAGCATGTCTTCACGAACATCTTTGGGAGTGTTCAGGCTCTTGAGGATCTGCTGTGCGGTCGCAAGAACCCTATCCTCTCCTCCTCCGCCTCCAGCTCCGCCGCCTCCTCCGCCATCAGTGGTGGTTGTTGCCGCCATTCACTTTGGTATGAAAGCACACACAAAAAATAAATAAAAGAAGATTGAAGTGTTGATGAATCAGAAGAATGGAAGTGGAAAAGGATTAGGAGAACAAGGCAAAACCAAGAACATTATTCTTAAGAATTTTTTTTTTTTTTTTTACTTTTCAATTTTTGTTAAGGAAAATCCAAGAAGTAAAGAGTGAAAGAGGGTTATGGTTTTTGCCTTGGGTTGAATTTTTTTAATTTAATAAAATCTTTTTGTTTGCATAATTATTTAATTAGCTAATAAAAAATTGACTATAATAGTTAATATATTCAAATATAATTGAATAATTGTTTGAAAAAATCTATCCTAACTCTTGTACTTATATAATTTATTAGACTTATAATAAAATAAAAAATACTAAAAAATTATTAAAATTTATTATTTTTGTTTATTAGTTATTAATATTTAAAAATATAAAATAAAATATGTTATAAAATTATTAAATTAAAAAAATTAGATTAATAATTAAGTCATAATCAAAATTAATAAGTTCTTATAACTCTTAGTATTTCTCTAATAAAATATATAAGATTAATATTAATATATTAATATAACAAGGGGAATGTGAAGTTGAAATTTGTTTTGTACATTTGTTTGAGACACGTTACACTCCTCTCTTTTTCTTTGATTCACACACGATGAACTCTTTTAGGCATAAGATATTTTGTTTTGGATATGAGTTTGGGTTAAAATTAAAATTTGTAAATAAATCATTTTTAATTTTAATATTTCCTTTTTGTGTTGTTTATAATAATCATTGACTGAGACTCATTGTGACGGGTTGCGTTATTGGACTCCATATTCTCCTCTCCAACCTGCGTTTGTCTTTGGATCTCATTCCCATGTCAACTCTCTATCTCCCTTTCTTTCATTTTTTTTTTCCTTTTTCATAATATATTTTTTTATTTTTCTTATTTTTTATCCTTCTAGTACATGTCATTATTTTTATATTTTTATCGATTTATTTTCTTTTATAAAAATTATTATAGTCATTGATTTTTTGGATAAAAATTTATTTGAATAACTTAAACCTTAATAAAAATCGGATTTATTAGAAACTAAAATATTCGTTCTTAATAGAAATAATTTAACTACAAAATTAATTTTGAATAATTCTATAGGTTTTGGACACACTCCAACATTACCGTGTCAGCACTCGAACTTACTCAACCTCTTGAACTAAGACCAAGTCAGCCTAACCATCAATACTTAGCAAGAAAGCTAAGAATACAAGAGAACATAAGAGAAAGGCTTTATTGCTCAAGTGTGGTTACAAATGATTCACACACAGTCAAACTCTAACTCTCACCTCTATTTATAGCCATCAACCTCCTCAATGGATGGTTAGGATTAAGTCTAATCAACGGTCCAGATTAATCATCCAGAACCTTCTTTACAAATATCTATCATACCACAACTCTCTAAATGTTTCTAGATTATTCCATACCACTCTTTATACTTCTATATACATCTACGCTCTTCTAGAATATTCTAGAACGTTCCGGAACCATCTAGAGTATTCTCAAACACTCCAAAAAACTATACAAACACTGTTAAATCTAACCTTCTAAAATTTACCGTGACAATTCGCTGCTTAAACAAAATGTAAACTATTTTGCATACAAAGAATATCTGTTGGTCTTATTTTATAATTAAAAAATAATGTGATATATCTAAATATTTTTATCAATTAAATTTAATTAAATTAATTTAAATTTAATAAAAATTATTTGTATGTGTGAATCACACACTTTGCGTTCTTTAATTTTTTTTCGTGTATTTTTTTATTATTATCGTTTTTATGTTACTGCATTTTTCTTTCATTTTCTTCTTCTTCTCATGTTTGTTACAATTTTTTTTTTGTAAGGGTAAAACAAAAAAATTATGAATAGATAAAATAAAAAGAAGAAGATAAAAAAAAAAAAGATGATAATAAAGAGGATGAAAAATTTTAAATTGTGTATAATTTATCAAAAAAATAGTACAATTTTTTTAACCGTGACATAAGAAGTGTTGATACATTGATTCACAATTCAGCCAAAGCTAAAAGCACATAAAATCTAACTTGTAGAGTCCAAACACACTCTAGTAGTGAGATCATAAAAATACTTAGATAAAATATGAGATCATAACAACTCTTAGATAAAATAGGAGAATAACTATCCACCAAGATAGGTGGATAAGCTATAGAAATATAACTTATCCTTCTACAGTTCTACTATATAAATACCTTATCAATCTCAGATATTTTTTAACGCTAATTTATACAAAATTGACCAAAAACTCTTACTAACTTAAGTATCAGAGTTCCTTGTTAACTTATAATTTATTTATAAGTACTGAATACTAAAATAAACATATGAAGATATAAAATTATATTAGATAATTAAAATATAAATACAAGTATTATATTTTAAGATAATAAATTAGTATATTTTAAATTTATTTTGACATGAGAAACACAAAAATATTAGTAAGTATTATATTTTTTATTGTTTATTAATTTTATAATTATATTTTTTATTTTATTTTTTTCTTAAATTTTGTATAATAAAAAAATTCATAATTTATTCTATTCTATATTTAATTTATAACCAAATAATATATAACATATTATTTTTGGAATTATTATCCTAATGGTCATGTTTTTAGTATTTTATTTTACTAAAAATGATTTCAGGTGCGACAATTGAATTTTTTATCGATTTAGCTTTGTAAGAATGATAAAACACTTAATGTACATGTAAATAATAGAACACTTAATAAATTAGTTTTGAATTTACGTATTTATAAATTTTTGAAATAGGTTATATCTTTGTCTTATTTTAAATTAATGTAAATTACTACAGAATGTAATGATTTATAATTTACACATAATCTGCTATAGAGTAGCACGAATTACATTGAAAAATGTGCAATGTAAAAATCGCTATAGGTTGCCGTAGTTTCTGAAGGAATTAAGTCATGCATAAACCACTATAAAGTTTAGCAATTTATGTGAAAACAACAACTACCGTAATCTGCTTGAGGGTGCCACGGTTTTTGTGGAGCTTGGCTATAAAACCGCGATAGCCAGCAACGAATTCTTCATTTAGTAGAGAGGAAAAAATTTTGTTGAGAGAGAAAGTTGTAGTTTGAGAGGGGGAGGAGGAGCTGGAGAGAGTTTGGAAAATTTGGAGAGGCCATATCCAAGTAGGATCATGACGGACAAAAATCGCTTGTATCCTGTACTCAATTCTACGACGGGTGCTATAATCCTTTACACTCAACATAGCTTCCTCTTTACTCTAGAAAGATTGGCCAATTTGAAATTTCGTATGAGCGATTCCATCATGCAATTCTTGACCTCCAAATGTAGGATCTACGTCTGGCTGTTGGCCAATGGCTTCCAAGTTTAAGGTTGAAAAATGTGGAGGATGTTGCTGTGTGCGAGAAGTTGATGGGTCATACTTTGTAGGTTGATTGCTCCAAGTACTCTCATTATTGTCCCCAAGTATGTCAACAGACTCTTCGTCCGAATCATCATCTCGCATCAATTTTCAACTAGATCTGGTTCACCATTGCCTGCAAAATCAAGAATCAGACGAGGTAAACTAGCCATCTAAACTGCAATAGATGGGGGTTCAACCACTGGACAAGCAGGTGCAACCACAGGTGTCGAGGTAGAAGCACCGCCAACGAAGTCGACTGGGGATTCGGAGCTGATGCCCCAAAACTGTCGACACTATCTTTCAACTTGGCATACAACTCGTGTATTCTCACTACTGGAAAACTTCGTTGACAATGAAACAAAATTGCATATCTTCATCGGACCCTATCACAAATGTATCATACTTCACACTAGTTAACACAACAGCAATAGGGGTCTTGTAAAATAACTTCTTCACCCACTTGATCCCATACACCCCAAGCTTTTGCAATGTACTGATTTTTAGCTCTGACAAGATATTCGATGACCGAATAAAAATACTCAGTAGTTCTCTATCAGTAAACTTAACACCGTACTTTTTACTTTTTTGAATTTTTTTTAGAGTAATGCACTAAAACTAGAAAACTCTCCTCACTCTCCATTGTAAAAATGACACTCTTCTTTTTTACAATTGTCGTCCATAGATATATATAGAGAATCTACGTATACATAATTTACCACAGACCTGTTTTCATATAAACCGCTGGAGCCTATAGCAATTTATGCATGACCCGATTCCTTCAGAAATCGCGACATCCTGTAGCAGTTTCTGCATTACACGCTTTTCAATGTAATTTGCACTATCCTATAGCGGATTACGTGCAAATTGTAAACTACTACACCTTATAGCGATTTACATAAATTTAAAACAGACCAAAGATGTAACCTATTTCAAAAAATTGCAATTGCGTAAATTCGAAACTAATTTGATCTAATTATATAAATTGCCCGTATAAATAAGAGAAAATGCTCGTAAAAAATATACTAAAAAATAAAAATTTTGGATTAAGTACGATTTTAATTTTTATGATTTTAGTCAAAAATTAAAATCATCTTAATTTTTTTTTTGCATTTAAAATTGTCTCCAACATCAAACTTTATTTTAATATCATCATTTTCTTAATTTCTAGATACAAGTACTCTCATCTTCCCAAAAAATACATCTTTTCCAAAAAAGCCAAGAGATTATTTGTCCTCATCTACTTTCTCAAGACAACATAGCTCATCAACCAACTAAATTAGCGGCTTGTCACCACTTTTGGGATTTTTTGTGGTTCTCGTTGCACCTATCTCATTGCCCCTACTTTCGCACTGATGAACTCTTTGGTCGCGCCTCCGTTTCTGCCACTCCGCCACCAAGTGTTGCCTCCATTTTTTGACGAGCTGCAGTTGTTTATTGAAACGAATCTCTACAGCCACCAAGCTTGCCTAAATAGCTATGGATGTCCATCCCTTCGGAACAGAAGCTCAGACTCGTGCTTTTGGAAAAAGAAGAGAGAATGTACGAGGGTAGTGGTGGGGTGTGGGAGGAGTGTTGCGCTGCTTCTCTCCAATCTCATTATGCTTCTTTGCTTCTCGTCATTCTCGCTGTGCTGCTCTGTCGTGGTCGTCGAGCTGCTTCTCGCCCTCGTCGTCTTGGTCTCGGCCGTGCTGCTCTGCTTCTCGAGGTTGTCGCTGAAATTCTGGTAGTTGAATTGAGTCCTCTCTTATTAATTTGTTAATCAATTCCGCTAGGGAGACAATGAAGAATCTAAACAATGTGAACAATAGACTGCAGATTTAGCCCAAATACATATAAAAAATAAAAAAACACTCCACAAATTATCTAAATAAAAAAATCCACTCAATTATTCCGAAAAAATAACTATCTCAAACCCTAATTTATCAAAGCATTTCACTCCAATACCCTCTTCTTTCCCAACCGGCTGCCACCCCCACTTTCATCAATAATCATCCCACTGCACTGTTGCTGATTGGCTTGCTACACTTCGCCACCGTCATCGCTCACCCATAGTGAAAATAACCATCTACTTAAGAATAAAAATAATCATTCGTCTACCTAATAAATTGAATATCCAACATATTTTAATTATATATAACTAAACCCAATCCAATCAAAATAATAATCCATATAATAATTAAAATAAGGGTTAAGTACTGAAATCGTCCCTAAGGTAAGTGGTGAAAATCAAATTCGTCCCCGACGTTTTTTTGCTATTAAAATCATCCCGAACGTTCAAAAACACTTTAAAATCATTCTTTCCCAAATTTTTGGACCAAAATACCCTCATCATCATCATTCTCCTCTTCACCACCACCACCACCACCACCACCACCACCACCACCACAGACACAAACACAAACACCAACACCTTAACCCCACTCCGGTAACCCCCCACCCCTCACCGCCCCCCCCTCACCCACTCCCTCACCGTAAACCCCCACCCCTCACCCCTCCACCCCCTCATCCCCCACCCCTCACCCACTCCCTCACCCCCTCACTGTAACCCTCCACCCCCTCACCCCCTACCCCTCACCGCCTCCCCCTCACCCCCTCACTCACCCCCTACCCCTCACCGCCTCCCCCTCACCCACTCTCTCACCCCCTCACTGTAATCCTCCACTCCCTCACCCTCTCACTGTAACCCTCCACCCCCTCACCCCCTACCTCTCACCGCCTCCCCTTCACCCATTCCCTCACCCCCTCACTGTAATCCTCCACCCCCTCACCCACTCCCTCACCCCTTCACTGTAACCCTCCATCCCTCACCCCCTACCCCTCACCACCTCCCCCTCACCCACTCCCTCACCCCCTCACTGTAATACCTCCCCCCTCCACCCCCTTTCTCATGCCCCTCTCTTCATGTTCATCATCATCATCATCATCATCATCAACAAAAAATTCAAACATGCACAACAAATTTTATAAAAAATCCAGTCCACAGATTCAACAAATCCAGTTCACAGAAGAAAAAGAAAAAGAAGAAGAAGAAGCGGTGGTGCGGTGCGGTGCGGGGGGTTGGACCCACGGTGCGGCAGGAGGGTTGGACGCGGAGCGGCGGCGGGTTGGACGCAGGGGCGGCGGCGGTGAGGGGGTGAGGCGGCGGCGGTGAAGGGGTGAGGGAGTGGGAACTGATGATGATGATGATGATGATGATGATGGGATGGGATGGGATGGGATGGGATGGGATTTGGGGGTGGGTGTAGGAGGAAGGAAAATTGGGGGGTTGGGGAGGGGGGGGAGAGAGAGAGAAGCGAAGAGATGCTGATGGGTGAGGGTGGGGGTAGGGTTTTTATTTTTATTTTTATTAATAGTCAAGGGTATTTTTGTCCAAAAATTCGGGAAAGGATGATTTTAAAGTGTTTCTGAACATTCGGGATGATTTTAATAGCAAAAAAACGTCGGGGACGAATTTGATTTTCGCCACTTACTTTAGGGACGATTTCAGTACTTAATCTGCATACCTACTAAAATGACCATTCTAAACTAGCCATTTAATTAATATTAAATGGTTGAGAGATATTGAATGCACAAGGTCTCTCCATGTGAATTAGGTAACCCCATTCTTTATGCCTTCAAATATTATCTTATTCCCAGCTTCCTGTATGTCATGTCATGTACATGTATGTTACCATGTTTTTCCAATCACAAGCTAAATGAAAACATGAAATTTATGGAAGGGTTACGAGAATGAGAAGTGAATAAGGAAGATTACTTGAGAAAAAGCTGGAATGTTACCATGTCACATCCGGCAGCGGCAACCTGGACGACGGGATGAACGAATTGATGGCTCCATCGATGGGTCATTCTCTAGTGGTTTTTATCGAAAATTACGGCGTCTCAAAACGACAAACCGGCACGATGCAGCAGCAACTCCACGAGAGGGTTGCGCAATACCGCAACAACGCGGCCAGGGGAGAGTGGCGCGAAAACAGCGGCAGCAGCATTGGGTTGAGCGCCGAAGGGCGAGGCGCATCGGGCTAACCGGTGGAGGTGGAGGCGGTGTCGGCGGGAGGCTGCGACGGCGTTGGTATGGGCAACGGGGAGTGCAGCAGCGCAAGGTGAGGACCGGAGAAGATGACGGTGAGTTTTAGACGTGTATTGGAGGTTATGGTGAGATGAGGAATAACCGTACGTAGTGTAAATGAGTTTAAATACTAATCCTAATTTTTTAAATTTTAAAATTTAAAATTAAATAATTAATTAATGATCTAATTTTTAATTTTAATTTTACCTTTTTTTTAAATTTATTGTTCACAATTAACATTGTTTTTCCATAATTTTTCTTTGTTAATTTGTTTGATTAATTTATTAATTTAATGTCAAACATGATTTTATGTGTACAGAATTCTTTTAAAAAATTTTTTTTTGTGAAGATGAAGAGCAGAAAAGTATGATAAAAAAGAAAGAGAGAATAATAAATATAAAGGGTTTTTTGAATGAAAAATAATTTTAAAATAAAATTCAATTTTCAAAATGATTTCAAATGCAACAAAAAAAAATTTTAAAATGATTTTGATTTTCGACTAAAATTATAAAGACCAAAATGTTACTTAATCCTAAAAATTTATCAGAATAAGTTGTATTCTACTATTAGTTTGCGTTTTATTTATTTATTTATTTTTAATATATGAGTAACTTTGCATACAAAATATGAGTCAATGATAATAATCTATTAACTATATCTATAATAATTAGATAAAGTCGCTATCAAAGTACGATTTTAATTTTTTTTTTCCAGAATTCCAATTCTCGACATTGTACACAAGTCATTGTATTACTCTTCCTTAGTTACTTTAATTAATCAATCAATAGTTATATTTGAATTTGGATTTAAAAAAAAAAAAAAGAAAAAAAAATATCCTCTTTCGGTTTCTTCTTCTTTTTTTTTTGGTCAGGCGCTTTCAGTTTCAATCACGCCCTAACTGGCTATATAGATTGGTAACTTTATTCCAAACACTTGATTGTTGATGACAAAGAAGAATATTATTGTGATTATACCCAAAGGGGAAAAAAAGAAAAAGAAAAAAAAAGGGAAGAATATTGTGATCATTTAACCAATGAAATACACATCACATGACATCCCTCACGAGACTGCCACATTCCCACTGTCAAAAAAACCAAGATATTTCTGTTACTTACATAGTTACACATTATCACTATGTCTTTGCCAACAAGAAAAGAACAGAACCAAAACAGGTGGAAGAGTTCACTGGATCCCTACACAGCTGGTAAGATTAGATACTTAGATTTTTCAGAAAATCCAACGGAACTTTGTTCAACAAAGAGGTAACAAGATTGCACTTGATGGAACCAAACAAAATAAATAAATAAATAATAGGAGGCACCATTCTCACTAAATTTTAAACACACTATTTAACAAAAGTTTATAGCCTGCATATTGCACAACTATTATGTGTCTTGATAAGTAAAAAGAATTTCATATTTTACAATTACGTGTTAATTTTTGCTGCTAATACAAAAGTCAGTTTAGTAAATGATCCATAGATATCTGTATTTGCAGTTAAAAAAGCCGAAAATTTTATGCATTATTTTTTTTCAGTGCAATGACTAGCGCCAAACCAATCTAAACTTTTAGGCTGCGTTTGTTTGTTTATAGAGACACTAAGATAAGGACACAGAAACACAAAATTGTGTTTGGCAAAAGAGACTTGGACAGAGACAGTGTATCTAGAAACACTGAATTAGTGTATTTTGTCTCTATTCTAACAGAAAGAACACGGAGATACTAACAAGAAACATAACTTATTTTTTATTTTTTTTCTTTATTTTTGTTAATTTTTCATAATTATATATTTTATTATTATATTTTTTATCTCAAATTTTTTGAATGAAAAAAAAATGAGAATAAATTAGATTTTCATAATTTGTTCTAGTTTATCACCAAACAGAATACAAAAACATAAAATTTTGTATCTCTGTCCATCAGTATCTTGTCCTATTCTGTTTTCAGTGTCTTGTCCTGTCCTGTTCTCGCAGCCTTATATACTATTTTTTTTTTCGCGTTTGATAAAAAAATGCTAAGTAATTAAGTATGCATATTTATTTGTTGAAAGTTGAAACTTCTATATTCCCATTACAAATGGGGTTGTCACATCCATGAATTACGCAATAGAATAGCTTCTATCCAGGGAAGGAAACTGCTCTATCCATTAAACTATGACGTTATATTAACGCAAGTTGTATAAGATTAGAATGTTCTCATCTAAAAAGCACGACTATATAAACAATTAAAAATAATAATAAATACCAAACCAATCATCAAATGCCAAAGGTTTGGTCAGTTTTTAAGGATCAGTCCGAATCATGCTTCAACTACTCCCTCACCACCACCACAAATGTCAATGCAGCTTGAAGCCCCCTTCAAATACGCAAAGATCCAAAACTCAGATCAAGTTGAAATCACCATCAAGTATTAACTTTATAAATCAGACACAGCATCAACTTCAACCTCAGTATTTGGCAGATATTACACACTTCTATTATCTGCAAGATATCAGAAGTGACAAATTAGAGAATTTGAAACTAAATCAAATACCATATATATAGGCAAATGCTAATGCGCTTTGGAGAAAGTAAGGACGCCCCTTGATATAAACCCTAAAATTTAAACTATGAATTCTAAATCCTAAATTATAAATTTTAATCATTGATATAAAAAAATAAATGAAGAGCTAAGATTTGTTTAATTGGTAAATACAGCACTCTTTACTTAGTACAGAGTGTTTAAGGATCAGCCATATATATATACTCGAAATCTAACAGATGTTTACAGTTTTACATGTAATGATCTGGAGAGTCTAGAATCGACCCGGCAATTTTTATTTCCAGTTCTCTTGATCACTTGGCCATTGACGGGCTATTAAACATGTTATGAACCGTTTCTCATAGAAGATTACAGCTAATGAAAAGTTTTAACTTGTTGGGTAGAAACACAACACAATATAGTTGCACCCCTCCCTGAAAGAAAATTTCAAATATGTGAAGAATGCAATTTGATTTAAATATTTCAACAATGCTTAGGTTAAAATATCAATCAGATTATTTTTTGCCACAAAAAATTTGGCAAGCTTTAGTCTACTAAGGGTATGTTTGGTTGCAGATTGAACATAAGAAGGAAATTTTCATTTATGATTTTAATGTGTAAAATTACACGGAACTCACCCACAAATTCTACTTAATTTTTAACTTGACAACCAAACAAACCCTAAGAAAAGCAGCACACCGAGTTAGTCAAGCATACCATTCTTTATGACACATCTCGTGTGAAACTCCACTGGTTTACTGTTACTAATGGCCATTTGGTACCTCCTCCTAACAACATAAGACAGGCTAATTAAAATATCACAAAGCCAAAATAAAAATAGAATTCTATTCCTATCCAATACTATATGAAAGAACAAATTTCAGGAAAATATTTACTGAGGTTGAAAATTGGTCTCTAATACTGTGCATTGATTTCAGCATCATCTCTAGAGTGTCCGTAGCCAACCGGAACTTAACATCAAGCTCTCCAGAGTGAAATTGAGAATCATTTTGAAGCTGAAAATCATAAAGTTGAACTTGACCATTATACATTGAATACCATATGTGCAACTTTAGAATTTAATTTTATTGTATGACCAGCAACAAAAACAAAGTTATATGCATTGACATTCAACCATATATTTTCTATAATCCACATTAGCAAAAATGTTTTACCCTCAAAGATATAAAAAACTAACAAAACCCTTACAGGCACAGCTTTGGCAAATTAGTCTCTAAAATATAAAAAAAAAACTAACAAAATAGCCCCTAAAAGATCAATTGCTAACAATTTCATCTCTACTTGTGATTAATTTATCAGTATTTCAATCTTCCATGGACGAAATTAGTGATTCTCCCTAAAAAAGAAAAGAGTATTTAAAGAGATTGATCTTACTACAGTTGAATAGGTGCTATATGCCTATATACCTTCAAATTAATAACAGCTGCAGGGTCTGTTGAATCTTCATCAGCATTTGCCATATTCCATGTCATTGCCTTTAACCTAGGCACAACATTCTGAAACACACCACATACACACACACACACACTCCAAATTACAACAATCCTTAGAAAAAATCGCACTCATAATCAAAATCAGAATAAGTAAATGAACGAACCTTATCTTTGAGCACATCTTGTTGCCACAATGGCTGAAACTTGTGCAACAGAATCGTCAACAGCTTCTGCAGTTCTGGCAACACTTCATTCGGAAAGAGCTTGGTGATGTCGTCCTTGCTCGTGTTCTCATACACGCACCTCCGAATCAACATTCGAAGACACACCAGAAGCTGCAAATAGAAGAGACGAGAAGAAAAAGAATTCAGCTAAGCATTATTACAAACAGTTGGTGAGTTGAAATTGAAGGAAGATTAAAACGGCAGCTAACGGGGTCGAGGTCGGTGTCGTTTTGAAGCTGGAGGATGTCTTGGATGACACGTCGTTCTGAAGAGTCGAGACCGCACTTTCGCGTTCGCCAGAGTGATTCAAGAATGTATTCAACGGATTCCTTTGTGTTGGCCCTCAGAAGAAGCGGCAAATGACCCCACAGCGATTGCTCCATACTCACCACTCAACGCACTTCTTCGTAGCGCTGTTCAACTTGAACTGTTCTCTGTTCATGACCGGTTCAGCCGAATGTCAAGTTATGCGTTAACAAAATTAACAGTTCAAAAACCCGGTTCAGGTTATACTAATTCTACTATTTTTAAAGGGAAAATACGAGGAACCAATGGAATATTTGTACAATGTGTACAATAAAAGATTAGGGAGTATTAGAGATATAACTATTAGTATTACCTTTTGCCAGCAACTGAAATTTTTGGGATGAGTGGTATCATGACATAGTATTAGAGCTCTAGATCTGTAAGTTTTTCAAAAGATGTTTATGTACAAATAGTCTATTGACTCCCTATCTGAGCTCATTTTTAAATCCTTCAAAATCCCAACCATATATCACTGCGTTTTAATATTTTCCTCTTCAAAAGCCTAACCATCTATCATGCAAATCCCTTGCCTTTAAACCTGCTTTGTATTATGGGAAATAGAATTTGCCTGTTCTTCCATTATTCTGCACGAAGTATTTTTGCTCAGATGATGGCTTCTGTCAACTAGGGGTGCACAGATCCGGTCCGGCCCGGTTTCGAACACTTTAGGGATTAATTTGGTGTGATTTTATTGGGTTTAGGGCCGGGTAAGAGTCTCAAAAATAGACCCGGCCATTATTTCGGATCGGGCTCGGGCCATAGCTCGGGTCACCCGAAGTCAGTCCGATGGCCCGATCATCATACACAATTAATATTTTGTGTTATTAGTAATGGATCATGACTATTCTTATGTAGAATTTAAGTATTGTAAACCTAAATATTTTGTGTTATTAGTCATTATAAGACTATAAGTTAATGTTTTATGTTTAGAATGCATAAGACTTTAGACTAATGCATAATATTGTGTTATTTGTATTGATTTAAATATTTGGTATTATTAGACAATATTAGTATTGATTGTAGTTTTGCTTTAGTATTGATTGTGGTTATGCTTTAATTTTAAAGAATGGTTGGTTCTTGTTATATTTTTTTAAGTGAATTTCACCATGTTAAATAATGGTTGGAGTCTTGGAAATTTAGATATTTTTACATGCTAGCTTACAAGAAGGTATCAACGTAATATAATGTTAACGGCCCGGTTTTCACCCGATTTTCACCCGGTATAATTGTGGCCCGAAAGTGTATTGGTTTCATCGGGTCTAGTGTCGGGTTCGGGTCTAATAAATAAACCCGGTATATATTTCGGGTCGGGACTGGGTCACATCAAACTCGACTTCACCAGGCTCATGTGCACCCCTACTGTCAACAATTGAGTTGTGTGTGTTTTTTGCTTTTGACCAAATGAAAGAATAAATAATAGATATGATTTTTGGTCATAAGATAAATAATAGATCTTTTTTTTTTTTTTGTCAGTAAATTGGACAACCCCTAATTCTAGGTACCCCAATAGATTGGATAACCCCAAATTTTAGGTACACATCACACTCATATACTCCTCACATATTTATCACATTTTTTCCCTCAAATACATTCTCTAGAGTTTGAACTCTAGACCTTAGTGATGGGGAGGGGTGAAATTGAGCTAAGGCTCTTCGGCAAATAATAGATTGAGTTGCATTCGGATGTAGGTTTGTTTTTGCTCTTGTTTATTTTTGGGCTTACAAAACTTCAGAACTTTTAGTTATGCTCATTTTGGGCCTGAAGATAGTCCATTAAACGATTCTTTTCTCGGTAGCAAAAAGAGAAAGAAAGAAAAAAAAAAAAAACGTTCAAAACGACGGGGAAAGCGCCAAACTATGTATGTGTTCAGTATATTATTTTGTGTTGTGATTTGAGAGAAGCTGAAGGAGCGGCTCTAGCCATGGCACCGCACGATCTCCGCCGTCCATTCAAACGACCGTTGATCTCTGATCAAGAGAAGCGCAGGCAGCAGTCCCTGCTCCGGCAGGCACAGAATCGACGCGACGCCCAGAACCATGCTCGATTCCTCGCCTCCACCGCCTTATCGCTCGAACAACCGCACGAACTCGAACCCGAACCCGTATCAGCACCCGAACTTCACGACGAACTTATACCTGACTCTGAAGCTCCCGAGTCACCGAAGGAGCTTGACGTGGTTGAAGCGTCGAAGCTGAAAGGCGCGGAGGCTCGGAAATGGTTCGCGAAACAGCTGATGCATCCCGAATGGATGATCGACATTCCCGAAAATCTCTCACAAGACTGGTTCGTAGTTCTTACTTACTCTCGTTCCTAATTGAATCTTCTAGAAGTTTTCGTTTCAAATAAATTTGAATTTCAAATTTGATTGTCTGTTTATTGTTTTGCAGGTTTGTGTTTGCTAGGCCTTCTGGAAAACGATGCTTTGTGGTTTCGTGCAACGGCACGACGATAAGTCGTTTAAGGAACGGTTCGATACTGCACCGTTTTCCGTCGGAGTTACCGAATGGTGCGAGAAGAAAGGATTCCTCTGGTCCTGCTCAGTCTTACTCCATTTTGGACTGCATTTTTCACGAGGTTAGTTATTTCGTTGCTGAGTTTTCTTTAATTTTATTTATTTATTTTCAATTGTGATCCTCTAGTTTTACTTGTTAATGCAACTGTTCCATTTATAAGCAAAATAAGATATGCATATATATTAGTTTGATTCTTGTGCACCGATGTGTAGGTTTGCAAGAGTTGAGTTTGGGGGATGTTACTTTTACATGTGAAAACAAATAAAATCCTATAAATATTGTGATAATAGGGATCTCCTTTATTTGTATTGCTTAGCAATTTGATAATTTGTGTCTTTCACTTGTTCTCTCTGCACTATCTTGTTCTTGAAAAACTTCATTTGTTTTTGGGTTATCAGGTGGATCAGACTTACTATGTGATTGACATGGTTTGCTGGCGGGGCTACTCGCTTTATGATTGCGCTGCAGAATTTAGGTTTTTCTGGTTGAATTCCAAGCTTGCTGAGACTGGCGCTTGTGAACCTCCCTCGCATTATCACAAGTACAGGTTCAGTTTGGTTCCAGTGTACTGCTGCGACCAGAGTGGTTTATGTGCTGCTTATACTGGATCTGTGCCTTATGTCAAAGATGGTCTTCTGTTTTATAACAAGTAATCACAAGCCTTCCTTACAACGTATTCTTCAATCTTTGTATTGTTTTATGTGCTACTGCTGTGGATGTTGAGAGAATTTCGTAAGAACTTTCAATATCAAAACACATTCGTTCCGATTATGCTAACCTAGGTCAGAATGCATCTTAACAGATTTTGCAAATGGATTGTTTTGCATATTTGTTGAGAAATGTAGTCTTCTCAACTGTCATTCCTAATGCTTGAGAAATAATATGCAGTGAATTAATAACAGTGTCTGGGCCTTTTCTCACATATTACTTGTGGTGTCTAATAATGAGCTTTTGGTTAAATTTATTTTCCATTTTCATTTGTTATGCGCTGTTTTTTCTTTTTGGTGATTCCTTTTGATTTGGTTTATTTCTTAGGCATGCACACTATCAGACAGGAATTACACCACTAGCATTGGTTTGGAAGGATGAGAACTGCAGTCAGTATGTCATGGACACAGATAGCAAAGGACAGGTTCCAAATCATCAGCAGGTGCTGTTCATGCTTCCTTTTTATATTTTTGTTGTTTGCCTTGTCATTCCATTTCTTTGTTGTGTATATATTTCAGTTTTGTCTCGTGTTTATGGATTTCCGGCCCTTGTGACATAAATTGAATATTGCATGTATGGATTGACTGTTTGTATATCTTTTTATGCACACTATGAAACAATTTTCTTGCTTTATAGTTTATAGTTTATATTTCTTTGAGAGTTGTACAAATTTGATTTTCAAGAAAAAGTGTATATCTCATAAGACAACCTCATTGTGAAGTATATGCTTGCTCTGTTGGAGTTTTACCATATATAGATATAGTGTGATTTTGCATGTCTCCCGATACACTTTTTTTCTCCTGGTAGCAACAGTACTGGGTAGATGAAATCATGAAATTAAATAAAGTATATTCTTCAAGTCTGCATACTCATTCATTATTTCCTTATAAGATAATTTTAATGAGTGCTGATGGTCCAATGATGATCGATCAATTTTCTGGCTTACCAAACCAGGTGGTTTTGGAGCTACAAGAAGGTGGAAAGCTGTGCACTTCCGATGATCCTCCTGTAGTATTTGGATGTTTAGATGGAGGCTTTATGCATGAGGTTTGTTTGAAAGAGGAAATAATTGTGCTCCTGTATCTTTTACTTGAATTAATTGTGAAAATAAACAAATTCTGCATCTCTGCCACTATATATAATGTATCTTTACAAGGCTTCTAGAAAATTGATTTTCTTTTGAACATCATTCAATTGATGAGAAAAATAATCATTTGGGTGGAATAGTATGACAACCTTTCAATCATGAAATGTAAAAGCAAAGACAAGTAAATTAACCATCAAAAATCACTTTTTTTTCCAATGTTTTACCAAGTAATTTTTATACAACTTTCTTCTATTTGCAGTCAGAGTTGCATTCAGGATGTCTTGTACGGTTTGCAATTGGAGAAGGGGGACTGGTTTTGGTGGATGGAAAACTTGAGAAAGCTGATCTAAATTATCTAGGCAAGGCCAACCGTGCTCGTGCTTCTGCTGATAGTTTCTCTAAGGTAGTAAGGGAGTATTCTAGCAACCTTCTTAAACTAACCACAACTTCTCATTTCATTAAAACACCAATATTTGGGTACGGATGAATGACAAATCCATATGAAACATTAAAGGGAATGCAATCACAAGGTATACCATTTGATTGCCAGGGGAAACACTACTTATCCTATTTAACACAATCACTATAGATAATTATTGGTTCAACAATCTCAGGAAAAATTATTGATTCATATTAATTTTTTTATCATTCCTTTTTATGGAAATTTTGAGTGTAGTAGTCTTAATCCAATTGTCAATTTTTCAGGTTATGTTCCAATACAGTGTTCGACACTCTCCTCTAAGAATTGATGATTTGTTAGGATCTGTCAACTCAGCAGCTGATGAAAGTAACAAAGTTTGTGATATTGAAATGGATGGTTGATAGAAATGTATAAAGGCTTTCAAGTGTCAGTATCTTGCACTGAGTCCAATTTTAACAAGTTTCACCTAAAGTTTTGGTTTGCAATGATGTTTATGCTTTTTGATGGCTTCCATAACTTATATGAAGGATTTGCAAAATTGCTAGCTTCCCACAAGTTCAGAGAGAGGGAGTTGTATTTGTCATGTCTAAGAGTGCAATTTGCCAAATGCCAACAAAGTTTCTTTAACCAAGATGGTAGCAGGTGTGCATATTCGATTTCATTTTGTCTATGGTTCATTTGATGCTGATGTAATGTATCTTATGTAGTTTTCTACCATTAAGCAACATAGATAGGGAGCACATGAATGTATAGTACAGGCTATAAAGTTTTAGTGGAGTGATTTCCACTCATATATTGGAAGTTATGTGCCAGTCTTCCTCTATCTTACAAGGAGAGTAAATATATAAGAAGACCCTTATTATTTTGAGTGTTTTATTCCATTCCACTACAAGATCATTAAAAATCACTAAAAGCTCATAGGGACATAACAGTCTAACGCTCAGGTTGCTGAAGTGATTTTCTCACAACCATCATGCACACAGGCCAAGACATCCCTGTAGTCCCTATGAATGGTGAAGTAGTCATAGACCAAACCATCACTACTCTTCTTGTACTCAAACATGAGATATGAATGGTTGAATGCTGTCAACTTGCCAAAGCCGAAGTCACGGTCCCTGTAAATACTCCAGACAGGGGGTGACGCCACGAAGTCGGACAAGTGGCTTCCTCCACCGCCAACAACAACATGGATTGTACCATTCACAGTGCCAGAATAATGTGTTTTTTCTTCGTTGACACATTGATTCTGCATCATATCATAGCCATTTAGATAATTAGCATTCTAGCTGTGTCATTTTTACTCATTTCATTTGTCACTTATGAAGAGCGGACACTAACATTTCTCAGCTATATATATATATATATCATGAAGCAATGAAACAATGGTATGTCAAGTCATGCTTTATTTACCTGATAAATTGGGCATACTCTTTCATAGTTATGGACATGTCCATAGAATGCAATGTCTACTTTGTACTTCTGCCAAAGCTTCTGGAGAGATTCCCGTCCCATGGGTTCTTCAAATGAGCCCTCCATGCCATACCAAGAATTAGAGGAGTACCCAAGTGGACGATGAGCCGCAAATATCAGCCATGGTTGCTGCTTTCTGTCAACTGTTGCAAGACAATGCTCAATGAATTTGTACTGTTCTGTTCCCTCTCTCCAGTCATGCTCACTGTCTGCTATACAGAACCGGAACATGCCATAATCTGCTTTGTACCTGCATTTTTCCAATTTTTCATCCATAATCTGAAATCAAATCGAAAAAAGGTAATGATGCTTCATATATTTTGTATTTATATTGAAGGAATTTTACCAGAATTTGGCTTTGTTCTCAGCAGGATAATAATACATGGTTTCTGCTGGAACCCCGCATTCACCACCTGAATCCGGAGTATCATAAAATGATCCTGTGTTTGGCCAATCACGTTCATGGTTTCCACTGAACCAGATATTTTTTCAGTCTCATAAGAATGTAGAAAATGATAACTTCAATGAAATGTAATCAAGGGACATGCCAAGAAGCCAACTAACCTTGCAATCATGTATGGTACTCTTGCTGAAATTTCTTGCACTTGAGCTGTGAATTGGTCCCACTGTGAGATGTAACCATTGGCATATGGCATGTCCCCAATATGGAAAACAATATCATAATTTGCCAAATCCTCAATGAGTCGATCAGTGGTGTTAAGTGATCCAGGTTGATAATCAGCATATTCATTTGAACCATCACGCTCAGCCTGAAAGATTGCATGAGAAGAAAAAGGTTTTGAGTTCACTACTATTTTAAGTTTTGGTTAAAAGAAATTCTAATAGTTGGTACTACCTTTCCCATGTCACCAAATATAATAACACGTTGCAATGAATTCTGTCCAGGAAATGGTGGTGCCTTGAATGAAAAAGTCCTACTCCAAACGTAAGAGCCATTAGTCAGAAAATGCCCTAACGTGTAAATGTACCTGTGTTTTTATTTTTAACAAGAAAAAAGAAAAAACAAATTAGAACAAACAATGGCAAGTAGTGGTAATGCCATGAACATACGAATATGATAGTTGAATGCATGCAAACCTCAAATTAGGCCACAAGTTCTTAAGGAAGCTTGTGTGTATGAAACCTGGGTCACGCCACCCAACAGTTCGTGCAGGTTCACCTGTAAGAATTTTCGAAATTAATCACATACTTATTCGTTAATTTAAATAGTTGTATCAATAATTAAGTATTAATCAACTTCAAACAGATCATGAGTAATTAAATTCATACCACACATGCTGTTTCGATTAAATGTCAATGTTCCAGCAGGAGCACGTCTAACCTCTCCTCCATTAGAAACATATTCAACAAAGGGTATGGCATCTCTATGGTCATATCCACTTGTCCATGTGACTGTCATCTGCACTTATTTAAACATTTCTTTACATTGTTATCATCTATCAATGCTTAATTTATAGAATAAATGGTCAAATTAGTCACTAATGGATCATTCGTTTTTTTCAGATTGGTCCCGAAAGATTTAATCAAATTCGTCCTTTAAAGATTTTAAATTAGTCATGTTAGTCATTCTGTCAATTCCATTGCTAACGGCGTCAGAGTTTGTTGATGTGTGGCAAGTTAACGAACTTCACAACACACACCTAGTAGTCCTAATTGACTATTAATATGATTAGTTTATGAAATTAGATCAAACTAACTCTAAATTGAGAGATTTCAATGTCTCAAGTTCTTCCTTTAATTGGGTTTTGACTTGATCTAATTTCATAAAGCATTGGAATTCCTCAATTGGAGGTGGATTTGATCTAATTTCATAAACTTATTATGTTAATAGTCAATTAAAACTCCTAGATGTATACTATGATATCACTTAACGTATCACATTGGCAAATTTTAACACCATCGATAAAGAAAGTGACGTAAGGACTAACATAACTAATTTAAAATCTTTAAGAGACGAATTTGATTAAAAAAACCATTTGAAAATCAAATGAAAAAACGAATAATTTTTTAGAGACTAATTTGTTTATTTATTCTAATTTATATTACTCATGCACCAACTTACATAACCCCAGCATTAATTATAGCACAATAATTCAATCTTTTTTTTTTAATGATCATTTTAGTAGTGTAGCAAAAAATTATTTTTATTAACTTAAGGACATGTAATTAGAAATCTGTGTAAAATATTTTTACGCATATAAAATTTTAAGGACATGTAATTAGAAATCTGTGTAATTAGAAATCTGTATATAAATTTTAAATTCATATAAAAAGATATTTCAAAGCAATTTGATGGTAAAAATAGGATTCATTTTGATATGCTAAGAGTGTATTATATTTAACACACGAATTTAATTACGTATTATCTAGTTAATAAATATAACTACTTTTTAATATTTCATGTGTGAATATAGTCATAAAACCAGGTTGAATGACGTGGTAATTTTTTTTTGTATTTTATCCGAAACAAAACCAATTATCTAGATATTTACATTTACTAATACATACATCAAAATATAAAATTAATATTCAAACATACAATAGATTTTGCATCAAAATGAACTATTTGAAGGATGTTATTCAAGAACTTACTTCATCCCAAGACTTGCCAAGAGCAAGACGCGGATACACAGGTGCTTTAGGGTTAAAAAATCTCACGTTTTTTGAAACTGCCACAAGCTTTGGCTGCAGTGATCAATCACATGAATACCAGTCAGCATTTCAATTCATCTATTATTATATTTTGAGTATTATTAACATGCTTAATTAATTGATGAAATGGTATTTAATAATCATTACCAATGATAATCCTCCAGAAAAGAGTGCAAAGGAGAAATCTTCACGTTGATTAATCAACTGGAACTTCAAAACAGCTGCCCCAGTCTTAAGATAGTTTGAATTATCGTGATTTGCAAACTTGTACTGTCACATGCATTCATTCAAGTCATTTTTCACATTACAATAATTCGAGTAATATAAGAGAAAAAGACAAATAGGTCCCTAACCATTGAAAAATACTTTTAAATTCCTAACTTTCACAAAACTTGGACGGATCAGTCCCTCCGTCCAAATGCCTCCGTCAGGGATTGATCCGTCCAAATGTCTCCGTCAGGGACTAATCTGTCCAAATTTTGTGAAGATCAGGGACTTAAAAGTATTTTTCAATGGTTATGGACAAAAATATCTACGGAGCAAAAGATCAGGGACTTTTTTGTCATTTTCTCTAAAAAAAAAACTGCCATATCTTTTTTCAAAGTTAGGAGAGATACTCAAACCCCGAGACTTCTAGGTAAAGATAAAAAGACTATGTCATTTGAGTTATAGCTCTATCTTAGTTATATAAAATCTAATAGAATGATTAAAATAGCATTAATTTTAAAGAAAGTTAAGTAGGGTTTATTGTGTAATTATCCTTTTTTGAACAGAACCATTTTTGTTTATTCGGGAAAAATCCTCGAAAAACAACAATTATTTGTGGATGGAGGTAGTAATTAATAAAAAGGTATAATAAACCAACTCTGAAGTAGCTAATTTTAGTCAATTTTTTTATTATAAATTATTTTTTAATATTTTTTAAAGAATTTAGAATATATTAAAATTAAAAAAATTACTAATATTGGCTAAAAAAAAGTTGACTTCCTAATTGAATTATTAATAATATATATCACTGATTTATTAGCTTAGCTAACCTTTATTGGAGCTTGGCAAATGTATGGAGTCTCTTGCCAGCCAATGCTGTCTGGTGCTGGTGCACAATTTCCTGAACTGCATTTCATAATAAATTTACTTTCATTTATTTTGTTCAATCACATGTTCATATATCTTTGAATGACATATCCAGAAATTATTATTATTATCATTATACTCTAACCAATCTTATAAACATGGGATGAACATTTGAGTTGCACGAATGATTATTGTATTTTATTTTTTGGGCTGTATATATACTAGGTTACATCGGATTTATATATATGACTCAATTATAGTTGCTATTAAATTTTATCAATATTAAAAGAATATAATTTAAATTTAGGTCATATTTTTTTAATTATTTGACCAATTTTTAAATTTAATTATTTTTGTTTTTATTTTTTTAAATTAAAAATTATTACTAAATAATAAAACAATATAACATTAATTTTAACTGCACTTGTTAAATATTCGCAAAAAATTCATATGCATCGTAATCTCATAGTTACCATAATCATAATAACCTTTCCGTATAATCAGATACATTAAATCTGTCACTAAATTTAAAACGTACTGAAAGATGCTCTTATCATGAAGGGAATTTTTTTTTATAATTTTTGTGTCTAAAAGTAGAAATAAAAAAAATAGGACTCACTTTTTTATTTTTTAATTTTATGACTAAAATTTAGTCATTAATCATTATAAAATGTATCTATTGATTCCATTCATGAAATAGAGAAAGTATTATTAAATAAACGTTTTCGGAGTGGTAATTAATAAATTTTTTATTAATTAAAAATACATAAACGTTATTTATTTTTTTAAATATGAGATATTTAAATTTTTTTAAAAAATTAATTTGTCTTTATATATTTTAAACAGAAAAATTTACATATCTTATATTTTAAAAATTAAAGATGTTTTGTATTTTAATTAATTAAAAAATCTTATATATTCGAATTAAAATTTTAAAGATTTATTTGTTTTTTTTTTTTAATTTAATAACTATTACCAATAATACTGACTAAATTACTAACTTTTGTTCAGAAGAGAGAGAGAGAGAGAAGTAGTGCATTACTCGAATTTTGCAGGAGAAAAAACTCCAACCCAGTCATCATTTGATGGCATTGGATTTAGAACTTTCACAGTCACCCATGCTGTATCCTCGCCCTGCAACCATATTATAAACGCTTATTAATTATATTTGAAAAAAAATTGTTAAAAAATATAAAATATAAATTTAATATCAGAGAATAATAAATACATAAAAATATCCCTATTGTTAAATTAATATATATTTATACACAGTTATTGAAGCATTATTGATTTAGACTTGACTCTATCAGGAGAAAAAAAAACTTATTTATTAGATTATTAGATATGTCTAGTTGGATTTTTTTTAATAATGTATCATACCACTTTCCTGGTGATAATAATATTTTATATTAACACGTGATGATGCTTAAAATAAAATAGCAAAGGCTTTCTACCTGCTCCGGTTATTGATTAATTTATTAAGGGTTTAAATATCATAATTTATAGAAAACCCGACATTGAGAATATTATTATCCTAATAAGATTTTACTTTTAGACTTTTATAGTGAGTAATGAGTAGTGACAATACTAACAGGAATAATGAATAATTGAATATAATTAGCTGTTCATTCCTTCTATGTTTTTGTCCCCTAAATTAAACCAACATCCAATAAGCATTTTCCATTCACAAAGTAGGATCCAAGAGATGCAACAAGCCAACCACCAAATTAAAGTAAGTAGGAACGAATGTTAATGCATTTCGAAAAATATAAAGATGGTAGCATTTTTTGAATTTTAAAGTTTAAATTATAAATTTTAAATTCCGAATTTTAAATTATAAACTTTAATTCTAATCTATTGGTATAAAATATAATAAATAAAAAATAAAAAATGGTTAATTGAAAAAAATATAATGCTCCTTCCTTAATAATAAGAGTGTTTAACAATTTTACACATGCATCTAATCAGCGTAGGTGAAAACTCAGCTACAGTCGATTTCACGTGAAATTGATAGTTGAGAGCCGTTAGATGAAAATTTAGTCAAATAAGTCAAATCATCTAACGACTCTCAGTTATAACTTTACGTGAAGTCGACTCCACCTCGTAAGGTCATTTTATAAAAAAATTACTATTTTTGCTGACGGTGTGAATGGTCATCCAAAAGAACGGATGCAATTGCACGATTATATAAAATATTTTACGCCGTCAATGTATCAAAATTTAACTCAAATAATAAATCCAAATTAATAATTGAATATATTAATGATGAGAAACAACTAAAATAAAATAAAATACATAAATCAAAATCAAGATTAAGAATGATTAGATTGGAAATTACCGAAATGCCCAGCAGTGTAGGAGCTGCAGCAATGGCGGCCATATTGTCAAGTGCAAGAAGGGTTTTATGAATGGCAATCTTTGACAATGGCTGCACTCCCAAAACATGATTATGCCCTAAAACCATGCCCAACTTGGTGAACCAAAATAGCATCAAAATCATAATCATGTTTTGCTGCTTCAATAAATGATTACCAACACTACTACTCCCTTTCATTTTTATCTAATCTATATCCAAATGATGAAAAATAAAAGAGAGAATAAAAAGAAGCAAGTGATAATATACTATATACTAAGAAGCAAAAAGGGATTTGCGCAATGGAACTTGTTTTCGCTTGGAAAGAGACCTTGTCTTCGTATTTATAGAGTCCAATCAGTTGAAAAACAACTAATAATAAGTAATTAATAATGATGAATTTTATTAATATTTGTTCTAAAAAATAGTCATAATTCTTAATTTTTATTTTTAACAATTAAAAAATAAATTTAAATTTTATATTATAACAGTGTAAAAGAATTTTATTAGACAAATAATATATTATATAACATCAGCAAAAGTAATTTATTACTTATAAAATTATTTAAATATATCAAATTACCGTATACAATTTTTATACTCACAGTATTAAATTCTTATATTTATTTTTTTTAATTTTTTAAAGAGAATTTATGTATTTTTTATTTAAATGAAAATAGAGAAGAATGATTAACTATATATATACACAAAAACAAAACAAATTAACAGAATTTTAAATTTTAAACTACAAACTACGTTAACAAATTAACAAAATTTTGAATTTTAAATTTTTTTTATGAATTTCTGAGTAGCATAACTAACTTAGAAAAGACAAGCATAACAAATATTATTTTTTTTAAAAAAATAACAAATAAAAATAAAATAAGAATTTAATAATTAGGACTAACGATTTTTTTTTAATAATGTGATTATAATTATTCTTGAAATTAAAGTATTGTTTTTTCTCGCCAATGAGTTATTGTTTCTTATACTCAATTAAGAGGTTGCGAGTTCGAGTCTCTTATTTTTGGTTAAAAAAAAAAAGCCAATAAGTTATAACTCAAATGACATAGTCTCCCTATACTCAATTAAGAGGATGTGAGTTCGATCTCATTATATATGTTTTAATAATATATAATTATATTATCCAACATACACTCACAAATATAAAATGTAAAAAATATCCCTTTCTCTCCATGAATCCAAAGAACACTTTAAATTTCTCTTCAAATAGCGCTCAATCAACATCTATCAAACTTGTCATCTTTTGGATCCCACTAAATTAATTTCCTAAGCATCATTCTAAGAAGTATATTTAGAAGAACAACCTTACCTTCCAACAAATAACTCCGAAGCTTTTGTCATCTTCATCCCAATAAGGGGGAGTGGAGGTGGAGATCAGAGAAGAAAGCTAAAGTGGGATGTGTGTTGGTAGAGAAGCACCAATAGAGGGGTATTTTTGACATTTCATGTTATAATTAAGCGAGTTAGGAGAGCCAAGTGTATGTACTATGCATGTTGGACAAGCAGAAAAAAACACACTGCCATTAATTTAAAATATATTTTTTGTTGTCCACTGTATTTTCTAATTCGATAAGCTAATGATTAATTCGTCTTGGATTTAAACTTCATTTAAAGGTCTGCCATTGACTAATAGGTTGCTCCATACACAAGTCGAGATTCGAACTCCTTACACTTACTTAAGCGGACGAATGAGCTGACTACTACTCGAGCAACTAGGGGTGGCAAACGGATCTAAACCCGCCGGGCCGGCCCGCGTAACCCGCCAAAAAGGCGAGTTGGGCTAGAAAATTTGGACTGCCAAATAGCAAAAGCACGCTTAACCCGCACCACTTAAACCGCAGGCTTTAACAGGGTGGGGCGGACTTCCCTGCCGGACTTAGTATTTTTTTAGCAAGGGGTATTTTTACAATTTTTTCGCCAAAACCCAACTTCCCCCAACCTAACTTACAAGAGAATGAAGATGAAAATTGAGTGTTTTGAATTATGTTTATTTTGTTTTAGAGACAATATTTATAATTATGTTTTGGATTATGTTTATTTTGCTTTGGGAACAATATTTATAATTATGTTTTTGATGAAAACTTGGTTTATGATTATATTTATTAAATATTTATAATTACAAAAATTTTAATATTTGTGAATATAAAAATTATAATTTGTTTATACCTTTAGAAATTATAATAGTTAAAAGTAAAAAATATGATATTTGGCGGGCTTAGCCCGCCATTCTGTCAGCGCGCCATTAGGCGGAGTGAGTGGAATTTTGAGACCGCCTCATTAGGCGAAACGAAGCGAGTTAGCCCGCCAAAAGGCAAATTTCTGGCGAGACGGAACAGACTTTCTCGCTTGCCACCCCTACGAGCAACCCAAGTTGGTTTCTCAAAACATTTAAATTTAACAAGAATCAAGTATAAATTATTTTCTAAATTCACAATAGATACATTATAAATACTAAGAGAACGTTTATCCTAAATTATGCTATTTTTTCTTAATCTTATATCTCTTGAATCCTTACATTTTATATCGAATCCACTTATAATAACGGCACTCAATGTCATATATATAGTTAACATCCAAAATTCGTGAACCATAACAACTACGTACGTAACATCCAAAATTCGAATTAAAATGTGAAATCTGTTTTATTTAATAACAGATGTAATACACACGTGTTTCATATGTGACTGTTATAAATCTTTTGTTTTTGTTGATTTGGATTTGTTGTCTACGAAGCATTACTAATCTTCTTGATAATTTTTATTGCTGGCTAATAATTTTGATAGTAACTTCTTCTCCGGTCTAATAATTATATAAGAAAAGTAAAATTGAAAAAAAAAAAAAAAGTTAACCATACATTGATTGTCAAAAACTTAACAATAGAAGTAGATTTAAAACTAATCAAAAGCTTGGGAGACTAAATTGAAATCAATTAAATATTAAAGATATTTTTAAAATTTATGTTGTCCTTCATATATTATATGAATAAGGACCAAATTAAAAGATTATTTTTAATAAAAAAAAGTTAAAAAAAAAAAATTGAATTTTCTCCTATTAAAATATGTAATGAGTGTTTTTAATTAATTAATAGTTTAATTATTCTGTTAATTTTTATAATTTTATTAAATTTTTAATTAAATTTGTATATTTTTTTATTTTTAATTAAATCTCTAAATTATTTTTAATTTTATAATTATATTTTTTATATAAAAAATATTAAAATTAATAAAATATTTTTACAAAAAAATATTTAATTAACTCTAATGTTTTCTTAATAGCTAAACCCATAAGGAAAAAAAAAAAAAAGCTATACGCACTCTTCTCGTGGCAAATTTTTAATTGGCAAATTTCAGTGTTCAATGACATGAGAACGTAGCTATAAAAGTAAAATATTATTATTACTCTATGTTTCACTTAATTAAACGGCTAGATATATAATCACCGTACGTATTGAGATGAAGAACAACTAACCCTCATAATTGAGGAAAGAGAATGTAAAATACTAAACCTTTGTTTTTATCTTATTTTTATTTATTTCTATCTTATTTCTATCTTATTTTTATTTTTTATAAATAATACTTGTTCATACCCTGGCCCAATAAATAGGGCCCAGGATCCAAGCAAAGAAGCCCAACTCAAAGGGGTTGGCCCTCCCCCAGTACCAGCCTTCATCCCCAAAAGTCGGTACTGAACACGACCTGCTCCAAAGAAGTCGGATACGAGGGTTAGCTGGCAGATAACACTCATTCGAATGAGTAACTGTCCCTAGAAACTCTCTAACCACTTCGTAGAGCCATATCTTAACCTCCCTAAGATATGGGAACGGTTATCCACCTAAAAAGGTGGCACTACTTCAGCGGTGGTTATTGGTTCACCACTATAAATACCCTGACATCCCTCAGGTATCACTAAGTCCCAATACATTCCCAACTTGCTCACGCTCTTGCTAACTTAGGCATTGGAGTGTCATTGCAGGTACCACCCCCCATTCTTCCACACGCACAAGTCGGACGGAGGAACACCGAGTTTCAGGTGCACTCGATAGCCACCTCCCTCACGCGTTTGGGCCAACCAACGTCATCCGGCCCACTAATCTCTGGTTACCCACCGTAACATTGGCGCCGTTGCCGGGGAACCGAGAGATTAACCAGTGATGGCGGAAAGATCCCCTGAAGAAGGTCATGTGGAGACAGATTCTGATCAAGAGAATTTGAACACTGGAAACAATGAAGCAGATCAGAACCTCCACCAGGAAGCTAATGATCAAAATAAGGAAGGCACTTCCGGAATCAAAAATCCGAAGGTAAACTCCTCGGAGGGGCGCGAGTCAGAAAAAGAAGGACCCCCTCTCGCTAGTGAGCTTATGGGGCTAATCCATAGCCGCCTCGAGCAGCTAGAACAGGAGCGGGAACGACAAAGGGAAGCTGAAAAGAACCTAAAAGAGGAGATGGAGCGACGAAAAGAGTTAGAAAGAAAACTCTTAAAGTTAGAATCCTCCCTCAAGGGTCGGAATTCCCAAGGCGATAGAGAAGATTCTCCCTTAGGAGAGAAAGATCCGTTTAGCGAGGACATAATGAGGGCAAAAGTTCCGAGAAACTTTAGAAGCCCCGATATGGACCTCTACGATGGAACCACCGATCCAAAGCATCATCTGAGCAACTTTAAAAGTCGGATGTATCTGACCGACGCTTCTGACGCTACACGATGCAAAGCTTTCCCGACAACCTTGTCAAAAGCAGCGATGAAGTGGTTCGACAGTCTCCCTCCGAGGTCAATTACCAGTTTTGAAGACCTCTCAAGAAAATTCTTGATGAGGTTCTCCATCCAGAAGGACAAAGTAAAACATGCACCAAGCCTCCTGGGAATAAAACAGGAGGTCGGGGAGTCCTTACGGGCCTATATGGAAAGATTCAACAAAGCATGTTTGGAGATTCAAGACCTGCCCACCGAAGCGGTCATCATGGGGCTAGTCAATGGTCTTAGAGAAGGTCCCTTCTCACAGTCCATATCAAAAAGACACCCCGCCTCTTTAAACGATGTACAGGAAAGAGCTGAAAGGTACATCAATATGGAAGAAAACGCTAGGCTAAGAGACCCGAGTTTGCGAATCGGGCACCCTCCCTCAACGAAAGAAAGGGAGAGGGAAGCGAAGAAGAAGGAAGAGCTCGGCCTTGATAGGCCAAGAAAATATCACTCTTATACTCCATTGAAAGTTCCTGTAGTGGATGTATACAGAGAAATTTGCAATACTGAAAGGCTGCCTCCCCCCAGACCCATCAAGAATAAAAAAGGGGGGAGCCGCAGTGATTACTGCGAGTACCATAAGATATATGGACACTTCACAAACGACTGTTACGACCTTAAAAATGTGATAGAAAAGCTAGCCAGAGAAGGTCGGCTTGACAGATATCTCATAGAAAGGTCGGACGGTCATGGAAAAAGAAAGCGAGAAGATACGGATAGAAGAGACCCACCACCACAAACTCCGGAGAGACATATCCATATGATCTCAGGAGGATTTGCGGGAGGGGGACTCACAAAATCCTCTCGAAAAAGACATCTCAAGAGAGTCTACCAGGTCGAAGAGGGGTCCTCCGATCTTCCGACCATTTCATTCACAAAGGAAGACGGGCGAGGAGTAATCCCTGGGCACGATGACCCAATGGTAATTACCATGATCCTGGCAAATGCCCATTTACACAGAACACTAGTGGACCAAGGAAGCTCAGCAGACATCCTCTTCAAGCCCGCTTTCGACAAACTAGGTTTAGATGAGAAAGAGTTAAGAGCCTACCCCGACACCTTGTACGGATTAGGTGACACGCCAATAAAGCCACTAGGATTCTTACCCCTCCATACCACCTTTGAAAAGGGGGAAAAATCAAAGACTCTGAGTATATACTTCATAGTCATCGACGTGGGGTCGGCTTATAATGCTTTAATCGGCAGGGCTACCCTTAATCGACTCGGAGCGGTGGTATCGACGCCCCACCTCTGCATGAAGTTCCCGACCTCGTCGGGAATAGCAACAGTGAGGGGAGATCAGAAGCTGGCAAGGAAGTGCTACAATGAAAGCCTAAACCTGAGAGGAAAAGGCAGAGAAGTCCACACAATAGAACTCGGGGGAGCAAGGGTTAAAGAAGAGCTACGACCACAGCCCGGGGGAAAAACTGAGGAAATTCAGGTCGGCGAAGAGGAAGGAAAAAACACCCACATAGGAGCCAACCTAGGGGAAACCCTAAGACAAGGGTTGACTAAGCTCCTAAGAGATAACTCCGATCTCTTCGCCTGGAAGGCCTCCGACATGCCTGGGATAGATCCCGAGCTCATGTCTCACAAGCTCTCGGTCTACTCAGGGTCCCGACCTGTACAACAAAGAAGACGCAAGCTCGGCCCAGAGCGAGCCCTAGTAGTAGAAGAGCAAGTGCAGGCGCTCCTAGAAGCCGGCTTCATCAGAGAAGTCAAATACCCAACATGGCTAGCCAATGTAGTGCTAGTCAAAAAACAAAATGGTAAATGGAGAATGTGCGTCGACTACACCGACTTAAATAAGGCATGTCCCAAGGACCCTTATCCACTACCAAGCATTGACGCCCTAGTGGACTCTAGCTCGGGGTATCAATACCTGTCATTCATGGACGCCTACTCAGGGTATAACCAAATCCCGATGTATGAACCAGACCAGGAAAAAACATCATTCATCACGCCCAGAGCCAACTATTGCTACGTGGTCATGCCATTTGGATTGAAAAATGCAGGGGCCACATATCAGAGGCTGATGAATAAGGTGTTTGCCCCCCACTTAGGGAGCTTAATGGAAGCGTATGTCGACGATATGCTGGTAAAAACCAAGGAAGAAGTCGACCTCCTATCCGACCTCTCACAAGTCTTTGATACCATAAGGTTGCACGGGATGAGACTAAACCCTGCAAAGTGCACCTTCGCAGTGGAGGCAGGAAAATTTCTAGGATTCATGCTAACACAAAGAGGGATCGAAGCCAATCCCGACAAGTGTAGAGCTATCCTAGAGATGAAAAGCCCGACTTGTTTGAGAGAAGTCCAACAGCTGAATGGCCGACTAGCAGCTCTCTCCAGATTTTTGGCAGGATCAGCATTAAGATCCCTTCCACTGTTCTCCCTACTAAAAAAGGGGCACCAGTTTGAGTGGACCCCCGAATGCGAGGGGGCGTTCCAGGAGTTCAAAAAGTTCTTGAGCCAACCTCCTATCTTGACCCGACCTATAGCCGGAAAAGACCTCATCCTATACCTCTCCGTGGCAGACAGGGCTGTCTCGGCAGCCTTGATAAGAGAAGAGGAGGTCAGGCAACACCCAATCTACTTCATCAGTAAAGTTCTACAGGGCCCTGAGCTAAGGTACCACAAATTAGAAAAGTTTGCCTACTCCTTAGTAATAGCCTCTCGAAGGCTACGGCCTTACTTTCAGGCTCACACAATAAGAGTCCGCACGAACCAACCCATGAAGCAAATCCTCCAAAAGACGGATATTGTAGGAAGAATGGTACAATGGGCAATAGAGCTCTCCGAGTTCGACTTAAAGTATGAAACTCGGACGGCGATTAAAGCCCAGTGCCTCGCCGACTTCATTGCTGAATATGCAGGGGATCAAGAGGATAAACCGACTACCTGGGAACTCTACGTGGATGGGTCCTCCAATAAAACAGGAAGTGGCGCAGGCATAATATTGGTAGATGAAAGGGGAACCCAGATAGAAGTTTCCCTCAAGTTCAAATTCCCAGCTTCAAATAATCAGGCAGAATACGAAGCCTTGATCGCAGGATTGAAGCTGGCTGAAGAAGTCGGTGCCACGAAAGTGATGGTATACAGCGACTCCCAGGTAGTGACCTCCCAAATAAGTGGGGAATACCAGGCAAAAGACCCAACTATGAAAAGGTACTTGGAGAAAGCCTCGGAGCTCCTGGGGCGCTTTGCAGAAACCGAGGTGAAACACATAACTCGGGATCTAAACAGCAGAGCAGACGCCCTATCCAAGCTAGCAAGTACCAAGCCAGGAGGAAATAACAGAAGCTTGATTCAAGAGACTCTCCAGGAACCTTCAGTGGTAAAAACAGAAGACACACTAGAAGTCTTTGAAGTGGTCGGATTAAACCTCGGATGGATGAACCCCTTAGTCGAATACCTAAAATTCGACATCCTCCCTAAGGAGGAAAAAGAAGCCCAAAAAATCCGAAGGGAAGCACAACACTATACTTTGGTGAAAAATGTTCTCTACAGAAGGGGGATATCAACACCATTGTTAAAGTGTGTACCGACCTTAAAAACCACCGAGGTGTTGGAGGAGGTACATAGCGGAATCTGCGGGAACCACCTCGGAGCCAGGTCATTGGCCAGGAAAGTGATCCGAGCTGGATTTTACTGGCCAACCTTACAGAAAGATGCCACAGAATTTGTGAAAAAGTGCCAGCCATGCCAAATGCATGCAAATTTCCACGTGGCTCCCCCAGAAGAGCTCATTAGTATCACTTCTCCATGGCCCTTTGCAAAATGGGGAATGGATTTGTTAGGTCCTTTTCCCCAGGCGCCAGGACAAGTTAAATACCTAATAGTGGGAATAGATTACTTCACAAAGTGGATAGAAGCAGAACCACTGGCCACCATCACTGCACAGAGAAGTCGGAGGTTCCTCTACAAAAATATAATCACAAGGTATGGGATACCTTGTTCCATTACCACAGATAACGGAACCCAGTTCACCGACTCCACCTTTAGAAGCCTAGTAGCCAGTATGAAAATTAAACACCAGTTCACCTCGGTGGAACACCCACAAGCCAATGGGCAAGCCGAAGCAGCCAACAAAGTCATTCTGGCAGGGCTGAAGAAAAGGTTACAAGACGCGAAAGGGGCTTGGGCCGAAGAACTCCAACAAGTACTATGGGCTTATAGAACAACTCCCCAATCCGCCACTGGAGAAACACCCTTCCGACTAGTCTATGGCGTAGAAGCCATGATCCCAATAGAGGTCAATGAGCAAAGCCCAAGAGTGATTTTCCACGACGAGATCAGGAATATACAGGGACATAAAGAAGAGCTCGACTTGCTCCCTGAAGTCCGAGAAGAAGCTCAGATAAGAGAAGCAGCATTGAAACAAAGGATGACTACAAGGTACAACAAAAAAGTCATCCGAAGGAGTTTCACCCCAGATGACTTAGTCTTAATCAGAAACGACATTGGGGTCAACAAATCTGGGGAGGGAAAGCTCGCTGCCAATTGGAAAGGACCATACAAAATCAAGGAGGTCTTAGGAAAAGGCTATTATAAGGTGACCGACTTAGGCGGCACCGAGTTACCAAGGTCATGGCATGCTTGTAATATGAAAAGATACTACAGTTAAAAGCAAACTCTACTCCCTGATGTACTCTTTTCCCAGCTTCATGATTTTTTCCCAGAATCAAAGGGTTTTTTCTGAAGAAGGGTTTTTAACGAGGCATCACAGTAGGGGCTAAGGGAAACAAATTAGCAAAAGCCCTTAGTAGCAATAAGGTACCTCCTCAATTAATAAAGAACTCTTTCATTTTAAATATCTCTTTCAAAATTCCCTTTTTATTTTTCTTTCTACGAAACGCGCCGATTTAAGCTCGACAAAACGTAAAAATCCCATGAACCGACCTAGATGGTCGTCAGGATAAAACGACGAGGTACAAGTCGGTGTAAAGAGGCTATAGAAGTCGATCATGATAAACTCGGGAGCAGTCCGACCCACAGGGCGGAATGCGAAACCGAGTAAAATTAAAAATGAATCGCAAAAATAGCCTAAGTCACGAAAAACTCAATAAAACAAAATTGAGTACTAGGAATAACAAAAAGAGATAAGGAAAAACTAAGAAAAAGGCTGCCTTGAGAATCAAGGAAATTCAGAAAAGCAGGCAAATCCCAAAGAAAAGATTTTTTCCAGAAAAGATCAAAGAGTCAAAGGAACCACGAAAAGCATGCGCGCGTAAGCTAACTCAAAACCCTTATCCAAAAAGGGTATTTATTTAACGATAAATTAAACCCCTATTAAAAAGGGGCATTACTGTTTTGTTTACGGCCTTAAAAGGCCAAAAAATTGTTCAAAACACCAACAAATAAATATAAAGAGTTTAAAAAGAGGGGCCCACAGGCCCGGCCCCAATAGCCAAAATCACTTTTTTAGAAGATCACCACCAGCAGAGTCAGGGGGAACGCCAGGAGCAGGAGTTGAAGAGGAAGTCGGAGGAACGGTAGAAGAACTCGGGGCGTCCTTAGAGCGAGGAGGGGACTCTACGATCCTCTGCCCCCGAGTCTTTAAATCAGACTCAGATTCCACTATGGGGCAGGAGGATCCACGATGGCACCATCAATAACAATCTTATCAGGGTCCAAAGGAGAAAGGTCCAAGTCAGGAGCAATAACTCCGACCTGTTCCTTGAAAATCCTCCAGGCCTCATCAGCACCATCCGCAATAGAGTCCTCCAACTCGGTGTAGGCCTTCCGAGCGTTCAGTAAGTCGTTCTTTACAGACACAAGATCAGCAAATAAACTATTGTAGCTGGCTTGCGCTGCCTTCCTCAACTCCACCTCCATGTTGCATTGGGCTTGCAACTTCTGCCCCTTCTCTCGGAGGCTGTTCCTCTCCCCCTCCAGTTTGGCGACTTTCCCCTCCAACTCCTTCTCATGCTCCTGATATATACGAAGCCTACCCTCCAGCTCCTCGACCCTCGAGGTCGTCCCTAAAGAGCTGATGGGAGTCTTCTCAAATATATCCAAGAGTTTGCCACAAACCCCCGCCGTCTTGAGACTCTCCTCAACCATAGTAGTGAGGTAGTGCCGAACAGAAACATCATCCATACTCATACGAGCATGAGGATAGATGTTCTTTCGGACGAACGCAAGAGCGTCCGCCTCACCAGAAGCGCCAGACTCTAAGGTCTTGCGCTTCTTTGGCTCTGGTTCGGGAGTAGGTCGGATGGAAGGGGGTGGCAGAGAGGAAGCAGAGGAAGAAATTACAATAGGTTGAGAAGGAGTCCCAACGTTCCGAGGAGGAGGAGGGGGAGAGACAACCGTCCTAACACCTCCAGACCTGGCTCGAGACTTTGCCTTGGCTTCCTGAACCCTCTGGTCGGCGACCCCTGGAGAAATTTTTTAGTATCCAAGTATGGGGCCCTCCCCCACGCTTCTCGGAGGAACCCCACAATGGCTGCTTCTACCTCATTTAAGTCATCCAGACCATATTTCTCGCAAGGGGAGGCCTCCAGCCAATATAAAGGAAATCGGGGAGAAGAATGATCATCCAGGAAAAAGGGGTGGTGACCCTCTACAGCTTGCACTTTGAAAAAGTAGTTCTTGAAGTCATGAAAGGACTCGTCAAAAAGGGTAAAAAGTCTCCGACCTTGTATGGCTCGGAACGACACCCACTGTTGTTTATTGTTTAGCCCAATGAAGGGTTTTGTCATATGGAAAAGATGGAAAAAAATCTTTAAAGAAGTCGGGAACTCTAAAGCCTGGCTGACAAATTGATAAATTTTCAAAAAACCCCAAGAGTTGGGGTGAAGCTGGGTGGGAGCGACTCGACAGTGACGCAAAACAGATATCTCAAAATTCGAAAAAGGAAGAAAAACACCCAAACGGGTGATCATGCACTCATACATAAAGAAAAAATGAGGGGCCGCCTCATCGACTCTTCCAAAACAAACCCGGTCTTCAGGACCCGGGACTACCAATTCGTATTTTGGTTCGTCATCCTCAGAAGTACAAATTCTGTGATGAGTGCGAAGGTTGGTAATGAACTCAGAATCGACTGAGGGCTCCTCCCCTAAGACCGTGACATCAACCCAGTGAGAGAGAGCATCTACGGAAGCCATTTCTTTTTATAAAAAAGGGGTAACAAACCTACAAGGGGAAAAGAAAAATCACCAACACGGTCTCTAAAGGGAGGAGGATGCGAAACTAAAGTCTACAAATCAAATTTATCTACAAAGGCATATTAAAGAACTAACCTTTATCCGGAAATAAGGGTTGGAAGCAAAAGCCTTCGAAAACGCAAGAACGCAGCACGAACGAATGCAAGGAAAATTTGAAAGATCGCAGAAATGAAACAACGAAAGAGAGGGAAAATATTTATAAGAACGTTAGGGGCATAATGGTAAAATCGGGGCAATCATTAATAAAGATGCACCGTTACCAAGGCTATTAAATCCCTACGCACACCCCTAACAGACACGACGCTTGATTGGACGTAACTGTCAGAACCAAAAGGTCACGAAAAATCACGTCGGTTTTCAAACCATCACGTCGGTCCTCTCACAAATCGGCTATGACCCCGAGTTGAATACTCGAACCCAACTCTTAAAAATAAATTGGGCTCGAGTAGGGGCACTGTTCATACCCTGGCCCAATAAATAGGGCCCAGGATCCAAGCAAAGAAGCCCAACCCAAAGGGGTTGGCCCTCCCCCAGTACCAGCCTTCATCCCCAGAAGTCGGTACTGAACACGACCTGCTCCAAAGAAGTCGGATACGAGGGTTAGCTGGCAGATAACACTCATTCGAATGAGTAACTGCCCCTAGAAACTCTCTAACCACTTCGTAGAGCCATATCTTAACCTCCCTAAGATATGGGAACGGTTATCCACCTAAAAAGGTGGCACTACTTCAGCGGTGGTTATTGGTTCACCACTATAAATACCCTGACATCCCTCAGGTATCACTAAGTCCCAATACATTCCCAACTTGCTCACGCTCTTGCTAACTTAGGCATTGGAGTGTCATTGCAGGTACCACCCCCCATTCTTCCACACGCACAAGTCGGACGGAGGAACACCGAGTTTCAGGTGCACTCGATAGCCACCTCCCTCACGCGTTTGGGCCAACCAACGTCATCCGGCCCACTAATCTCTGGTTACCCACCGTAACAATACTCTATATATATTTAAATTTATTTTTATAATTTTTTATTCAATAAAAAAACAATTAATCATCAATTTCAATCAATACAAAATATAATATTTTTTTCTTTTCTTATTCTTTTATAATTCTATTACAAAAAAAAAAGAACTGAAATAATTTTGCAACATCAATATTTAAAGATATCTAATTAAATCATACCGGTTTGATTAAGGATTTAAAAGAGTAGGATATAGAATTTTATTAATGTACGCAATATTATACATAAAATCTACTTAGATAAAAGTTTATAGAAAAAAATGTGTCCAATAATTTTTTTTGGAAAAAAATTCAAAAGGACAATTATTTCAAAAGACAACGAGATTCTTGACAAAAAAAAATCCAATTCGATCTCTGACAATTACTTCAAAAGACAACGAGATTTCTGTGCAAAAAAAAGTTAATATTGTTTTTTTTTTCACAAAAATTAATTAGTTCTAAAAAAAGATTAAGAACCGAATTTGGTGTTTTTTTTTTTCTTAAAAACCTTATTGTCCTTTCGAGATAATTGTGGGCCGAGTGAGCTATTCACTTTTTTTTTTGTAAAGAATTCTTCTCAAACTACATTAAATAGAGCCTCTCTCAATTGAAAAGATTTACTTCAATGGAAATGGAGTAAGTCTTGAGCAAGCTTTAAATTTTTGGCAGTATTCTGTTTACCACTCTAGACAGAGCCTTTTGTTTTAAGTGGTCGATGACTTTTTGTTTAAAATTGTATTTTCCACCAAACATTAGGTTAGGCTTGCCTTTATATATATAATTGAATTTTATAAATCAAATTTCAATGCAATTCTTCTATGAACAATTAAATGCTAATTAAAATACCTTCTTTTTTTAGTTGATTTGATTATACATGAGGTGTTAAAGAATAATAAGTAGGAGTTCTAATTTATTTTTTTAATACTTAAGTAAATAAAAATTTAAATATATATGTTTTTTGAAAACATCACATTAAATAAAAAAATTAAATGATTTAAAAATTAAAAAATAATTAGAAGAATAAATTAAGATTCTTAATTTTTTTTATGAGAAAATAAGGACAATCTTCAATTCTTCATCAATAAAACATGTGTTTGTATGTCTAATACATTTTGAATATGACATTTATCTAATATTAGTTTAATACATGTATTTTTTGTCTCCAAACATGTCTTAAAAAAATTAAAAATATTTCTTTAAATACACATAAACATATTTAAATATCATCACGTGTCTACGTAAATTTATATTCTTGAAATAAAACTAAAAAGTATATATATTATTATTTGTTAATATCAAAAATTATTTTATATGATTTTTATAATTAAAAAAGATGTTAAAATATTTTTTAAAATTAGTTTGATACAACTAATTTATGTTTTATATATGTATCTCATACAAATATTAAAATTAATATATTTGCATATCTGATATTATGTCATATCTCATATCATATCACCCTCCCATTCCATATTTCATAGGTTATACATGTTGTCCTACTTCAAATCGTTAATCTCATCTTAATATTTTTTATTCCTTTCCAAAATCGTTAATCACGATTTTTTATGACATTGACAACTTTCATATGAATACATTACACCAAATTAATATAATATTAACGTATTACACTCCTCACATTATAATATCCAAAAAAAAATTAGCCGAATCTTGATTCTTGAATATCTACAAAGGAAAAAGACGGAGCCCTTTAAAAATTAAAATTTAATTGTCCCAATGATCCATTTTACATGTGTGTATAAATCTAAAAAAAATATTCACACAACTATAAGATTTTCTAGATATAGCACTTTGTTTGTACAGGAAAAAAAATTAATATGTTATCTTAATATAGCACGATTAAACTCATGGACAACCAAATCGTCTTGATTTAAAACATGCATTAAGTATGAAATGTAATTAAGTTGAAATCACAGATATTTTCAACCAAAAACTATTATGGTCAATATTTAATATTTTGACGTCTTCTGTGACCCTGGAATATTTTATGACCAACTTTTTATGTACAATAATGTAATATGTATTCTCTAGCTGACCTGAACAGAACAAATAATGTCTTACAACTCACTTGAGCACTAAAATGTTGTAAATTATTCTATTCTAAGTTTCTAACTAGGGTGGCAATGGTAGGGTAGGATAGGGTTTGGATCCAACTCTAATCCTACTCGCGGGTTGAGATTTTTATATAAACTCAACCCTATCCTATCCGCGGGTTGAGAATATCCCAACTCTAACCATACCCGCTCTTAACCCGCGAGTATCCGATCCTACCCACGGGTTACAAAAAATATACAACATTATTATATAACTTGATGATAATTTAAAATAGAATTGATTTTTATGTAAAAAAAATATTAAATTATTAATTAATGATTTTTTTTTTAGTGGTTAAGGATCTTTTGCATTTAGTGAAAGGTCTTTGATTCTACATCAACTTAAAACATATTTTTATATAAGTATATAACATAAACATATATAGAGTGCGGGTTAGTCGGGTAAAGTTGAGTCTCAACCCGCATCCTACCTGACCCGCACGAGAACCCTACCCGTACCCTACACTACCCGCTGCGGATCGGGTTGGCAACCCTACCCGATCGGATAGGGTCGAGTTGGATACCAGCAGGTAGGGTACATATTGCCACCTCTATTTCTAACCACTAAAAATGGTGATGAACATTTAAATTAAAAGATTAATTAATTTACTTTCTTTTTTTTTTTCTTTTTCTCAATATGCCCTCTTCTTAAAACGCAACCCTTTGTCAATCACTACTGTTACTCCATAATAAGTCATATAGTTGAGAGATTTGGAAATAATTTCGATTCATTTCTAACTATAGAAAATGCTATGGGAAAAGTGAATCGAGACAAACAATTTGTCGGTAGTACAAAAAAAAAATGATGACAAAAAAGAACTCACAAACCGTGAAAAGTTAGATCGCACTCTATTTCGTTCTTGTGTTATTTTGGCTCATGGATACACGATGGTGATTGGTGGCACTGTTTCATGGCTCTCTTTTTCTTTTCTTATGTTCAATGGTGGAGATTCACCTATAATTATTTTCATGTGAAATTATTTATTGAGAAATAAATAATTATTATCTAATTACTTTTAACTATTAAATTTACATAAAAATTACATGTGGATTTTCACCATGTATAATGAGGTTGATGCTGGACAATAAGTGGTGTGTGTTAGCTATGGTAATAATCAGACCACATGGTGATTGTTGACAAGAGGAAGATGAGAGTTGTTACGGTGGGTAACCGGAGATTAGTGGGTCGGATGGCGTAGGTTGGCCCAACGTGTGAGGGAGGTGGCTATCGAGCGGGCCTGGTATTCGGTGTTCCTCCGTCCGACTTGTGTGTGAGAAAGAATGGGGGGTGGTACCTGCAAAGACACTCCGATGCTTAAGTTAGCAAGAGTGGGAGCAGGTTAGAACGTATATTGGAACTTAGTGATACCTGAGGGGTGTCAGGGTATTTATAGTGGTGAACCAATAACCACCGCTGGAGTAGTGCCACCTTTTTCGGTGGATAACCATTCCCATATCTTAGGGAAGTTAAGATATGGCTCTATGAAGTGGTTAGAGAGTTTCTAGGGGCAGTTACTCATTTAAATGAATGTTATCTGCCAGCTGACCCTCGTATCCGACTTCCCAGGAACAGGTCGTGTTCAGTACCGACTTCTGGGGATGAAGGCTGGTACTGGGGGAGGGTCAACCCTTTGGGTTGGGTTTCTTTGCTTGGATTCTGGACCTTTATTACTGGGTCAGGGTATGAACAGTGCCCCTACTCGAGCCCAATTTCTTTTTAGGATTTGGGTTCGAGTATTCAACTCGGGGTCGTAGCCGATTTGCGAGAGGACCGACGTGATGGTTTAAGAACCGACGTGATTTTTTCTTGACCTTTCGGTTCTGACAGTTACGTCTAATCAAGCGTCGTGTCCGTTAGGGGTGTGCGTAGGGATTTAATGGCCTTGGTAACGGTGCATCTTCATTAATGACTGCCCCAATTTTACCACTATGCCCCTAACGTTCTTATAAATACTTTCCCTCTCTTTCGTTGTTTCGTTTCTGCGATCTTTCAAATTTCCCTTGCATTCGTTCGTGCTGCATTCTTGCGTTTCGAAGGCTTTTACTTCCTCCAGTCTTGATTTCAGACTTAAAGGTTAGCTTTTTCCCCTTCTGTAACATGCTTTCTATTTGCGTGCCTTTATTTTGTAGGCAGACTGGTTTGTAGGCTTTAGTTCCGTACCCCCTCCCTTTAGAGACCGTGTGTTGATTTTCCTTTTCTTTTTGTAGGTTTCTTGTCACCCCTTTTAAGAAAAGAAAATGGCTTCCGTAGATGTTCTTTCTCAATGGGTTGATGTCACGGTCCTAGGGGAGGAGCCTTCAGTCGATACCGAGTTTATCACCCACCTTCGTACTCACCATAGAATTTGTACTTCTGAAGAGGATGAGCCGAAGTATGAGTTGGTAGTCCCGGGTCCAGAAGACCGGGTTTGCTTCGGGAGGGCCGACGAGGCGGCCCCTCATTTCTTTTTTATGTATGAGAGTATGGTCACCCGTTTGGGCGTTTTTCTTCCATTTTCAGAGTTTGAAATGTCTGTGTTACGTCATTGCCGGGTCGCTCCCACCCAGCTTCACCCCAACTCTTGGGGTTTTTTGAAAATTTATCAATTTATCAGCCAGGCCCTAGAGTTTCCGACTTCTCTGAGGATTTTCTTTTATCTCTTCCATATGACCAAGCCCTTCAGTGGGCTAAATAATAAGCAACAGTGGGTGTCCTTTCGAGCCATACAAGGTCGGAGGCTTTTTACCCTTTTTGACGAGTCCTTTCATGACTTCAAGAACTACTTTTTCAAAGTGCAAGCTGTAGAGGGTCACCACCCCTTTTTTCTGGATGATCATTCTTCTCCCCGATTTCCTTTATATTGGCTGGAGGCCTCCCCCTGCGAGAAATATGGTCTGGATGACCTAAATGAGGTAGAAGCAGCCATTGTGGGGTTCCTCCGAGAAGTGTGGGGGAGGGCCCCATACTTGGATACTAAAAAATTTCTCCAGGGGTCGCCGGCCTTTGTCCAGTCACAACTAGGTAGCTTTTTGCGTTTCTCACTTATTTCCGACTTGCAATTTCTTTTACCGACTTGTCTGACTTTTAACTACCAATTTGTTTTTGCAGAGATGGCAAAGAAAAACGCTCAAGAGTCTTACCAGAGGGTTCAGGAAGCCAAGGCAAAGTCTCGAGCCAGATCTGGTGGTGTTAGGACGGTTGTCTCTCCTCCTCCTCCTCGGAACGTTGGGACTCCCTCTCAACCTATTGTAATTTCTTCCTCTGCTCCCTCTCTGCCACCCCCTCCCGTCCGACCTACTCCCGAACCAGAGCCAAAGAAGCGCAAGACCTTAGAGTCTGGCGTTTCTGGTGAGGCAGACGCTCTTGCGTTCGTCCGAAAGAACATTTATCCTCATGCTCGTATGAGTATGGATGATGTTTCTGTTCGGCACTACCTCACCACTGTGGTTGAGGAGAGTCTTAAGACGGCGGGGGTTTGTGGCAAACTCTTAGATATATTTGAGAAGACTCCTATCAGCTCTTTAGGGACGACCTCGAGGGTCGAGGAGCTGGAAGGTAGGCTTCGCATATATCAGGATCATGAGAGGGAGTTGGAGGGGGAAGTTACCAAGCTGAAGGAGGAGAGAGACAGCCTCCGGGAGAAGGGGAAGAAGTTGCAAGCCCAATGTAACATGGAGATGGATCTGAGGAAAGCAGCGCAAGCCAGCTACAACAGTTTATTTGCTGATCTTGTGTCTGTAAAGAATGACTTGCTGAATGCTCGGAAGGCCTATACCGAGTTGGAGGACTCTATTGCGGATGGTGCTGATGAGGCTTGGAGGATTTTCAAGGAACAGGTCGGAGTTATTGCTCCTGACTTGGACCTTTCTCCTTTGGACCCTGATAAGATTGTTATTGATGGTGCCATCGTGGATCCTCCTGTCCCTGTGGTGGAGTCTGAGTCTGATTTAAAGACTCGGGGGCAGAGGATCATAGAGTCCCCTCCTCGCTCTAAGGACGCTCCGAGTTCCTCTACCATTCCTCCGACTTCCTCTTCGACTCCTGCTCCTGGCGTTCCCCCTGACTCTGCTGGTGGTGATCCTCTTAAAAAGTGATTTTGGCTATTGGGGCCCGGCCTGTGGGCCCCTCTTTTTTAAACTCTTTATTTATTTTTGGTAATGTTTGAACAATTTTTTGGCCTTTTAAGGCCGTAAACAAAACACTTTATAATACCCTTTTTAATAAGGGTTTTGTAGGTTAAAAAATAAGTACCCTTTTTTGGATAAGGGTTTAAGTTACCTTATGCGTGCATGCTTTTCTGATTGCGATTTTCTCGAATTTTCCTTGATCTTTTCTGAAAAAACCTTTTCTTTGGCTTGTTTACCTTTCTGAACCTTTTTGTTTTAAGGATCTTTAAGACGGCCTTTTAATCTTTTCTTGGGTTTTTTCCTATCTCTCTTTGTTATTCTTAGTACTCAATTTTTGTTTTATTGAGTTTCTCGTGACTTAGGCTACTTTTGTGATTCATTTTAATTTTACTCGGTTTCGTATTCCGACTTATGAGTCAGACTCTTTCCGAGTTTATCATGATCGACTTCTATAGCCTCTTTACACCGATTTGTACCTCGTCGTTTTATCCTGACAACCATCTAGGTCGGTTCATGGGATTTTCACGTTTTGTCGAGCTTAAATCGGCGCGTTTCGTAGAAAGAAAGAAAATAAAAAAGGAATTTAAAGGAGATATTTAAAAATGAAAGAGATCTTTATTAATTGAGGAGGTACCTTATTGCTACTAAGGGCTTTTGATAGTTTATTTTCCCTTAGCCCCTACTATGATGCCTCGTTAAAAACCCTTTTTCAGGAAAAACCCTCTGATTTTGGGAAAAAACCATGAAATTGGGAAAAGAGTACATCAGGGAGTAGGGTTCGCTTTTAGCTGTAGTACCTTTTCATATTACAAGCATGCCATGATCTTGGTAACTCGTTGTCGTCGAAGTCGGTTACCCTATAATAGCCTTTTCCTAAGACCTCGTTGATCTTGTATGGTCCTTTCCAATTAGCAGCGAGCTTTCCTTCCCCTGATTTGTTGACTCCAATGTCGTTTCTGATTAAGACCAAGTCATCTGGGGTGAAACTCCTTCGAATAACTTTTTTGTTGTATCTCGCAGTCATCCTTTGCTTTAACGCTGCTTCTCTTATCTGGGCTTCTTCTCGGACTTCGGGGAGCAAGTCGAGCTCCTCTTTGTGCCCTTGTATATTCCTGATCTCGTCGTGGAAAATCACTCTTGGGCTTTGCTCATTGACCTCTATTGGGATCATGGCTTCTACGCCATAAACTAGCCGGAAGGGTGTTTCTCCAGTGGCGGATTGGGGGGTTGTTCTGTAGGCCCATAGTACTTGTTGGAGCTCTTCCGCCCAAGCTCCTTTCGCATCTTGTAACCTTTTCTTCAGCCCTGCCAGTATGACTTTGTTGGCTGCTTCGGCTTGCCCATTGGCTTGTGGGTGTTCCACTGAGGTGAACTGGTGTTTAATGTTCATACTGGCTACTAGGCTTCTAAAGGTGGAGTCGGTAAACTGGGTTCCGTTATCTGTGGTAATGGAATAAGGTATCCCATACCTTGTGATTATATTTTTGTAGAGGAACCTCCGACTTCTTTGTGCAGTGATGGTGGCCAGTGGTTCTGCTTCTATCCACTTTGTGAAATAATCTATTCCCACTATCAGGTATTTGACTTGTCCTGGCGCCTGGGGAAAAGGACCTAATAAATCCATTCCCCATTTTGCAAAGGGCCATGGGGAAGTGATACTGATGAGCTCCTCTGGGGGGGCCACGTGGAAATTTGCATGCATTTGACAGGGTTGGCACTTTTTCACAAAGTCTGTGGCATCTTTCTGCAAGGTTGGCCAGTAAAATCCAGCTCGGATCACCTTTCTGGCTAATGACCTTGCTCCGAGATGGTTCCCGCAGATTCCACTATGTGCCTCCTCTAATACCTCGGTGGCTTTTGAGGTCGGTACACATTTTAGCAATGGTGTTGATATCCCCCTTCGATAGAGAATATTTTTCACCAAGGTATAGTGTTGTGCTTCCCTTCGGATTTTCTTGGCCTCCTTTTCCTCCTTGGGGAGGATGTCGAATTTCAGGTATTCGACCAAGGGGTTCATCCATCCGAGGTTTAATCCAACCACTTCAAAGACTTCTTGTTTGTCTTCCACTTTTACCACTGAAGGTTCCTGGAGGGTTTCTTGGATCAGGCTTCTGTTGTTTCCTCCTGGCTTGGTACTTGCTAACTTGGATAGGGCGTCTGCTCTACTATTTAGGTCCCGAGTTATGTGCGTGACCTCGGTTTCTGCAAAACGCCCAAGGTGTTCCAGAGTTTTTTCCAAGTATCTCTTCATATTTGGGTCTTTTGCCTGATATTCTCCACTTATTTGGGAGGTCACCACTTGGGAGTCACTGTATATCGTTACCTTCGCAGCACCAACTTCTTCTGCCAGCTTCAATCCTGCAATCAAGGCTTCATATTCTGCTTGATTATTTGAAGCTGGGAATTCAAACTTGAGGGAAACCTCTATCTGGGTTCCCCTTTCATCTACCAATATTATGCCTGCGCCGCTTCCTGTTTTATTGGAGGATCCATCTACATAGAGTTCCCATGTAGTTGGTTTATCCTCTTGATCCCCTGCGTATTCTGCAATGAAGTCGGCGAGGCACTGGGCCTTAATCGCCGTCCTAGTTTCATACTTCAAGTCGAACTCGGAGAGCTCTATTGCCCATTGAACCATTCTTCCTGCAACATCCGTTTTTTGGAAGATTTGCTTCATGGGTTGGTTCGTGCGGACTCTTATTGTGTGAGCCTGAAAGTAAGGCCGTAGCCTTCGAGAGGCTACCACTAAGGAATAGGCAAATTTCTCTAATTTATGATACCTTAGTTCAGGGCCCTGTAGAACTTTACTGATGAAATAGACGGGGTGTTGACCTTCTTCGTCTTCTCTTATCAAGGCTGCTGAGACAGCCTTGTCTGCCACGGATAAGTATAAGACGAGGTCTTTTCCGGCTACAGGTCGGGTCAAAATAGGAGGTTGGCTCAGAAACTTTTTGAATTCTTGGAACGCTTCCTCGCATTCGGGAGTCCATTCAAACTGATGTCCCTTTCTCAATAGGGAGAACAGCGGAAGGGATCTTAGTGCTGATCCTGCCAAAAATCTGGAGAGAGCTGCTAGCCGGCCATTCAGCTGTTGGACCTCTCTCAAACAAGTCGGGCTTTTCATTTCCAGGATAGCTCTACACTTGTCGGGATTGGCTTCGATCCCTCTTTGTATTAACATGAATCCTAGAAATTTTCCTGCCTCCACCGCGAAGGCGCACTTTGCAGGATTGAGTCTCATCCCGTGCAACCTTATGGTGTCAAAGACTCGTGAAAGGTCAGACAAGAGGTCGGTTTCTTTCTTGGTCTTCACCAACATGTCATCGACGTACACTTCCATTAAGCTCCCTAGGTGAGGGGCAAACACCTTATTCATCAGCCTTTGATATGTGGCCCCTGCATTTTTTAATCCAAATGGCATGACCACGTAGCAAAAGTTGGCTCTGGGCGTGATGAATGATGTCTTTTCCTGGTCGGGTTCATACATCGGGATTTGGTTATACCCCGAGTAGGCGTCCATGAACGACAAGTATTGATACCCCGAGCTAGAGTCTACTAGGGTGTCAATGCTTGGTAGTGGATAAGGGTCCTTGGGACATGCCTTATTCAAGTCGGTATAGTCAACGCACATTCTCCATTTACCATTTTGTTTTTTGACTAGCACCACATTGGCTAGCCATGTTGGATATTTGACTTCTCTGATGAAGCCGGCTTCCAGGAGTGCCTGTATTTGCTCTTCCACTACTAGGGCTCGCTCTGGGCCGAGCTTGCGTCTTCTTTGTTGCACAGGTCGGGACCCTGAGTAGACCGAGAGCTTGTGGGACATGAGCTCGGGATCTATCCCAGGCATGTCGGAGGCCTTCCAGGCGAAGAGATCGGAATTATCTCTTAGGAGCTTAGTCAACCCTTGTCTTAGGGTTTCTCCTAGGTTGGCTCCTATGTGAGTGTTTTTTCCTTCCTCTTCGCCGACCTGAATCTCCTCAGTTTTTCCCCCGGGCTGGGATCGCAACTCTTCTTTAACCCTTGCCCCCCCGAGCTCTATTGTGTGAACTTCTTTGCCTTTTCCTCTCAGGTTTAGGCTTTCATTATAGCACTTCCTTGCCAGCTTTTGATCTCCCCTCACCGTTGCTATCCCCGCTGAGGTCGGGAATTTCATGCAGAGGTGGGGTGTCGATACCACCGCTCCGAGTCGATTAAGGGTAGCTCTGCCGATTAAAGCATTATAGGCCGACCCCACGTCGATGACTATGAAGTCTATACTCAGAGTCTTTGATTTCTCCCCCTTCCCGAAGGTGGTGTGGAGGGGCAAAAATCCTAGTGGCTTTATTGGCGTGTCACCTAATCCGTACAAGGTGTCGGGGTAGGCTCTTAACTCCTTCTCATCTAAACCTAGTTTGTCAAAAGCGGGCTTAAAGAGGATGTCCGCTGAGCTTCCTTGGTCTACTAGTGTTCTGTGTAGATGTGCATTTGCCAAGATCATGGTAATTACCATGGGGTCATCGTGCCCAGGGATTACTCCTCGCCCATCTTCCTTTGTGAATGAAATGGTTGGAAGGTCGGAGGACCCCTCTTCGACCTGGTAAACTCTCTTGAGATGTCTTTTACGAGAGGATTTTGTGAGTCCCCCTCCCGCAAACCCTCCTGAGATCATATGGATATGTCTCTCCGGAGTTTGTGGTGGTGGGTCTCTTCTATCCATATCATCTCGTGGTGGGTCTCTTCTATCCATATCATCTCGCTTTCTTTTTCCATGACTGTCCGACCTTTCTATGAGATATCTGTCAAGCCGACCTTCTCTGGCCAGTTTTTCTATCACATTTTTAAGGTCGTAACAGTCATTTGTGGAGTGCCCATATATTTTATGGTACTCACAGTAATCACCGCGGCTCCTCCCTTTTTTATTTTTAATGGGCCTGGGAGGAGGTAGCCTTTCGGTATTGCAAATTTCTCTGTATACGTCCACTACGGGAACCTTTAGGGGAGTATAAGAGTGGTATTTTCTTGGCCTATCGAGGCCGAGTTTTTCCTTCTTCTTAGCTTCTCTCTCCCTTTCTTTCGTTGAGGGAAGGTGACCGGGTCGCAAACTCGGGTCTCTTAGCCTAGCGTTCTCTTCCATATTGATGTACTTTTCCGCTCTTTCCTGTACATCACTTAGAGAGGCGGGGTGTCTTTTTGATATGGACTGTGAGAAGGGACCTTCTCTAAGACCATTGACTAGCCCCATGATGACTGCTTCGGTGGGCAGGTCTTGAATCTCCAAACATGCTTTGTTAAACCTTTCCATATAGGCCCGTAAGGACTCCCTGACCTCCTGTTTTATTCCCAGGAGACTTGGTGCATGTTTTACTTTGTCTTTCTGGATGGAGAACCTCATCAAGAACTTTCTGGAGAGGTCTTCAAAACTGGTAATTGACCTCGGAGGGAGGCCGTCGAACCACTTCATCGCTGTTTTCGACAAGGTTGTCGGAAAAGCTTTGCATCGCGTAGCGTCAGAAGCGTCAGCCAGATACATCAGACTTTTAAAGTTGCTCAGATGATGCTTTGGATCGGTGGTTCCGTCGTAGAGGTCCATATCGGGGCTTCTAAATTTTCTCGGAACTTTTGCCCTCATTATGTCCTCGCTGAAAGGATCTTTCTCCCCTAAGGGAGAATCTTCTCTACCGTCGTGGGAGTTCTGACCTTTGAGGGAGGATTCTAACTTTAAGAGTTTTCTTTCTAACTCTTTTCGTCGCTCCATCTCCTCTTTTAGGTTCTTTTCGGTTTCCTTTTGTCGTTCCCGTTCCTGTTCTAGCTGCTCGAGGCGACTGTGGATTAATCCCATAAGCTCAATTGCGTGGGATGGTCCTTCTTTTTCTGATTCGCGCCCCTCCGAGGAATTCACCTTCGGGTTTTTGATTCCGGAGGTGCCTTCCCTGTGTTGATCATTGGCTTCCTGGTGAAGGGTCTGGTCTGCCTCATTGTTTCCAATGTTCAGATTCTCTTGTTCAGAATCAGTCTCCACATGACCCTCTTCAGGGGATCTATCCGCCATCACTGGTTGATCTCTCGGGTCCCCGGCAACGGCGCCAATGTTACGGTGGATATCCGGAGATTAGTGGGCCGGATGGCGTAGGTTGGCCCAACGTGTGAGGGAGGTGGCTATCGAGCGGGCCTGGTACTCGGTGTTCCTCCGTCCGACTTGTGTGTGAGAAAGAATGGGGGGTGGTACCTGCAAAGACACTCCGATGCTTAAGTTAGCAAGAGTGGGAGCAGGTTAGAACGTATATTGGAACTTAGTGATACCTGAGGGGTGTCAGGGTATTTATAGTGGTGAACCAATAACCACCGCTGGAGTAGTGCCACCTTTTTAGGTGGATAACCGTTCCCATATCTTATGGAAGTTAAGATATGGCTCTATGAAGTGGTTAGAGAGTTTCTAGGGGCAGTTACTCATTTAAATGAATGTTATCTGCCAGCTGACCCTCGTATCCGACTTCCCAGGAACAGGTCGTGTTCAGTACCGACTTCTGGGGATGAAGGCTGGTACTGGGGGAGGGTCAACCCTTTGGGTTGGGTTTCTTTGCTTGGATTCTGGACCTTTATTACTGGGCCAGGGTATGAACAAGAGTATTCATGTACTTTGCTATTTTATTTTTCAGTTTTTTCTTCCTACTCGATCCACTAAAGTCCCAAATATACTTATTTTTCTTTTTATTTTATTTTCTTTTCTTTTATTGTCTTCCTATCCCTTCTATTTAGGGGTATTCGCAGTGCGGTTTGGTTCGGTTTTAAGAGAAAAAATTATCCGATCCAAACGCTTAATTTATGTGCGATGTGGTTTGGATTGGATGAACTTTTTTTTGAAAATCCGATCCGATCCGATTCGATTACAGGCGGTTTGGATTTGCGATTTTTTAAATAAAAAAAATTAAATACATATAACAAGTCTTAACATCAAATTTTAAATTATCAAACAATGACATAACAAGTCTTAACATATCTTAAAAAGTCAACGATAACATAACAATAGAAATAAAATAATAGGTTAGTTAAAATAAATAAATAAATAATATTTTAAACATAAAATATTTAATAAATAATAATAATACATGAATAATAGAAAAATGTATAACAAATTGAACATGTTATAAATATAATTGTAAATATAATAATAAAATAATAATATTATAGCACATTGTGCAGTTTGGATTGGATTAGATCGGTTATGAAAAATAAATCCTAAATCCGATCAAATCCAACGATTTGCAAAAAATAGAATCCAATCAAATCCGAATTAGTACAGTTTTAATCGGTTTTCAGTTTGAATTAGATTGGATAAGCGGTTTAATTTAGATCGATTTGGATTTGAACACCTTACTTTTATTTAGTGTCCTGTGCAGCTATGCTGCTAAAGTTGAGTTTCATTTTCGTGGTGTATTTTCAGTTGGTTCATAGTAGTTTTGGACTTATAATGGTCTCAAGTTTAAAAGTTATATTCAAAATTGATTCTTGAAATTCCTTTTTACACATCAAGACCATATCTTTTTTAAATTACAATGACTACAAATGAAAAAACCACCTCATCGCAAACAGAATTTCAATACAGATAAATAGAGAAAATGTCCGTTTTGATCCTTGACCATTTATACGAAGGAGTCTCTAACCATCTAAGTAATTAGTCTAAACCACATTTGTAACTGATTGTCAATTAGTGACCTACTAAAGTGTCAGTCAGGTATAAATATTAAGTGAAAATAATTTCCTAAAATAAAAACTAATAAGCTCCTTAATTAAAACAAAAATACCTCAATGAGAAACAGGGGTTTAGAAAAGTGTGCATTAAACTTAATATCTTTATTTTATTTTTTTTCTATTGTAATGAAAAGATTTCACCATTACATTACCCTAATAAAACTCATTTAAAACTCTTATTTTGAGGGTTTTTTTTTTTTTAATATCAGTATTCTAAGATATCCACTGCAATATATTTAGCAGTTAGCACATGATTGGATTCAGTGAAAAACTTAGAATTTGCCAAGTCCGATTTAAATCATCTAAAGTGAAGGTTAAGTGTAAAATGAAAACTTAGAAAACATTGCACAAGATACCCAGAGTAAGGAATCATGCAATTGACCCGGTTAAACCTGAGACGCATCATTCATTCATTACCTAACTTGATGAAAATGATGAATTACTCACAACGTAGATGAATGCTGATCCATGATTTCCTAAGTTGATGTAGTGGTCATCCAATAGAAATATAAATTTGCTACAAATAAGACTACAGCAAATATGAACTACCATCACTCCCTGTGGCGAATGGTTTTCTTACCTTCAAAGATAAATGTTGTGAAGCAGCAGCATTGCTTCAAGCCTACCCCTGGAGTGGCGCCACAGAAGGAAGTTCCCGGTCATTGTTCCGCGACTGTTTCACTAGTTTATACCATAGTATGCTGCTTCGGGAATATTGGGGAGAGCAACTTCTCCAACTCCACTAAACTGAAACCAAATCAGCATAATGTAAACTGAAGTATGATGATAACGATTTCGCACCTAAACCACATTAAGAAAACCTGCTATTTCACTTACATCTCGTATTTTTGATAGGCTTCGTTTCTTTTGGCCACGTACAAATCGCTATCTTTGGGCAGATTATTTATGGAACAACCTGCAAAATCGAGATGAAGGAAGAAGCTTTGGTTATAGTACTGCAGAGATTTCCAGTTTAGATCGCATGAGAAAAATGCCTAACTATTCAACAAATTGAAGAAGCCTAACTCAGATATAAAGCGAGTTTAAAATGGTCTGCTAGTATGCTATTTGTTTCCCATTACGAGACAATTGAGATGAATCGCTTCCAACCAACATATTTAGAAATGGGTTAGACCTATGAGTACAATTAAGATCTTGAACTAAACACCGCAAAGCCAACTAAATCTCCCTATCCAGAATAAAGAAATAAACTCAAAACCATAGAACTCTTTCCCACTACAGCTCACAGACCTACACATTGAAGGCTGCAAAGGCTACAGGAGAGTGAAAATTAAATGTTAAAAGAAAAAAGGAGTAATTTAGAGTGAATAGTAATCATCCTCGTCGACAGCGTAGCTCAACCCACAATGTATAGACAATAAAATAAAATTTGATCACAAATAGCAAATTAATAATTACATTTTGCATTACTTTTCAAAAGTCTCATAATTGATCCCTAACCTCTTCCCTTTCCCCAAAACTAAGTCACAGCCCACTATGCTCCTTCTGTCCTACATATAGGCTAATTCACAGAAATGAGTCAATTTTGGCTGACTGAAAGTGAAACATTCTTCTGTACAGTACCAGAGAAAACTTAAAAGATAAGAGGGATAGAGCATACTTGGAACCGGGGATGCGTGTTTCATCGCTACATCTTTATGAACCATCAATGAAGTGTCTTTCTCAAGCTTTTCTATACCCTGTCCAAGTTAACAAGCAGCATGTGATATATATATTATATAAAAGCATTACCAAGTGTACAGTATTGCGAGGAATCAACTGTTTTCACACATAGGTAATCACTAGCTGGCAAAGCCATTAAATTTACACAGTATCTAACTTAGAAACTTCCACCAATGCCAACTCTCTCCCCTTTTTATTTGGGTGTGGTTTGTAAATTGACAATGGGGATGTGATGGATTGAAACCAATAACATCTCCACACAGCTCATGATAACTAGGGGAGATACCACTTGAACTGAATATGAAACCTTTTAAATGCCTATAGACATGGGAGATGGCAGACGAACACAACCAAATTAAATTAGATACAAGAAATTAAGAATGGGAAGGATGAAGCTGCCTTCAAACATGGATATGCCAAAACAGTACCCACTTAACTCAAAGTGCAAAGCAACCAAGGTCCCCTCCCCAATATTTAGAAATGAATAAATAAGATTGAATACCTTTTTCTTTTCCCTTCTTTTCAATATCTTTAAATGGCATTTTTTGATGTAGTGCATCAAATGATATTTAGAATGCCTTGAGCATAACTGTTCTTGGACCTTAGGGTTCTCTGTTAACCACTCAGAAATATCCTTGGACTTAACCACCTCATCTTTATCCAAAGTTTCTAACCATGAATAAACTGGTAACCATTGATCCGTGCGTTGAAACCGTGCATTTGGAAGATCAAGCTGATTTACTTCCTTTTCCTGCCACATTTGAAAGATTAAACAATGTCAAGTGTAGAAACTTACAAAGTTGTCCGGTTTTATGTTAAAGGAATCTTTTCAAGAAGCAAAAGCTTATACGTAGATCACCCAAAGGCAAGCAACCTACATACTATAAATCTCCTAGTTGTTTGGGACTGGGAGAAAGAAAAGGGGAGAGGGGGTTCTATTTATTGGGGAAAAAAATTGATATTGACCAATAGAAGATTGTAGTTTCCAACAATGAGCATCTTCAATGGACAAGGGTCTGATACATGACTAGTCAGTTACTAAAGCAAATAGAGGGTTGGGGAGCATTTGAAATCATAGATCAGCCATGTTTGCTCTGCATTCAGCTAAAACAGACACCTATAGAGCCAAAGTGTTGTGTCCCCAAACCCCAAGTAACCAACTAAATCCCGGTGCACATTCTTTGTATTCAACAACTAAAACAAAGCCTTCTCCCATTAGTGGCCTCATTTACCTAAATCAAATTATTATATTATGTCCTGTAAGATTTATGTACTTCTTAACAATCCCTCTGTAATTTTTCTTAGTTTCTTTCTAACTCTAACATGTACAGCATGAAAGGACAACCAATAATAAAGAACAACAAAGACCATAAAAATTCAAGACATTCCTTACCTTATTACACATATAGAGATACTTTTGCGGCATATTCAAAATCAAATAAAATAATTAGATAAGAACATGGCATCCCAATATCACACTCTTGAGCAATTCCTCAAATTCATTCATTTCTTTCGACAGCCAACCCCACAACTTCGGTGACTCTTTCCGACAATTTATTCTAATGGAACAAATATAAAGGCCTGTTTGGTTTGCAAAATCATTTTCTATTTGAGAATAGGCAAAACATTAAAATATTGTTTTCTATCTTCTTTTTCCTGTTTTCGTTCTTCGTTTCCTAAAATCATAAATACAGAAAGCACTCAAAATAAAAACGAATATAAAAATGAAAATAGAAACACAAAAGTAAAAGCCATAAGTTTTCTTATTAGGTAATGAAGAAGCTTCCATACGTTACAAAACTCCTGGTCCTAATTAATGAGCTCATCTAACTTGGGGAACAAATCGTTTCAATTAAATCCAAAATCACCAACAAAATTAATAAAAAAATCTCGTAATTAATTTCTTCCAGAGTTTAAAAAGAACAAAAAGCGATGTAATTATCGAAACTGCGGTAACTACCTCGGGGTTTTGGGAAGGGAGCCTCATGCAGTTCTGAATGGAGATGAGTCTGAGGCAGAGATCGGAGCGAGGCATGGATCGGAGACCTTCGGGGAGAGAAGCGAGGTTGGCGTCGAGCCATGCCTCAACCTCCGGCATCGTCACTTCCTTCGCCTCCGCGAACGAGCTCAGCCATGCACGCGCCATAGTCTCCCATTCTTGCTGCGACTGGTCGTTGTTCTGCTCTTGCTGTTCTTGCTGCGGCGGAGGCGGCGGCGCATCACCGGAGGAGTTGAACATTTTGTATGGTGATAGTGTGGCGATGGAGTGCGAGTGGTGCAAACGGCATCTCCGGCGGAGAGTGAGTCAGGAGAAAGGGGTTTCAGAATTTAGATTGGTTAGCGTTTTGGGTTTAGGAAAGGCCAAAACGACAGCGCTTCCTTCACTATTTTGGTGTTTTGTCTTGCGGGTCCCGCAAACGTGGCCACGTACCAGTCAATTTCACCTGAAGTTGATAGTTGAATACTATTAAATTATTTATATGATTTGACTAAATTTTCATCTTACGACTTTCAACTATCAACTTTACCTAAATTTTTATTACATAAAAAATTCACGTTTTGAAATAAAGTTAATATTTAATAATTATAAGATAATTTAATAAATTTGATTAAATTATTATTTAATAATTTTTAACTATTAATTTTATATTAATACGAAAATTTTCACTCTTACGAATGCACACTATATGACTAAATAAAAAAAGTAAAAAATTGCATGAGTAATTAAAAATTACTCTTGCACATTTTAGTTTTTACATTAACATGTCAAAAAGTAATTCTCATATTACCATAAATGTACATTAAAATTAATTATTAAAATTTATTACCAATATAAATTATATATTAAAAATATAATAAATTATATATATTTATATACAAATATATAATGATTAATATATATATATATCGTATTAATAATAGTATTTGGTAATTTTTTTTATATACAAAGAATTTTATACAACATAGTAAAATAAAACAAGATAAGTAATTACGAACTATTTTATTTGTACTGCTAAAAATAAATAATAGAAAAAAATTTGTGAAACTTCAGAATGTATATATATTTGTAAATATTTTTTTTTAAATCCGTAAAAATCCATCAATAGTATACTAGCATTAACTTATGTACAATCATTGTAACAAGAACATTTCTAAACAGTTTAGATGTTGTTCCATTAAATATAAAAGAAGAATATTTGTTGCAATTTTGTGTGGGGATATTAGTAGCTTTATTATTATTATTATTATTATTATTTTGGTAAGATAAATTAAAGAATTTTAATTTTAAATATTACATCACAAACTTACACATACTATTTACTTATATACGAAATATTTTTAATAGTTCTTATTCATTACTTGATATTATCAAAGTTTGAATTACAATATATTAAGAAGGATGTTAATGTGTTATCTACTTATCTCAACTAAGTCTCGGAGGATATTGGTAGGTTTATGTTTGGATATAAAGTGGTATTGGTCCAGTTGACAAAAACAATAGTGAAATTGGTCCAGCACAAAAAAAAAAGGTACATGAAGAAATGAGTTTGGTCAACGAAGGTTACTTGAGAAGAGATTATTACATGACCCAAAAAAAACTCAGTCTAGTAAAGGAAGATATTTTGCTAACGAATTATAACTTAAATAACATAGTCTCTTTATTTTTATTTAGAGATCTTATATTTGAGTTTCACTTTTAATTTAAAAAAAACAAAGAGAAATATGAGAAATTCTAGAAGGCCAGCGCTTAACCATAAATAAAAAATGAGTAATTCTACATTATTAGATATCATCTCACACTATTAAAAATACTAATAATAATAACTAATTAATGACTACACATCACAAATTTTACTTGTCTCCTAACACTCCTCAAAAAATATTTTATTTTGTGAACATAAATTATTTATAATTATATTATTTGTACCATTCTTTTCGTAAATATTTTTGGGTGTACTGTTTTAGTTTTTAAGATAATAGTAAATATGATTAAAAAAATCAAATACATAAATAAACATTATTTCAGAAAACGAAAAATATATATTAAAAAATACAAATATTATTTCTCGTGCATAAGAAGCATGGCACGGGATAAATATTGTTTCATTGATTGAGTACCACTATAAATAAGAAATTCTTAACTTTCTAAATTTTTAATACTAGTTTTATTTTCCTTAGTTTTTTTTTCCCTTCAAATTTAGTATGTTAAATATTGCTTGTAATTCAGTCTGTTGGAAAATTAATCTGTGCTATCGCTTTTAGCCTAAGTGATCTTATTTGTAACCTTATTCATATAAATAAATAATTACCTTTGTTAAAAATGTAAATAAATTCTAGTTTTTGTGCTTTATTCACGTGAATGGTTTTATACTTTTTGTAGGAAAATAATAAAATTTTCTAATCATTCCTTTTAATTACCATTCTAATTACTAGATATAGAAAAAAAATAAATGTGTTTTCAAATCTTTATAAGAAATTATTATTAGAGACTTTAAAGTTATGAACTCTTTATTACTTTCTTTCCCTTAATAGAAGTCATAATATTCATTTAAAGATGAGAATTAAAAAATTTTACACAAAATAACAATGAAAAATCAAAGAATTGATGATTTTTTAAGAAAAAAATTAATATTAAAAAATGAGAACATATAACTTCTACAATATCAACACCTATAAATAGTTCTTTTACTTTAATGAATTACAAAGAGAGTGAGATACAACCTTCAAAAATTCAAAAAATTACATCAGATGAGTTTGACCTTAAATTTTTATATTAAATTTTTAGCCCCAAAATTTTGTTTGAAGTTCCGCCACTAGTCTTATGTCGTAAAAAAAATGATCATTAAAATTAAATGATATCATTTCATTAAGTATTAGGACTGTTCATACCCTGGCCCAATAAATAGGGCCCAGGATCCAAGCAAAGGCGCCCAACCCAGAAGGTTGGCCCTCCATCCAGCATCAGCCTTCATCCCAGAAGTCGGTACTAAACACGACTTGCTCCGAAGAAGTCGGACTATAGGGTTAGCTGGCAGATAACACTCATTCGAATGAGTAACTGTCTCTAGAAGCTCTCTAACCACTTCATAGAGCCATATCTTAACCTCCCTAAGATATGGGGACGGTTATCCACCTAAAAAGGTGGCACTACTTCAGCGGTGGTTATTGGATCACCACTATAAATACACTGACACCCTTCAGGTATCTCTAAGTTCAATATACTCTCTAACCTGCTCACACTCTTGCTAACTTAGGCATCGGAGTGTCTTTGCAGGTACCACCCCCCATTCTTTCACACGTACAAGTCGGACGGAGGAACACCGAGTAACAGATCCACTCGAAAGCCACCTCCTTCATACGTTTGGGCCAACCAACGCCATCCGACCCATCAATCTCCGGTTACCCAACGTAACAAGGACTAAAACTAAAAAAACGTTATTTCATCCATTTCAACATGAAAAATATGTAGTAAATCATTCACAGTATAAAAAATATCTCAATTAAAAAAATAAGTAAAAAACTAAAATGATATAATTTTTTAAATTTTAAAAATTTATAGTACAATTAAATTCTGAAAGACTTAAACAAACGGTCAATGTCAACAACTATTTTAGAATTAAATTTCATTCTGGTATGAGTAATAATCACCTTATTATAACAATAATGTATAATTAGTTGTTTTGTGTTTGGAAGGGATCCAAGAAAAAAGAAAGAAAAATGGTACAAGTTGACAAGTGAGGTGGACCTTAGAGGCCTGAGTGTATCCGTCAAAAATAAAATCAAAATCAAAATAAAAATCATCATGAATCACGGCTTTGAATACGAAAGCCACCGTTCTCTTCATCTTCTTCTTCTGCCTCTGATCTTCCTTATGCAATGTCACGACAACATCGATAACGTAATTAACATGGAACCTCTCTTTCTCTTGCACCTTCTCTTCACTTTTAATTTCCCGCTCTCGCTTTCAACTAACACAAAATTGCCACGCTCATCACCCTCCCCTTTTATGAAACTAATTTAATTTAGAGGAAAGGATAAATAGGTCCTTGACCTTTTGTCCCGCGGACATTTTCGTTCTTGACTATTGAAAAATACTTTTAAGTTTCTGACCTTCACAAAATTTGGACGGAATACCTACGTCAGGAATTGATCCGTCCAAGTTTTGTGAAGGTCAGAGACTTAAAAGTATTTTTCAATGGTCAGAGACGAAAATATTCGCGAGACAAAAGGTGATAGACCTATTTGTCATTTTCTCTTTAATTTAATAACAGTCATCCAAAAGAATCCTAAATTTTTTAACATTAAACATTTTAATCCTCAAATTTTAAAATACACCGAACAATTTATAACATTTATTTTTATTAGATAATAAAATTTCTTTTAATTTAATCCGTTTAATTGAAATAATTATTTAAAAATTTTAATTGTTTTTAGAGATTATTTTGAAATGTTTTCGACTCTTCAAAAATTGTTTTATATTTCACTTGTGCAATAAAATTAAGGTTTAATTTTTTTGTTAGTCCTATAATTTTATTACATTTTTAATTAAGTCTCTATATTTTTTTAATTAAGTTTTTATAATAATTTTAATTTTATAATTAAATCATTTTGTATATAAAATATTAAAATTAACATAATATTTTTTTTAAATACATACGGTTAAAGTTCTAATTAAATTTTTAGTTATAGATATTTTTAATTTATAAAAAAATATTCGATTAATTTTTTATATTAAAAATAATCTAATTATAAAATTAAAAATAATATAAAAATATAATTAAAAAAATATAAAAACCTAATTATAAATTTGATAAAACTATAAAAATTAATAGAATAATTAAAAAAAAATTGTATTGTCTAACGCAAATAACATTGAAAACTAAAATATTTAATTTTAAATAATTATTCTTAATTTAATTAAGACTGTATGCTTAATTAAGTGTTTAAAAACCCATTTGAGAAAAGTTCCAACAACGCCCACACCCACTACTATCTTTATTATACGGACACCATAGTACCACATGCACCACATACATTAATCCAAATCCAACAAACGCACACAATATAAACATGAAAGCTAATCACTTTTCTATTTTTTTTCCTTTTCTTTTTTGGCCTTAGATAATAGATAGAGATCACAACTTCCAATATGATAGACTCGAGCGACTAAGAAAGGAACAAAGCAAAAGTAAATATTTTCATTTAGTATTTTTTAGAATTACTTTTTTTTACCATTAATATTCAACAAAATAGAAAATGAGTAAGAAAAACCACTAATTATTGATAAAAAGTAATTCCTAATTTTTATCTGTTTTGTGTTTTGCTTTGTTAATTTGGATTAATGATAATATTTATTGGTTTTAATTAAGCCAATGTTGTCTTTCGGATTCAATAAGTTTAATGTTTTGGTTTTTTTATTTAATAATATGTGTAACCTTTTATAGCAATTTTCAAAATCATCATTTAAAAATAAAGTTGCATACTTACACAATTATTAATTAACAACTATAACTTTTGATTTAAGAGCGAGTTTATATATAATCAGTATTAAAAAAATTACGATCATCAATCAAATTAAATAGTGAATTTTAAAATTAACAGATTTCGATAATGTAATAATATACAATTTTATATTTATGTAAAATTCTTATACATTGTTAGTGTCTAAAAATTAAATTATTAAATTAATGGTATATCGTATTAAAATAAAGTCATGGATTTTTAAATAGGTATGAATAATAGAATTGATTACTTAATATGTTAAATTTTAAAATTAATTTATTTTTTACAGTTCATACTATGTCCTAAATATATCCGTCAACAATATGATAGACTTGACTAAGAATATACTTGGTTGAAAGTTAAAAATAAGTGAAATTTCGATAAATATAGGGAGACTCAATATATATATATATATTTTTTAATTTTAACTTTAATCTCAACCAAACACATATTCCAAGAAAAGAACAAAGGAGAAGCAATTATTGAATGTCATGAACGTGTATTTTACTATGTAATAAAAAAATTTAAAAAGTAAAACCAAACTCTTTAGTGAGGACAAGTGGAGTAAGCATATGAATAACTTATGGCTTAATTCGTGGGGAACTAGAGAGCCCCCATGTAGGCATAGATTTTGTTGTGATAGCTCAATTTCAACCAAAAACATTTCATATTTAGTTAATGGATTTAATCACACCCCCACTTAATTGGATATTGAAGCTGACACAAAACGCCGACGTTCATTTTCATTTCATCGATGCTTTTATGAATATATGCAATTCCCTTTCAATCCTTTTCTTTTCTAGCTCCCCAAAACTAAGTATCACCTCTCTTATTTAATTATTTTTCTCTCTTTTCCTTTTTGTTTTTGTTATTTTTTCTGCCTTTTATATCTCTTTCTCGAATGCTCTTCTTCCTCTTTCCATTCGTAACCAAATTTGCTTCCAAAATGTTGCTTCCTTCCTCATAATTAGTAGCAAATAGCCAAATAGTAACCTAATGAATGTTCCAATGAAACACATCCACAATATAACATATAATTGAATATTTGTAGAGTTTTTGTAACTTTCAAAGTTGAATATATTTTTCTTATTCTATTTAAATCTAATTACTGCTTTGTACCTTTAATTAAATTTAAATTTCATATAACAATCTTTTTTTATCACTCATTAATTAAGAATAAAACGCAGCATATATTTGTAGCCACATTCAAAAAAGTGAAACACATGAGTAATAATATATTAAAAAAGGAGTAACATAGCGTTTTAATTTTCCTTCCCACGTTTTCTAAATATTAAACAACAATTTGTAAATGAAAAATAAAAGAAAAGCAGCATACCCTCCATTCTAAATACACTGAATTTTAACTGTAATAAAATTTTGAAGTTAGTAAATTACTAAACCTTTAAGTCTTAATTGTGCAACTCGTTTTAATTAGTACGACATTTTGTATGAGAAAATATAGCCTGGGGTAATCTAAAATTCTAAATCATCACTACGTCGTTAATTAAGACTAAAAAAACAATTAAAAAACATGTTTAAAATGTACTATTAGCATCTAATCAGTATTCAGATTTTTCAAAGGAATTCTCTCAAAGCCTCCAAAATAGGCAAAAACCTTCCCCATTCTGTCACTGTACACATAATCATTTTTGGAACGTACTAATCTCCATCTTTAAACTCATCGAATCCTTTTTTTTTTTTTTTTTTCTATTTTTCACCTATTCGGATTAGTGGATTATACATTTATACCTCAAACGACGCCGTTTCTCACGTCCACGTCGTTTCCTACTCCATCGCCGTCGCCACCACCAACAACAACCGCACCACCACCGTCCTCCTCCTCCGGCCAAATATCCGCCGGCGAACACTCCATCTTATGCCGCAGCTTCCAATCCAACGCCTGACACCCTCTCGAGCAGTAATTCACCTTACCGCAAACCGAGCACCTTCGAAATTCGTGAGGCCGGGTCTCGGGTCGCCCGCACCCGATGTGCGCGCAAAGCCTCAAACCGTTTCCCAATCTTCCCCGACCCGATTCAAACCACTCTCTCAGAAACCAATTCGCCGGTTGAACCTCGGGAACCGCAACACTGTAACCGTAATCACTAAGCAACGGACACACTGCAGCCGAAACCGACGCCGCCGACGACGAATGGTTGCTCAGCGTGTTTCGCCACGTCAGCAACGACGCCGAAGAGGAAGACCGCGCCACCGCGCGTAACACGAACGCGAGCTCTCGCGCGTTTGCCTGGACGAGGAGCTTTCTTCCCTCTGCCACGTTCTGGCGAACGCCGTAACCGTCTTGGAGGCAGTGTCCGAGCTCTCTGAGCGCGTCAATGTGGCCGAGAAGCGAGGCGCGTGCGCACAGCGCCACGCCCGCGCGTAGGTCCTTGTCGCCTTTCGTGCCTCCGCTGCCGTTGAACTGTATAACCGCCAAAGAGTACAGAGCCGGCGCGTGAGATTTCATCGCAGCCTTCGCCATCAACGATAACCCGCTCTCCCTGTTTTCCAAACAGTAAAATCGGATCTACACCAAAAAAAAAAAAATAAATAAATAAATAAGAGAATGTTGCGTTTTGAATGAGTGCGTCGTTTATTAGTGTTAACTGATTACTAACCATTCCGAGAGTGTAGGATGCGTGGAGGTTCCCGGCGTTAACGCAGTTTCTGAGAAACCGGTGAGCTGATTCCGACCAGTTTTTGGCTTTAATGGCGAATAGTTTTGGACCAGCTTTGGATAAAACGACACGGTTCAGGCCTAAACGGTTCAATCTCTTGCATCTGTGTTTATAATTTCATATTTATTTATTACTTAAATTTTTGAAATCTTTGTTACGAGAAAATGAATGAATGAAGATACAATAAAACTTACGTGGAAAGAACGTTGATTAGATCGCAAGGAGAAGAGGCAGTGGAGGTGAGCTTAGAGAGAATTGAAACGACGACGTCGTCTGGAAGAGCGTCCAAGAGGTCCTGCTTCTTCTTCTTGTTGTGGTGGCAGCTCACTTGTCTCAATGGCCTTCTCATGTTTCTTCTAATTTCTTCTTGTTTGCATTCAGGTAATTGAATTAAGGCCGCGTTTGGGTGTGTGTTTGCGCAACGGAGAAACGAAGGAGACAATGGTTAGAGAGAGGCATTTATATTTGGAAGTGGAATCAGCAAAAGCTAATGGGACTGTTGCATTGGACCCCACGTATCACAAGCGTCAGTTTTCTATATTCTTTTGCATTCTTTATTAGTCTAATCTCTAATGCAATTTTTTTTTTTTTTAAATAGTTTTTAATTGTAATTTCTGGAAATGTATTTCGTACGGTTTAGCGTGTTTGACCGTGTTGTATTGCGTTGGGTCCCTGTTATTAATTAAGATTTCAGGTTAATATATATTATAAATAGGGGGTAGTGAAAATGATTGTAGTAGACTAATGGTTGATTAGTGTTAATAAGGGGGGAGATGAGGAAGGCGTTGGAGTTGCAGATTTAGAAGCGACTGGTCAAATGGAGTAATTAATAGTCACTGACTCACTGGTTAGTGCTTTCCACCCTCTCTAACTTGCATTCTGCTTTTTGCCTTTGCATTTTAATTTTAGTGAAAATTAAGTGCAAAGTTCAAAATTGAGAAGTATTAGATAAAAATTTAGTTAATTTAATTTTTTTAATTATTAATTTTATGTAAAATTAATTATATTTAAATTTTTATTTTTAATTTTTAATCTTCAATATTGAGCCATTAACTAAATTAATAATCATTTTTTATTCTCCGTAAACTTCTAAATTAATTTTTAAAAAATTTTAAATTTAATATTTTAGTTTATAATAAATTTTCATATTTATCTCGTATTTTAAAATATATGTTAAGATTTTAAATTAAATATTTTTTATTAAAATTATAAAAAATTTAAATTTTTAACATATTTTTGTATTTATAGCTTAACCCGTAATAAAATTTATGAGAAATTTATTTGTTTGATATGCTAATTAAAAATTTGACTAGAAACAACTGGAGATCGAAATAGCTGATTTTTTTAAGATTCATTTGAATGTTTTCTATTTTCATTAAAATATTTAGTTTTGATATATTGATAACATAAAATATTTTTATATTATTGGTTAATTAGATTTATGTGTTTATATAATTATTGAAGTAATGAAACTGTAAAATAATAATTATTTTTATGTGGTAATATATAATTAAATAGTTAAATGTCTGATAGTATGTTAAAAGAAAAAAAAATAGAACCAATATTTTGTAGTCAATAATCAATTAAGATTCACTATTTTTTAGAAAAAAAAATGGCTAGCTCTCTTCTGTCTTTTTTAGTTTTTGCTCATTCACCATTTTATTAACTTGTTAACTGATTAATTGCTGGAAAAAAAGTTTGTTTTCTAGCAAAATTAACATTAATTTCATTTTTTATTAATAAATGAGAGAAAAGTCTAATATAATAAATCATGAATTAAGAGTAACACTATGGCAAAAAATATATATAGAAAAAATATTTTGTTTTATTATATCATTTTTAATCTTTTAAATTAACATTAAATTTGTTAAATAAAATGATGAACAAATTCGTATTTTTTTTCAATAGTAATACTGATTGTACATCAAGTACTTCTTATATTTGTATATAAAGACAGTTATTATTAATTAATTGTGTCTTTAAATTATTTTTAAATAAAAAAAGAAAAATAATTATTTTAGTTCTTCAGGCCGGGACTAATTTTTTTTGTTATGGAAGAGGGACAGGTGTTGTGCCGGGTTATGGAATGTGAGGGTGCTACACCGAATCGTGGAAAGGAAGAAATCGGACTCTCCGAGTTCTTTGTTTTGAAAATTTTGTAAGCAAATCGAGGGTCCGTTTTGCTTGTATACAAAATTCACATAAGAGAAATCGGACTGTGCGATATGTCTTCATCAAAACGGAAGGTCCGTTTTTTTTGTTAGTTTTTTTTATTTTTATTTCGTTATATTAGTCGTTGGGTCCGATTTCTGCTTGAGAGGAATTTTTTTTTAATTTACAGGAAATCGGAGGGTCCGAGTTCCCATCAGCAACTCGCAAGGTCCGATTACCGTGTTCCTGACAAGACAGCCCGATAAAGCTCCCCTCCTCTCCATATCTGTGTCCTACACTAACGATGCCTCCATAATAAAATTAATTTGCGTCAGGGCGGTCTGAAAAAAGAAAAATTGACTAAAAATTAAAATTTAAACTAGTGTGCTAAGTTACGCAGTTACGCTAACACCAAGCTCAACACATAAAATAGATCAGAATTTGTTTCTAAACGAAAGCGGCCATGTGAACTCGCTTTCTATTTTGATTTCAATTGCTTTTACTTATCGTTTTCTCAAAATAAAGCTATCAAAACAGTGAAACACAATATATGACTTTATATAAACCCCCTTTTATTTATATATATATATATATATTATTGAAAAAATTTTAGTATACTGTTATTTTAATAAATTTTAATCGTTAATTTTAATTATATATTATATATTATAAAATTAGCAATTAAAAATTACTATATCAGTGTATCAGTATACTTTAAAATTTTTTTATAATTACTAGTCTTTGTTTTAAAAAAAGTTATTTTCTTCGCTTGTTTTGTGATGAAAGCTACTTATTATTTTTGTCTTGCTTTGAATAAATGTGTTTTTAGTTTATTTTTCGATAAAAATTTTGAATACAATTAACTTTATATAAAGTTAATAGTTAATAACTGTTAAATAATATTTTAATTAAATTTATTAAATTATTTAATAATTTTTAACTATTAACTAAAATTAACTGCACTTAAATTTTTACTTCATTTTCCTCTTTTTCATAGTGTATGTGAATGTAACGAATAAAAGTGGGTCAATAGCATTTTAAAATTTATTTACTCAATTTTAATAAGAAAACTCCATCTTAGATTTTTTCCTAGTTCAAAATAAAATATGTTGGTGCTAGAAGTTTGAAGAGGACAAGATTTCTTAAATGTTATACACTTCCAAGTTCCAAGGTGATAACTCATAAGTGAAATCCAGTAATTAATATCCCATTTGACAAATGAAATAATTGAGTATAAGAAATTAGATATGTATAATACAAAGTAAGAATTAAATTTACAATTATAATTTATGTCCAAATTCTTTTTTATTAATGTTCTTTAAATATAAAATTTAAAAATTTCATGACGATGATAGCTTTAAAGTAAGTGCAATTAAAATTAAAATAATTTTGATATCTAAATAATGGAGTGTCACGGAAGATAAACTTCTAAGTTTTAATGAAGGCTGTTTGATCTTATCATCAATTAAGCTAATCTTAATTGACTTGCTCTACTTTTGTTTTTATCTATGAAGCATGGACACTTCGTTAAATTGTCGTGTTCGTGTGTCAGATATATTTTAGACACGATATTCACCGATACTTGTCCGACACGCGTATTTGCTGTGTCCGACCGTGTCTTAATAAAAAATAAAATTCTTTTCCGAACACACCTATACACACCTAAATACCATCACGTATCAGCGTGTCCTGTTTTATTCTTAACATATATTTTTAAAATAAATTTAGATATAGTATATATTATTACTTATTAAAATAAAAATATTTTAAATACTTGGTATAATTAAAATAAGACATTAAAAATAATTAAAAATTTTAATTTATATTTTAATATCAATAAAATATCAAAATATTATTATAATTTATCTAAAAAATACTTTATATTTTATATATATGCGTGTCCCCGTGTCATATAAAATTTTAAAATTTGTGTATTGACGTGTCTTCAGTGACGGATCCAGAAAATTTTAATAGTGAGGGCAAATATATATAGTATAATAATAATTTTTATAATTATTATAATATTGTAATTTATAAAATATGATTATTTAACCAAAAAATTAGTAAAGATAATTTTGTTTAAGATTTCAAAATTTTAGAGAATTTTAATAAGTCCAATATCACAGCACCAATGTATTATCTTAGAGGTAGATTTTTTCTTTTTTTCAACCAATCAAAAAGGCTAAAATTACTATTTAGTTTTATTTCAAACATGAAAATATATGCAAAAGTTGCCAATAACCTATATTAGTTTTGTTGTGGGGGCAAACTTAATTTTATGGTGGGGCAACTAACTTATATTATTAAGAACTATTAAGAAGTTTTCAAAAATTCCCTGGGGGCACTTGCCCCCACTATTTCATGAATAGATCCGTCCCTGCGTGTCTTGTATCGTGTCGTGTCCTGTGTCCATCATAAGTTTTTATTCTTTTATATATATATATATATATATATATATTTTCTCGTTAATCATACACTTTTAAGTTTTAACCTAAGATGAACAATCTTTTCTTTGATGAATAAATGTCGAATTTTAGTTGACTATTATTACACTATGGCTGCCGAATAATATAAGGTTGATTATATTTGAAGAATATGTTGTAATCAATTTTGTGTTCTTACCATATATTAATTTGCTAGATTGGTCTTTTGAAACCCTTGGTCCATTGGATTTGGAACTCTTGTCTTTCTTATAACCCAAGTGCTAGCTTGGTTTACACTCTATCGTCTACAAATATATATATATTTTTTAAAAATTTATTGATTGATTATTTTTTTATTATTATTTTTAAATGTTTTAATTTCTTGGTTAATTAATCATATACGTCAAGTCATAAGTGGAAGTAGAATGGACATCCCCCTCAATTATATTGGATCAATCAAACTAGCTAGGCGGCAATTATTTTATTAAAAAATTACTAGAACTCAATTAAATCATCATTAAATTGTTAGAATTTGGTTAGTTAACATTTTCTTATTGTACTATTCAATTGTTTTATGTTGTGTTTTACTGATTTTTTATTTTAAAATTTATTAACCACGATAATCAATTATCAATCGATGTGAATTGACAAATTAAAAAATGGCTCCACTCAGATAAAGATATTTAAAACGTTTTTTTTTAATATTTTTCAGTAATTAAAATTTAATATATATAATCGATTAAATCATGTTATTTTTGTCAAAATTAGGTTAGATAAATTGATTTAATCGAAAAAAAATAGTGAATCAAATTTTGAACTGGTCTAAATTAATAATATTTTTTTTTATAAAAAATAACTACAATACCTTTATTATAGAGAATAATTAAAATATTCTTATTATTATATATATATTAATTTTAAAAATTCTAAATCTTAACCCTACGATAGAAAAATAAAGCACTAAAATTTAGAATTCTTAAAATTAATACATATAATAAAAATATTTTAGTCATTTTCTATAATAGGATATTGTAGTTATTTTCTATAAAAAATAATATTAATTTAGCTTCACAATTTTTTTGTCAAATCAATTTGTCTAACCTAATTTTGACAAAAATAACACGATTTAATCGATTATATGTGTTAAATTTTAATTATTAAAAAATATCTTTATAAAAAGACGTTTTCAGCGTCTTTATCTAAATGTCTCTTTAAAGAATATATCAAAAGAAATTCAAAGATAAAAAGACGAACAAAAAAAACTTAGATTTTTTTTTTTTGTGTATTCGTTTTTGTTAGTGTGGCAATAGAATATTAAGAGTACTCTTCAAATAGTTCCAACCCCATTTTCTAATTCTAAGGATTTTTATTCATAACTCATAAGAAATTTTAGAAATTACAACTATATATCTTCACTGAAATTTATATATAATTGTTATTTAAAATTAGGTTAATTAACATTATTTTCGTTGTACTATGTAATTGTTTTATTAGGTTGTTCATTAACGAACAAAGGAAAATAATGGTGGGATACATGATCTAACTTTCACGGCTAGCTAGGTAGATTAGATAAGGAGCAAAAATAATAAAGGATAATTATATTTATATCTATTAACACACATGGTAGGTGAAGCATGCCATGAACATATGAAAAATCAATAAGTTAAGCACACCCCCCAAGCAAAATCAATCTCTCTTTTAATTTTAGAGTGAATACCCGTGCGACCCCGACAATTATATCTTGATATTTTTTTTTGAAATAGATTAGTCTTTATGCCAAAAAAACAACATTAATTTTTTTTTATATAGGAACCTCGTCATCCTTTCAAGGTAATTGTCAGGAGGCCGAATTAATATTTTTTTTTGTCAAAGATCTCGTTGTCTTTTGAAATAATTGTCAGGGACTATTTTAAATTTTCTCTTCATTTTAATCTTTGATTATCTTTGTTACACTTTCATATTTCTACGCATAACGCAAGTTGAGGGTACATAGAATAAAAGCACACAAGTTGGGGTTTGTGAAAGAGTAGTTTTGCAATCAAGTTAAAGCTACATAGATATTTTTTAAGAAAATATATATATGGAATTGTGCATGGGTGGGGACATGACCAAACAAAAATAAAATAAATAAATAAATAAATAAATAAGAAAAGTAAATGAATAATAATGATTCTTCGTCTATCTCCTAGTTTTTCTTTTCTCCTTATCGCTATACCCCATATGGAACTAACTAATTTGGTTTTGGATAAGATCTGAATTGAAGGTGTGTGTGGATGGAGTTGGTGAAACACAAATCCTTTTGCTCTCTTCTAAATAAATCCAAGTAGAAAAGTGATGAATATATTCGAACCTACGGTTTGGTAGAAAATAAGTGCGGCGTTTTTAATTCACCCTTTTCTTATTTATTACATGCAACATGATGAAACTTCTAGCACATAGTAAACCATTAATTAATTAATTAACTAAAGTGAATAAAGGTTAATTAGATCAATAAGCCGAAGCCACACCTACCCAAAAAAGAAAATCAGGCTCAGCGTGATTATTGCTGGTTTAATTTAGCATAGTGTTCACATGAATATTATATATGTATTAGGCTAAACTATATTTTATTTCTTTTAAAATTAAATGATATTATATTATATACGATGCATTTATATTTAGTAAATTTTTATATTTTTGTATTTTATAATATGTATGTAACACGAATAAGTATATATATTAAAAGAATTATCATCAGTGTACAAATTAAATATACTGATAATTAAGTAGATCAAATTCAATTCTAAAAGTTAATTGATAAAAAATTAAATGAATTGAACTTCATAAAAAAAATAAAAAATGAAATGAATTTTAATTTTTATATCCTGTTTGTATATAAGAGTACAGTTTTTTATAGATAATTATTAATTGTGTATGTATTATATTTTATTAATAAAAGTAATTAATTTTTAAATTTATTATCTAAAAAATTATCTAAAAATATAAAATTAAACTCAAATAAAATTTGTCTCATGATTATAAAAGCTATAAATTAAACATCCATATTATTGCTATGACCTCAATACATTTATAAGATCTATCACTACTTCATCTCAATACAAGACTTTTATAATATATATTTTTTATAATTATTCTGTTGTTTTTTATAATTTTATACATTTATAATTAAAATATTTATATATTTTTTAATTAAATTTTATAATTAAATTTTTTATATAATACAAAATATAGAATTAATTAAATATCTACAAATTAAAGATCTCCGCAATTAAAAATTTAATTAAATCTTTGACTATATATTTTTTTAAAAAAAATATTTCGTTAATTTTAATATTGTTGACACAAAAATATTCTAATTACAAATTTAAAATAGTATAAAGACTTAATTAAAAAATATATATAAAGACTTACTTAAAATTTTAGTAAAATTATAAAGATCAACAACGTAATTAAATATATATTTTTTGTAATAATATAATATAATATAATTTTAAAAAATGAGTGTAATTTATGCTATTTAAATAGTGCGATCCTAACCAACTTGGGTTGGTCGAGTGGTCAGCTCACTCATCCGCTTAAGCAAGTGTTGGGGGTTCGAATCTCGCCTTGTGCATGCAGCAACCCATTGGCCAGTGACAGACCCTTAAATAGAACTCAGATCTGACGAATTAGTCCTTGACCTGTCGGGTTGGGGGATACCGTCGAAACAAAAAAAAATAGTGCGATCCAATAGATGAGTGACGCTAATTATAATTGACGTGAAGCCCACAAGTTTAATAGCTAAGAACGGGTCATTATTGATCATAATAAATTTTGATGTATTTGTGAAACTAACTATATATAGGAAAGGAACTAATCAAAAGATAGATTAGAAATAAGTAAGGTTCATGTCTCTGACCTTTATTTAGATGCTAACTCAAAATTCTAGCACTTGAATTGAAGCACGTAAAGACAAATGATTAATTAAGGTGCCAAATAGTTTTCTTGGTCAGCCAGAAAAAGAAAAACCAAATTAAAAGGTGGATGGAACATACATACACTGCGTAAAAATTTGACCTTATAATAATTACCAAGCCACTTGTTCATATGAATTAGGTTAATGGAGATTTAAGCATCAATAACGTTACTCTAGTTCCATAATCATCATCATATGGATAAAAAAGTTATAATTATTTATAAATTATTAATTATTTAATCTCATTCGTTGATGCTAATATTTAATAAACGCATTAAATTAAAATTAATGACACATATAAAAATATTTTTTTAGTGAATACTCCACCTTCTGATAATTATCTCGAAAGGACAATGAGGACCCTAAGAAAAAAAACATTCAATTCGGCCCCTAATCTTTTTTTTGGGACTGATTAGCCCTTATGCAAAAAAAAAAAATAACATCGACTTTTTTTGGCACAGGAATCTCGTTGCCCTTTCGAGATAATTGTCAGGGATTGGGTTAGTTTTTTTTTTTTGTCAAGAGCCTCGTTGTCTTTTGAAGTAATTGTCAGGAACTATTTTGGATTTTTTTTCTCTGTTTATAATGTATGACATTTTACCGTTTTTATTTTACTGAAAATACTAAAAAATTGTCATCACGATGAATATCTGAAAAAAATGAAAAAATAGAAAAACCAACCTTAAAATTTAATTCTATCTAATCAAAATTCATTATAACAACCAATTTAATTTAAAAATCACAATTTTTAAGAGTTTAATTAATATTTTTGCTTAAATTAATTTCTACAATATATACTAAATCAATGAGTATTATTTATTGTCAAATCATGCATTGAAGGTAAATGATAATTAAGTAATTAACATACACATATGATATATAGATGTTTAAAATTGTATTAATTTAGGGGGAAAAAACTAATAATAATAATAATAATAATAATAATAATAATAATAATAATAATAATAATAATAATAATAATAATAATAATAATAATAATAAGTAATTTTGCAAATAATATTCTGTAAATGATGATTGATGAGTGTTGACCCACATAAAAACCTTTTTTGCAAAAAAAAAAAAAATTCATTAAAGGATTGAGATGAATTTTGTTACCTACACGGATTATTATTGCTTCCTAATAACACTTTTTACTTTTATTTTTTGTGTTGAAAATTCAGCAACGTCCAGAAGGTCATAATCCAACTAAAATTCGGGTGTCACGTCAGTTAGTGGATGCTTGCCAATTTCTTTATTTGATGCATTTTTATTTTTAGAGTAAAGTATCGTTTTTATCCCAACGTTTTGGGTAAATTTTATTTGTGTCCCTAACATTTAAATCGTTCTATTTATATCTCTAACGTTTGTAAAAGTGATTCAATGTTATCCTGCCATCAATTACACATCATGAGCGCTTTAGTTTGAGTTTTAAAAATCTCTTCTTGAAGTATTTATTAAGTATTTTAATATTTTAATAATAATAATAATAATCAAATAAAAAATAAATGATGTCTTTATTAAGTATTTTAATATTTTTTTGATAAAAAAACATAAAATATATTAATTTAATATCTTAAAAAATAATATATATATATATATATATATATATCACCTATTAAATACGATTTTGTGTTATATTCCTATTTCAATGTCATGTCTTTATAAACAAACACAATTCTAAAGTCGAATAGCAGTAATTTTAAACTGCCACAAAATTTTTAGTGAGAATTTGCCAATCGCTCCAATATTAGATATGGAAAAACGGTTCGCAAAATAGTTTATAAAGTAATCTACATGAACGGTGAGATGGTCAAAACTCTTGTATGTCAAGTTACATCTATGTGGTTGGGATGGACCATAACAAAGATATTGAAAACTTTTCCATTTAAGCTATCAAAGTCAATAGAAGATTATATGATCATCAAAACCTTCAATTTGTCAACCACACATGTACGTGCTTGTCATGTAAAATCCTGAACATATTGTGTTTGCCTGTTTGGTGTTAATTTTTTTTTTTTTTTACTAAAGATATGAGACTCGAACCCCCAACCTCTTAATTGAGTATAGAGAGACTATACTATTTAAGTTATAACTCCTTAGCGTTTGGTGTTAATTTATTATTAGTAATTATTTCGGTAAAACATATTTACATGAAAATAATATTGTGACCTGTTTGATATGATTTTTTGACACATTTTATAAAAAAAAATTATAAATAAATAATTTTTAATTAGTCAATTTTAAATAATTGTAATTAATAATTATTAATTTTATATTTTTTTAAAAATAAAATTTAAATAATTACTAATTAATAATAATTAATTAATATAAAATGTAATTTAAAAATATTTATTGACTTATTATGGACTAAATTTTTATTAAGTACTTAGTAGGATTGTTTTATAAAACATGTTTAATCTCATATATTATATATACGGGGATATCAATAATGTTTAAGAACCTATAACATTCTCATGAATACATTTAAAAGGAGATCAATATTATATATCATATTATGAATAATATTATATATTCAACAAATATTTTTTTTTGTCAGTATTTAATCAATAATAATTTACATTTATATTTATAAAAATTTTTTAATTTATATATAAAAAATATATAATTTATATTTATATTTATATTTATCAAAATTTATACATATAAATTAATATATTTATATTTTTAAAGATATACACATATAAATTAATAAATTTATTTATTAAAAATAATTTAATTTTTATACTAGTCAAATAACAACTAAAAATACTAAAAATGACAGTATATGAGAATTTCTTATATTATTACCACACCCTTGTTGAGTTGATAAGTGATAACAATGCTTAACTCAAACCAACTTGGATTGGTCGAGTGGTCAGCTCACTCGTCCGCTTAAGCAAGTGTTGGAGATTCGAATCCCGCCTTGTGCATGCAGCAACCCATTGGCCAGTGACAGACCCTTAAATAGAATTCAGATCCACGACAGATTAGTCGACCTGTCGGATTGGAGGATACCGTGGAAAAAAAAAACATGCTTAACCCATTATAGTATGTAATGCCTGTACCGCTACATCCTAAAAACAGAAATGAAGAATTAATATAAAATAAAAAAACATTATATATATTATTATTATTCATGCGTATGTATAAAGAACAAATTGAAAAGACTAATTTGGCGAATGAATAATAATAATAATAATAATGCAATTTTGTTTCGTATAACATGAAGAGTCCTACGTTATCATTGCCGTCTTGCGTGTTACTTAATTCCTTCAATTCATTCATCTGTTCAAAATAATTTTGTATTCATCATCATCTTCACTTGCAACTTGCAAATTAAATTATTTATACATACATATATAAAATAATATTTATATATAATCTATGAAACATGTCGTATTATGGCGTGCAACGTGAAGAGCGTTATGGGATTATTTCATGTTGGATCAATAATATAAAGGCATGCATATACTAGTGATCATGATCATTATATAATTCATGATTTCTCTTTTTTTTTTTTAAATTTAAATTATGATCATGCAAGCAAAAACTTGTATTGGCCAGCATCTCAGTTTGCATGGAATTGTTTACATATTTATTTATTTTTGGTCGGGGGACAAATTCTTATATAATATTGTTAGTGCCGTATGGCGTATATAAAGCTGCGTTTGTTTACAGTGACAGGATACTGAGACCGAGACACTAAGACAGAGATACTAAGACACAAATTATGTTTGGCAGAGAAAATATAGACAAAGACAATATGTTCAGAGACACTAAATTAATGTATTTTGTGTCCAGGAAGAACACGAAGATACTAACAAGGGACACAACTTATTTTTTATTTTTTCTTTTATTATTCTTGTTAATTTTTCATAATTATATTTTTTATTGTTATATTTTTCATCTCAATTTTTTTGAATGAAAAAAAATTAGAATAAATTGACTTTTCGTAATTTGTTCTAGTTTATCACCAAAAAGAATACAAGAACACAAAATTTTGTGTCTCTGTCCATCAGTATCTTGTCATGTCCTGTTCTCAGTGTCTTATCCTGTCCTATTCTTAAAAACAAACGCAACCTACTTAATAATAATAATAATAATCAACAAGAATCCTTCTAGAAATAAAAAAAATTATATTGATATCTGAATTAAATATGATTGAGTAAACGACTAATTAATGAAAAAAAATATATATTAATCGTTGTAAAGATTAATGATATAAAAATACTAGTATATATTTTCGTATTTGACAAGTCAAATAGTGAACTCTTAATATATTTTGTTTGACAAAATTGACATGCAAGAAAAAAGAATAACAAATTAATTTTTTTATAAATAATTAAACTTCTTTATTTGTCATTATTGTCCCTTCTCGTCATGTTTGACCTTCCGATCAATTAAGTATAATTAAGATGAGATCGAGTTAATAATAATTACTTAATTAGTTACCCATTGATCTGATTGTCGGTTCCTTATTGTAGGAGTAATAATGATAAAGTTTTAATTTTAAAAAGGGAACGAAATTAAGATAATACAAAATATTATTTCACAAATATTTACGAAAAAATATACGTACGACGAGACTTTATGGTTTTATATATAACCTTTTTTTATATTTTTATTTAATGATTTAAATTTTTATGATATAATATTAAAATTTTACAATAAAAAGTTTTAATTTTTGTTCTTGTTATTCTTATTTTTTAAATAAAGAAAAAAATTTAGCACAAGACAATGGATATAATTTACTCTTCTGAAATCATACAATAATAAATTTAAATCGTGATCACATTTATGAATAGTATACGAAATCACTATAATTATATAATTTTAATTTACTCTCCTTGTAAAGAATTTTGTAAGGTAATTCAATCTTATTCATGCATTTAGATATGACCTTTTAAATAACAAAATTAAAAATGAATTGTTTTTGTTAATATAATAATATATGATTAATTATTTATATAAAATTCTTTTACAATAATAATTCAATGCATAAAAATTAAATTGTATAAAGAATAAATACTTAAATTAGTCCTAAAAAAATTATATTAAGCATTTTAATCCCTAAGAAATATATTTGAAAATTACTTTTTCGAATGTATTAGTCTTTTGATAATTTTTAATATGTGTATTAGACAATAAGTTCATAAAATATTTTAAAATAACTAGGCCCAAATAATATAGCTATAAGAGAGATTAATCCCTCTTTAAAATAATAAAAAGATTAATTTATCCGATGAAAATAATTTTCGATAACTTCTATAAAATAAAAATGTATTGGTCTGAAATTGTTTAAGGACTAATTTGAGTATTTATTTTTAAATAAGTGAATACCACAGTAATAAGATGAGGTAATGTCTAATTTAGTTCTTAAAATTTATTCAGCATTATCAAAATAATTACTAATTTTTGAAACGACTAAATTATTAGTCTCTAAATTTATAAATCATGAATCTCTGATAGTTCTTAATATAATTAATTGCTGTTAACACATTATTGATATGAAGTGTTATAATATCAGTATGATATCCATAAAAATGGGGTAATATGGCTAAAATTTTAGTACGATTAAATAGACATCTCAAATTGATTAATTGATGAACTTATTTTAATATTAGCGCTATATACATCGAAGAGACATTTGATTTGGTGATAACAAAACATTGTTAAAACTTTTCCTTCTTTCAAGTTCCAGGTTCGAGCCCTACCGTCTTCGTTGTGGATCCATACGTTGTGGGTCTATTGGTGGAAGCGCGGGTTTAACAATTGAGTCGGTTGGAACACCGGATGGTCCGGTCCAATTCTAGTAACTATGAACGGAAATACTAAAATTTGGCGGCGGTTTAGAACCACCGCAAAACAAATATTATTTTCCTTTATTTGCTATTAAGCGACGGTTTGCAACAGCCGCAAAATTGAAATACGTCTAACGGCGATTATTCCAGCAGTTGAAAAAAACCGCCGCTATCCGTTTAACCGCTCCCCATCTTCTGGCGTTTCATTAAACCACCGCGAAATATTTTGCGACGGTTCAAAACTGTATTGGTCAAGACTATCCAGTTTATGGCCGCTTCTCTATGGTACCAGTTGTTGCTTCATTGAATTTGCTTCATTAATAGGATCACGATTCGACTTTGATCGTTATGGACTGGTACCGCGATCTAGTCCTAGGCAGGCAGACCTTATTTTAACAGCGGGCACAGTAACTATGAAAATGGCTCCTTCTTTAGTTAGATTATATGAGCAAATGCCCGAACCAAAATATGTTATTGCTATGGGAGCCTGTACAATTACAGGGGGTATGTTCAGTACCGATTCTTATAGTACTGTTCGGGGAGTTGATAAGCTAATTCCTCGCTATCTATCGAATTTGTTGTAGTATACTAAAATATTAATTATATTATCTTATTTTTAGAAATATTATACTAACACTTTAACGTTTTGTGTCAGTATTAGTGGCAGTTGAATTATGAACAAATGAACAAATTTATAATTTATAAATTCAGAAATTAATTTAATTACTCATTTTTAAAGATTAAAAACTTTAAAATGAATTTTAAAGATGAAAACTGAACATTTTGTCGTAATAATATTCTATTGGAGTTGTAATTAGGTTGACGATGTGCATGGAAAGTGAATAATGGAAAAATGGAGAAGATGATGAGATATTAATGGTAACCCCACACATGATGAGGAGCACGCTTGAGAGAAGGCATAAAATGATGCCATCATCATCGATCATCATCAGAAGAATATGATATGATGATGTGATGAGATAATAAATATGAAACCCATAATAATTACAAACCCACTAATTGCTTCCACATGCATGCTTCATGCTTCCATCCATATTCATCTATGAACCTCAAAAGAAGCAAAAGCAACTCTCCTCTTAGATTATTGCTCTACTAAACTATTCATACGTGCCTACATACACATATATATACATAACAATTTTCACATCAAAATAGAGAGCAATTATTTTTAATAAGAAGATGAAGATGTGTTTGATTGAATATTGATATTTAAAATGTATTATAGTATTGTAGAAGTGTAAAAAAAATTTATAGTAGCTGGAATTTTGATTTAATTTTTAAAATTTTTTGATATTATGATTTTAAATAAGTTTATCGATTTTACGAAATTTGTATTAAGTCTGATGATTTTACGATTTAAATTTTATTAAGATTTAATGTTTTACATTTTTAATTTACTTTTTGGATTTCACGTAAAATCTCAATTTTCTCTACTTAAAAAAGTATCCAACACGCATTTTGTATTGTCAAGATAATGACATGTGTCCAACATACACTCTGCAAAATTCACCTATATGTAATTACACCAAATAATATAATTTTCAACGAAAATACCAATATTTTTTTCATATGAAAAAAACTAGCCCAAAATAGAAGGTTTTTTTTTGTTTAATTATTTTGTCTGTATTTATAGTTTTTTAAATTTGTAATTAGATTTTTATATTTTTTTAAATTGGATTTATATTTACATTACTTTTAATTTTATAATTATATTATTTTTTAATTGTCAAAAATATAATTAGATTTTTTAATTGTGGATATCTTTTGTTTGTGGATAAATATTTGGTTAACTTTAATATTTTTTATATAATGAAGAATTTAATTACAAAATTAAAAATAATGTAAATACTCAATTTAAAAAAAATTATAAAAATCTAAATATAAATTAAATTTGATAAAATTATAGAGACTAACAGAATAATTAAATTATTTTTTTTCTATATAACTAGATTTATAGATTTTATTAGAAGATAAAAAAAAACGAGTAAAAAAAGTCTTTTGAAATGAGCTAACTAATGTTCCAGACTTAAAGATTTTTAAGAGAGTGATATTAGAATCACTAACGAATGACATATATCTGATTTTCTTGATATTTTTTAATTAAAAAATTATATACACACAGAATATCAACTAATAAATCAGTCATATATATTTATGTATAAAGATATATATAATTTAATTTATTTTTAATGTCTAACATCTAGCATTGCTGTTTTTATTTTAAAAGAATTAAAAATTTTGGCACACAAATATTTTAAAACTTTATTTATATTTTTTAATAATTTAAAAATTTTATCACAAAATTATTGAATAAACCTACTTATCTTAATTTAACAAGACCTAAACCTGAGGGTGGTCTAGTATTTATGGAAAAGTATAGGAATCAAATATGTAACCAACCAAAAATTGAACAACTCAATTAATTATAATTATTAATAATTAATTTTAAATTTTTTAAATTCAAAAATTTAAATAATTAGAAACTGATTAAGTAAACCTAATTAAAAACTATAAAAACCTTCTCCATCTCTTCTATATTAACTTGCACACCCCAACAGCAACACACACAGATTCTCTCCGTCACCGTCAGGTCCTATCCACCCCTGTCCTCATACAAGACGACCTCAAGAAGTTCGCCACCGACAAAGCCGTCGAGTACATCAAGTCCGGCATGATCCTTGACACCGGCTCCATCACTGCTTCGTCGTTGCCAAGCTCGGTCATCTCCTCTCCACCGGTCAACTCTCCAACATCATCGGCGTCCCTACCTTCAAGCGCACTAAGGATAACAGGCATGTTCTCTCGGAATCCCGCTCTCTATCCTCGACGACAATTCTCGCCTTGATCTCGTCATCGACGGCGCCAATGAGGTGGAGCCGACCTCAACCTTGTAAAAGGGGCGCTCTTCCCTACTGGAGGCCACCTTCGACAAGTTCATTGTGGTGGTCGATGAAGCAAAGATCGTGTCGGGACTCAGAGGAGCGTCCTTGTGATGCAGATGGAGGTGGTGCAGTTTTGCGGAAAGTACAATCTGGTTCAGTTTCAGGAGTTGTTCAAGGAAGAAGGAGTGGTGGAGCACAGACTGTTTCTGAATAATTGCAAAAATATATAAAAAAAACATTCATTTAATACAAAAAAAATCATAATGCTTGACAAAAGAAATGTCCAGCTATAGGATTTAAAAAAAACCATATAATTTTTTTAAAAAATAGAAATATCCACATTTGTAATACAAAAAATTCAAAAAATACATTAAAAAATATCTATTTAGTATGAAAAAGAAAGATCATAATGCTTAGCAGAAAAAACATCCATGTATATCAATTTATCTTTGTTAAGACGGATTTAGTATGAAAATTAATCTATTAGAAATCTATTAGATCCAATATATATATATAAAATGGTTTTACACTGACATACATTAAAATTAAATTCTTCTAAATAATGCATATTTCATAGAGCTAATAATACAATTTTTTTTTTAAATCAATTGATATGAATATCCTTAATTTTTCATAATATTGTGAGGCTCACTAAAGAAAGACCTAAAATGATTTGAAGTTATGCTCCCTTCTTAAGGATTTCTATATTTCACCAATCAACTTTTTAGGTTGTTAATGGCCATAAGACAAAGAAGGGAAAGTAATGGTTAATGTTTTTGCCAACTACTATTGCTTCTTGGTGGTGGAAGCCATTCACTCACTTCAATTCATGACCATATCTCTAGGGTTCCATTAGTACTACTACTATTCCATACTAGAGTTTTAGTACACACTACCCTCTATATATATATGTGCCCTCCAAAACAGGACATGAGATCATGCATGAGAATTCCCAACTACTTCACCCCCATACCCAAATAGTAACATTTTTTTGGTAGTGCCAACTGTTCCTTATTCCAAGGCATGCTTGCTGCCACTCACAAAGCTAACAAAATTTGTTACAATATTCAATATTCTTGTCTTATATATATATTCTATTATTCTTTGTCTCCAATATTCACTCAAAATGTATGATAAATATATGAATTCTTTTACAAGAAATGAAAATCAATTTTTATAGAAATAGTTATACTAAAAAGTCCTACATTATTCATAAAAGCTTATAATAAATCAAGATTGAGTTAGAGTCTAAAGTAATTTCTGAAATTTATCGTATGTACTATAATAACTTTTAATATTCTAATTGCATCAATTATGTTTCTAAAATTGACAGTGCATCACGTTAGTCGGTTAATAGAAAAGATAGAGAGACTAATTGATAGATATATTTTTTTATCAATTTCAATAATTTAATTAGAGCAGTTGAGATTTGAAAAACTATTTTCGCACATCTAGTGAACTTCTTTATTTTTAATATTGGATCTATATTAGTGTAATCCATCAAAATGTCTAAAAAATTGTGCTTAACTTCGTTGTGAGAATATACAAAAGGTCACTGTCGTTTTCAATTTTTTTAATTAAAAAAAAATCAAAAACCTCGAAACATCATTGATGTTTTTCTACTCTCATTTTTAAAAAAATTATCCCATGCAAAACGGTTCTGCTGTTTTGTGAAAAATATATTTTTAAAAAATAAAAATTGCATTGCCGTTTTATAATTAACGAATTTAAAAATTATTTTTACATACAAAACGTAAGTGACATTTTGTGTTTTTTAAAAAGTAAAAAAAATATTTCATACAAGAGTAAAACTCACATACACTAAAATATTAGGGCACATCACACAATTTGTTCCAATATAAAAAAAAATCAGTTGAAGGATTACTTTAAGATTTAATTAAAAAAAATTAATTTTGATGTACTGTTAATGTAAAGTAGTTTTATACATATATTTAATTACGTAATGTTATATTAGTAAAAAATAACTATTTTTTATATTTATCGGGTGAATAATCATCTAAAAGAACTAATATGATGTACGACTGTGTAAAACGCTTTATACTGTTAATAAATCAAAATTAAACTCTTAACTCAAATTAATTAGATTTTTGTTAGCCAAATTCTTAATAATATAATAAAACATGTAATTAATTACTTTCTCGTCCCTAAATTTAATATGGGGGAAATTTACATAAATAAAATAAATGGGAGAAAGTGTTACGCAAATACAACATTCTGAAAAATCAGACGCAAATACAACAAACCTAATTATATGTAATTCACGACATTCTAACGCGATTTCTGATTACACGTAATCCGCTAGACCCTATCGCGGATTATGTTCAGAAGCTGCAAACACATAAACCGCTACATCCTGTATCAGTTTATGAACAGATAGGCCCAACGTGTATTCCGCGAGACCCTGTAGCGGATTATGAAGGGAGTGAAACTTTGGAACAAATTCATGAATACCAGTATAATAGTAACAACCCATGATGAAAAATGTACGAAGTCATACAAATATACTCGTCATAAGCAATAAGTCGTACAAATATATGAAGCCATAGAAAATATAATAGCCACCAGGCATTAACACTAACACAAAATAAATTACTACATAAGTCATACAAATATAATAGTCACAAGTCATTAACACTAACATGAAATAAATAAGTCATAATTCATACAAATATAACAGTCGGAACTAACACAAGGGGCGCTACTGCTGGTCACCATCATCATCATGGTCGTCCCCAAATGGACCAAGTAGGTGCGAGCCTGTGCCACATCGAGTCGGACGCCTAACTCTGGTCGCTCGCTGATCTCTGGGTGGAGCATCCTGTAGACCCACTCCAAATACAGATGGCGGCGTCCCCCCCATGCCAAACCAAGTGTCGTATTGGTTGCCTACGGGCTCATTAAGGTCGACAGGCGGCTGGGAGTCAGGAACCTGGGACGGCACATCTGCTGGCTGTGGCCTGTACTCCGGAGGCTCGGACGGATCCCTTGGGATCAGACTCTGGTACTACTGAACGTTGTCACTCCGTATGATCTCAGCAAAGTTCGCATAGAACTGTGACCCAGCCAGCTGATCGTCAAAATCCATGGTCAAAGTAGTGGTAGCAAGATCAGCAAACATCTGCGTGCTCTCATCATACAATACCTGGGAGCTAGATACGTGAGTAAAGGGTGTACCACCCATACTAACCTTCGCAGTGCCACCAACCTGAGTGCCACGAGCAGCCTGTCGTCTAGCACTAGATCGACGCAGGCGATGATCTGCTTGACCTCCGTCATCACCACCACCAAGCTGCTCCTCCTGCATCATGTCGTCGGGCCAGTGCCACTCCCGATAAGTGGCACGTGTACCAATGCATCGTCTCTGCTCCGCGCGTCTGTTATCGGGAATATCCGACGCTGGAACTCTAACGGGCGCCTGCGATGACCCTCTGAGTACAGCGTCCTCTGGAACCTCAACTGGCCTGGGATCTGCGAATGCAATTCCCAGTGACAGAATCTTATGTGCAACACGGTACCACAAGTCCTGGAACTCAGCGGATGGGCCAGGATCAGCCACTCTCTGGATACTCAACACAGAGCGAACTCGCTCGTCTCAATGCTCATGCCATGTCCTGTAGTAAGAGGGGAACCATCTATATCCACCCCTGCCGTCCTTACTATGAAGATACTCTATGTTCAGGGTTGGCTCAGGTAGATGCTGTACGACCCCTAGCTGTTGGAAGACCCTGTCTATCTGATCCCACTCAATCACTGTAAAGTATATCAAACTAGTGACCGCCCGCCATAACCGACTATGCTCCTCAGTCAATATTTCTAGATGAATGAATGCAAGTATGTCCAGTGAACCATAAGACTCCCACACAATCTGATAGTGAGGAGATTAGTTAGCATTGTAACAATGTATACAAATAAGTGGGGGAAGAACTAATAAAATATTGAATAAAAAAATGACTTACATCTTAATCCTCCAGTCAATCTAATGCCAGGCGATACTGAATAATCCTTTGTTCCTTCGCATCAGATGTGGGTAAATAAGTGACCCATCTGAATGATATAAATATCACATAAATTTGTAATTTCATATGTAGAATGTTAATAACTTGTAACGGAGAATGAAAGACTACGTGTATTAACGTTAATTACCGGCTAAGTTGGTGACGTTTCTGTTTGTCACCCTACACATGCCTCGGTACAACCATGCCAATGCAGCTGAGCCCCAGCTATACCTGCCCATGTCGTTAAGTCTTGCCACAAATGGCAACCATCGAAGGTGGACCCGATTACCACTCTTGTGCATGAACAACTGTGTCGACAGAAGCATCATAATATACGAACATGCATATATGCGCACGGTCTCCTCGGAAGCATCAGCCGTACCCTGAACCTCTCATGGAACCATGTGAAGTGGACCGTGTATAACTTTCTCTTATCCGGTGGTGGAAGCTCACCAAATAACTCCTAGAACCACTCACACGCAGGTCTGGCCCCCTCGATATGCAGGTGGAAGATAGTCATGCACCCAGAAATAGGCTGGCCATCTACGGGCAGCCCTAGCTGATATGCCACATCCTGGAGCGTGATAGTACACTCTCCGAACGACATATGAAAAGTGTGGGTCTCAGGCCGTCACCTCTCGATAAATGCGCTGACCAGAGGTTCATCCAACCAGAACTAATGCGCGTTCAGCCTAGCCAGGTAGTACAACCCAGTCCTCTCCAAGTAAGGTATGATCCTATCATGTAACGGCATATTCTGTTGCCTGCGAACGCTATAAATACATCGGGTTGGCTGCATATTCAGAAATAAAGAACACTTGATTAATTTCTAACACTGACATCACCAAACCATAATTTATGTTTCAAGACATAAACTACCTAGGTTTTAAAATTACAAATTTACCACCTACAATTTAAATTTGAAATTCTCTACATTTAAATTTAAATTTTAAATTTCAAATTTAAATTTTCAAAACCTAAACTAAACTAAGGTTCTATTTTCCTAATTAATAAATAACTTCCTTAAGATTAAATAAAATATACAGATATCATTCAATTGAAAGAGAATAAAGGGACTTACCTCTTTATTGATGGTTTCAGCTACGTGAGCAACGGCGTTGGGCCGGTACAACCGCCTTTCATCTTCCATGGTTCTGCTTAATGAAACTGCTTCAAGAAACTCACCCTAAACTCACCATTTTTTCTCTGCCTTCTCTTTACTTTCTCTCTAAGTCCCTATCAACACTCATGAAATGAAATTTGCTACACCCTCACGCGGTTTTTATAGTGAGCCACTCCCTTCATAATCCGCTACAGGGTCTCGCGGAATACACTTTGGGCCCATCTGTTCATAGACCGCTACAGAGTGTAGCGGTTTATGTGTTTGCAGTTTCTGAACGTAATCTGCGACAGAATCCAGCGAATTACGTGTAATCAAAAATCGCATTAGGGTGTTGCAGATTACATATAATTAGGTTTGTTGCATTTGTGTCTGGTTTTTCAAAATATTTTACGTAACATTTTCTCCCATTTATTTTATTTATGTAAATTGTCCTTAATATGGTGACGACACGTGTAAAAACTTTGTATTAGTAGCACATATAGATATATACCTTCTTTTGCAAGCTAAATTGGTTCAATTACAAACATCACCAATATTCATATTCTTCTTCATTTTTTTTAATTTTTCTTTTAAAATTATGATCATATGAACATAGATAGTGATCAAATGGCTGAAACATGGAGGTTGCATAAACCACAAGTGAGCATGTTTGTTTGGCCAATCTTGGCCTCCAAGTCTATAAAGTTCCACAGTAAAAACCCTATAAATGTTTATAAAGGTAAATTGTGTAACAAACATGCACCTAGTAAGTTTTATATGCATTATGAATCATCAAAAATGTTGTAGTAGTGTTACTTCTGTTCATGAATTTCATTGATAAACATCTCTATAGTAACCAAACAGAAAAGCTGATCCGTGACAAGATCTTGAGTATCTGCTCGTCCAATCATGAATTGGCCTCATGGATGCTTCCAACGTGTCGTTTTTATATCATATGGACCAAAATACCAATCATATCCTTTTCTAATAATTAATAAAACAATAATTCTACTAACCTATTTGAGTTGGTAGAGTGGTCAACTCACTTGTCTACTTAAATAAGTGTTAGGAGTTTGAATCTCATCTTGTGCGTATAGCAATCCATTGACCAGCGACAAACCCTTAAATAAAACTCAGATCCATGACAGATTAGTCATTGACCTGTCGAGTTGAGAGATACCGTAGACAAAAAAAATGCTACTAGGTGTATATAAAAATATGAGATAATACTCAATTTGGTCCCTAAAGTTACACTCGAGTCTCAATTTAGTCCTTCAAGTTTTAATTGCCTCAATTTAGTCTTCAAATTTTTCAATTGACTCTGTGACGGAAACTACTGTAGGGACTAACGTGATTAAAATTTAAAAAGTTCAATGACTAAATTGAGGCAATTGAAACTTTAAGGACTAAATTGAGACTCGAGTGACCAAATTGAGTATTTTCTCGTATATATTTGATGTTTCATAAAAAAAAGTTATTATAAATATGTTAGATTATTTGTCAATTATAACTTTTATTATTCTAATAATTGATTATTTAGTTAGAAAAATATATAGACTAATATATATAAATATACATAAATATATAGTTTATTGACTATTTTTTAATGTGTATAAAGCATTTTTATTAATGAAAAAAGATTTAAAGGTTTTTTTTTTGTGTAAAATACTAAAAATATGTAAATTTGTGTTTTGTTTTCTGTAATTTCTTTCTTTTATTCTTATATTTTTGTTTTTGTTTTGGTCACTATGGCTAGTTTGATTAGTTATATGCTCACATAATATATCTTGTCACTATTAATAATTTAATCTATAAAATATTAATATTTAATTTATTGTGTCGGCATTGAAGAATATTATAAACTAATGATAAGAATTAAAATTAAAATTTTTAAATTTTAGAAGGACCAAAATTAAAAAATGATAAACTAATAAATAATACTAACACTATATATTAATAGACTAATTTAAATAATTAAAGCAAAAACCAATTGTGCTTACAATATTTTTATTAGCTAATAGTATATAAAATTAGATCTTTAAAATTCTTTATGATAATGATAATTCTCAATTAGGATGTATTAAATTTCAACACCTACATAATTAATACATCGAAAAAGGGGTAGCTAATACCATTTTATTCAAGTAGCTAATTAAAATAAAACCGACGCCCGCAAGAACAGAGAAAAGAAAAATTGGTTTAAATTATTTAAGGCAGTGATGCAAGCCCACTAAGAATTATTGTGATTGTGAAAAGTGGGTAAAATGTGCATAAACTACTAAGATATTATAATAAGAGTTGAAATTCAACACACATGAATTTAAAATTAATGGAAAAATATATAAGAGGGCATGGGTAGCGTATGATGAAGGATCAATTCTTTTTCTTCTCCGTTAAAATTGCAAGGTAGATAAATATTTATTTTTCTTTGTGGGACTCCTTTATAATTTTTTTTTTTGTTTTTTAAAATATTTTTATTTTAGTTCTTGTCATTAATTTTTTATGCATTAATTTATTATATTAATATTTAATAGAATAAACTAACAATAAAGATTTAAATAGATAATTTTAACTTTTATAAGACTAAGTGCTTGTTTGGGCGCCATCATTTTGATAAAAAATATATTTTTTCAACGAAAAAAGATCTTTTTTTTATTTTTTAGCGTGTTTGGCAAATTTCTAGTAGTAAAAGTAAAAGTACTAGAAAAATAAAAAATATCTTTTTTGAGAAGCTGTAATTTATATCTTTTTTTAAAAGATCTTTTTTCCTTAAAAAAAAGATGTTTTCCATGTAATAAATAAACAAAAAAGTACTTTTATATTGTTATATCCAAACATAATTGATAAATAAAAAGATCTTTTTGCATGAGATACCCAAACATAAAATTATTTTTATTTTTCTATAAGATCTTTTAAAAAAAGATAACTCGAAAAAAGATCTTTTTTTTTATAAACTCATCCAAACAAATCCTAAGATAATCTTTTTTAAGAATTTAATTTCGATGTATTATCAATATAAAATAATTTTATAAGTATATCTAATTATATAATATCATATCAATAAAAATAGCTACTATGTATCAAAATTAAATTATTAAAATAAACCCACAAAAATTATATATATAAAATTTTAAAAGTTATTTAAGTAAAAAAGGGTAATAATTAATTTTATTTTCTCCATACCAATTAGTATTATATATTTTGCTTTAGGAGGTTCTAATAATAAAGCAAATTAACCATCAATGATGTGGATTGCAACATATGGGGATAAGACTGAAAGATGTCAAGTACATATCTGGTTCTTTTCTTTTCTTTTCTTTTGATAAAAAAGGGAGAAGTTTAAGATATTGGGGGAAAAGAATATAACCAAATTAAATGGTTGATAATTGCTCTAGAGATTTTGGTAGATTTATCACATGTATAAGATTAGATTAGATCCCATGCACCCACTTCCCTCATCCTCTATCTGTCGTTGGTTTAGTACTTTACTTTGGCCCTCTCTCTATTCATTCTTGCTATACCTACTACTCTATGCTAGCCATGTCATTTCACATATTATAATTTTGGAAGAATTTTAAATATTCTTGGAATATAGGTGTTTCAATTATTTTAGTTGTTGTTTTTAATTATAAAAAAGTATATATAAAATATATTAATTAAAATTAAGTAAAAACTAGGTGAAGTCGACTTCACGTGAAGTTGATACCTGAGAGCCGTTAGATAAAAATTTAGTCAAATCAGTCAAATCATCTAACGGCTCTCAGGTATCAACTTCACGTGAAGTCGACTACACATGAGTTTTCACCTTAAAATTAACAGTTGTCAATGAGTTATAACTCAAATGATATAATTTTTTCATATTTATTTAAGAGGTAGTAGGTTTAAATCTCTCTATCTTTAGTTAAAAAAAAAATTAAAATTAACTGTTCAAATTATTGAAACATTGGCGTTTTTGGAATGTTTAAAATTGTTTTCTATAATCTTAACAATAAATTTATGAGTAAGTTATGGTCTACTAATTTTAAAATATTTGAACAATTAAGATTTTAATAACTACGAAAGATATAAATTAATTGATATTTATAAAAAATTAGATTAGTTTAATAAAATTATTTAAAATAGATAAATTTTTGAGTAATTTTATTGAATAACTTAACAATTTAAACAAATTAATTCAATTTTTAATGGATGTTAAATTAGTTTATATATTTTATAATTAGAATAATTAAGATTCAAACTTTTATAATAAAAAATGATAATTTATAATTTTATTTTATTCAAGATATATATGAATTCTGCCAATTTTTTATGATTGTGAAACTTGTGGCAATTCATGAATACATTTATCTCATAAGAAAAATTAAAATTTAGTGAATTATTTAATAACAACGTACACTAAATTGTAATTTTAAAATATTACGTGAACATAAAAAATCAGCTAAATGATCAGTTATTATATATTTATATATAAATATATATGTGTTTTTAACTCATTTAAATATATATTTTATATTTTAATAAATATTATATATAAATGACTGATTTGATAATTAATTTTTGATATTCATGTAAGAATATTTATTTTAATTTTTCTGAGATAAAGAGATTTTTCAAATATTCTGTAAATTTGAACTGTGTAATTATGAGGTAATTATTTTTTCCAATCAACCGTGGTAGCTAAAGTTTGGGATATTTAAATGTCAACTAATAACTAATAAGTTTGTTCCTACATTTTTAATGCATCACAATATTCAAATGGTAAATATATATGGTCTTTGGAAAATATTACTGAATTAATTAAAAGATTATATTTCTATTTTGGTTTTTACTGTGCATATAATACATGTGACATATCCAACATTTTAAAATCAATTTTCTCATTTTCAAATAATGGTGCCTATCTTCAAATTTACTGTGCAATAATATATTTATTTATTATTTTTTTTATTGTCCACGGTATTTCTCCGTCCGAAAGGCTAAGGATTAATCCGTTTCGGATTTGAGCTCTATTTAAGGGTTTGTCGTTGGCCAATGAATTACTACATGTACAAGGCAGAATTCAAACTTCCGACACTTGTTTAAGTGGACGAGTGAGCTCACTACGCGACCAACCCAAATTGGTTTTTATTTATTATTATTATTAATATTATTATTATGATTATAGCTATCTAGCTGGGTCTGGCCCTAATGAAATATGGAATGGCGTGAAGCATGCAACACTACTTCTACTTTTACCTTTTACCATTTTTCTTTGAACACAACATTTTCATGCCTGACTCCATAATCCATACTATATAGCTTCACCCATTTGTACAACACAATCAACACCATAACCCTACTCTTCTCAACTCTACTCAATCTATTACCAAATTCTTTTGATAAAAAATTTTTACTATTTAGCCTATGAAACTTTATTTTAATATGCATTTTATATCGTGGAAGATATTTGCTGTATAAAAAATAGACGTGTACAAGAGAGCAATACTAAAAAATAGTGCATATAACACTTCTCTTTATTGTTTGATCCCTAAAGTTTTTTAATTTTATAAACCTTGAGCAAATTTTATTTTCAAAATAACTCTCTTATTTACATATTTGCCTTAGCACGTCAAATTGTAAATTTTAAAATTTTAGAAGCTATAAAATATAAATTACATTTTGTTTTTCTTGCTTTTTTATCTTATTATTCTGTTGTAGTGTATAGACTCATTGATTATAAAATTAGATATAAATATTTTAGTTTGCATTTTGTTTTCACAGGTTGAGATGGCCGAGTTGGTCTAAGGCGCCAGATTAAGGTTCTGGTCCGAAAGGGCGTGGGTTCAAATCCCACTCTCAACATATTTAAATATTTTGGAGTTTCACAATTATTATTTTTCGATGACTGGATTTTTTTGTACAGGTTTGAGGACTAGATTTAAAACAATCCAATAAAGCCCAACCCACGATCCTTCTATTTTTAATGCGGGCCGTTGTTTATACTGTTCTTATTGGGCTTTTCGGGTTGGGTTATCCGACCCTACACATGAAAAAAAAAAAATCAGGCTTGAGAGCGGAGAACGACGAAAGAGAAGGTGCGTTTCGGTGGCGATGCCGGTGGGGAACAATTGGAGTCTGGAGAGCATCAGTAACAGCTAAAATGACGTCAAAAACCACCACCAACAACAATGAGAATGAGAAGAAGAAGAAGAAGAAGAAAAACGAGTTCGAATTCTGCAAAGTATGCAAGCTGAATCACAACCAAGGTCTCCGCCACAAGTACTTCCCCAACCATAACAAATCACTCTCCAATTTCCTCTCCAGGTTCCGCAATAAGCTCACCGACGTTCGATTCTTCCTCAAAAACCCTAAATTTCTCTCTCCTCAGTTCGCTTCTCAGAACCGGTTCTGGTGCGTCTTCTGCGACGTTGATATCGTTGAGCTCCATAGTTCCTTTGCCTGGTAACCGCCAGTTTCCAAACTCGATCCTATTTTTATTTACTCTTAATTTGCGTTTTGAAATTCGAAGCTGTAGGATTATTGCTTGAGTTGTTTTTTTTTTAAATAATTCAATTGAATGTGTGGCGCGTGGATATTGTGTTAGTGCTAATGGAATTCGTCACCTTGCGAGTGCTGAGCATGTGAAGAATTTGAAGCACTTCTTCTGGAAAAATGGTGGCTCGGTGGATCAGTTGGATGCTTTTATGGTCTCTGATGATGATGTTGCTAAGGTGATTGATAAATTTGTTTTTACACCAAATTGGTCCCGTTATGAATTGGCATGAACTACAAATTACTAACAGTTTTAGAATTAGAATGTAATGAATGTGTTGATTTTGGAATGTGATTTCTCATTGGTAGTTATTGTTTGTTTCTTTGTGACTGCAGTGGGAGAAGAAGTGTGAGGCTCTGCAAAATGAAGCTGTGTCGGGGAGTGGTGGATGTCGTGGAGCTGTGATTGGTCCTTCAAGTGATATCCATAATCAACCCAACAATGGAAATATTGATAGTTTTGAAAATTTTTATTCCCATTCCGTGAAATCATATCCTTCTTCAAATGATGTTTTGCCTTTACAATACTATACAAATGAGAATCAGATATCGGGACTCTCTGGAGTTCACAATGCTGGTGTTTTAGGTTACGCTACGTCTGTGGTACCTTTGGAAGCATCGAGCTCTGGTGAAAATTCTTTTGCCTTGCAGGATTTTGTAGGTAAGGATATCCTGTGTGTTAGAAAGTTCTTTCTGTATCCCTTACAACTATTATCCACATGGGATTTTTTAAAATTGGGTCTTATCTTCTGCCTGCTTATATTGTGTCTCAGTTGACAAGAAAAGCCATTTCTCCGGTAATAAAGGGGTTAGTTCCTTGTCTTCTTCCTCTACTATTCTAACTTTTAAGGCCTTAATTGTTTCTCATCTGAATCTAGCTATTTGTGTCTCATATTCGAAGTCAATGATTGGTAACTTCATTGGTTTGCAAGATCAATATTCTTTGAGTTTTGCAGAAAGAAAAAGTTTTGTCTTGCCAATCGATGAATATATTTATTTCGAATATTCTTGTCTTGATTCTCCATTTGTTGGTCTCTTAATATTGTGTCTACAAATATTGTTTCTAACTTCAACGCTTATAAGTTGTAAAAGGATTTGGTTCTGTATGAATGTAGCAGGTGTTAGACAATGGTAGAATGTTAAGCCGAGAGAGCAGTCATCATGGTACTTATCTACATATGTATCAAAGCTATTTTGCTTCCGTTCTTATAATACTATAGCCAGTAAACTGCAGAGCGTATGTCATATATTTAAGATTATGCTGTGCACCAAAAAAGTTATGTACTTACTATGGCATTATAACTTGCTTATGGATCGTTAGCATAGAGGAGTTTGTATGTGTGGTTAACTTGTTTGAGTGATGTGTTTTCTGCTTATGGTCCTGCATTTTCAGGTCTACAGATGCTCACCCAAATCTCTTCTGTGCCTTCCGAAAATGCTGGTGGAAATGTTCATTCTGGAGCACCCCCACCATGGTTTGAAGCAACTGAGGGGTTTCAGATACATTCTATACCTGTTTTAGGAGGTGTAGCTTCCAATTCAAACATGTCTGGGAAGTCCAAAAAATTGAATCCAAAGCGGGTTGGAGCTGCTTGGGCAGAAAAGAGAAAGATTGAGCTGGAGAGGGAAAAGAGAGGAGAGGTTGTGCGAAATGAATATGATCCCACATGGCTTCCTAATTTTGGTAGAGTCTGGCAATCCGGTAGCAGAAAAGAATCCCAAAAAGAATTCAAGAAGGAGAAACGAAATTTATTCAATGTTGAAACTCAATCTGAGATGCCACTCAAGATACAACCTTATGTTAGCAAAAGAATGGTGAGTCCTTTTCCTAATTCTTGTATTGCTCCTATAGTTTCTTTAGAACTGTCAGCCAAGTCACCAGAATTAAGCTATTCCAACCATCAATTTGTAAAATCTTTCAATGTGTTTCCTTTGTTTATTCTTTGCAGCGCATGGAAGGAGGTGGTGATCAAGCAAATGGGTGACATTTCAGGTTATAGACTAGTTCAAGGAGTCACCTTTGCGGTATGCACATGTCATAATCTTTTACAATGAGCAGAGGCTGAATGCAATTAACAGATGAAACATGGTGTTCAAATCAAATCCTGGATATAAAATATAGAGCAATCATTTCTTATATTGTCCTGAAACAATTGTAGTTCAGTAAAATAGGTGTGTGTGTATTAGTATATGCATTGAGCAAGGAGTGAGGCAGTTATTCAGCACCCATGTTGATCTGCCCAATTTTTGTGCAGCTTCTTGGTTTATTGTCGCCAGCCAGCTAAATTTTGAATATAGGGTTGACTCAGTTACTGCTATGAACATTTAGATAGGGTTTAAAATGTTGCTCTTTTCCATGTTAAACGGTCAACTTATCCACACTAGTGTACAGAATTGAGAATCCTGTCAATTTAATAAACTTGTGTTCATTTTGCTTGTGATGTTTTTAGTAGTGCAGTTTTGTGAACTGACACAACTCTCAACCCAAGGTATTAGGAATCATTCTGTGAGTCGGAATTTCTTTTCATTTTGGATATGGTTAATTTCTGCAAAAATGACAAGGTTTGGACTAAAGGGTAGTGTTTGATTATTGTGCCGAGATAGAGGAGATAGACATGTTAAGGATAGAATCATATTTGGACTTTGGAGACAATAGACAGACAACAAGGTTGTTGTTTTGGGATAATTTCTATGATAATTTCTTTACTTCCAACATAAATTAATACAAGAAGTATGCGAGGTGCGCGTTTCTATCCTACTGGCTCCGTTCCTGTTGACAGAGGAACTGGCTCCATTGCAGAGACATGATTTTGTTGTTTAACATGATTTATGGTGAAAATTGATACTTGATTGGTGATTGATAACACTATTGGTCGTATCCATTCTAGGCAGAATCTTGTGGAATTGAAAGTGACTCTGATCTTGAAGTGCAATAATTTCCTCTTAGGGTACACAGTTCAACGTAACCATGCATCTTGTTTTTTGAAGCAATCTTGGGTTTGATGATGATGATGCACGACCAGGGTTATTCCTAGCATGCTTCTTGAGCAAATTGTAAGCTACTTTTTGCTGTCACATTATAGCCTATTTATACAGACGTTAGGACTTGGAAACAATTAAAATTATACCAGACGAACAAGTAAATTTCTTATTAAAATGGTATTTCAGGGCGTATGCTACTGCGTCCAAGAGAAAATAAGAAGTGTAATGCTCTTTAAAAATTAATTTGCTATAACCAATTTGGGTTGGTCGAATGGTCAGCTCACTTATCTATTTAAACAAGTGTCAGGAGTTCAAATCCTTGTGCATACAGCAACTCATTGGCCAACAACAGATGCTTAAATGGAACTCAAATCTTGTGCATACAGCAACTCATTGGCCAACAGCAGATGCTTAAATGGAACTCAAATCTGCGACGGATTAGTCATTAGCTTGTCGGGTTAAAAAATACCATGGGCAACTAAAAAAACAAAAAATTAACTATTAAAGATGAAAAATAAAATATTTTAAATCTTTAATTCTAAATATTAAATTTAAATTATTAATATAAAATATGATAAATAAAGAGGTAAACTTTGTTTAAAAAGAAGTCCAACACTTTTTATTTATTAACGGGTGTTTAAGGATGAATTGTATCTAATTTATAAAATTATCTTATTCTAGATAAAGTTCTAATAATTTGCTAAGAGAAGGGCACATGATTTAATTTTTACTTCTAATAGTAGGTTATTTTATAAAGAGCATTGCATTCCTATTTATTTTAGAATTCATTAGCATTCATCTAATAAATTGTACATTATTTTCAGTAAGAAGTCACACGATTTTCATTTATTAATTGAGTTATTTAATGCAATAAAGCAAATGGAGAAATTGCCTAATGCCTATTGCTGATTGCGGCATCCAAATAATTTCTAAATTCAATATAGAGCCTACCTCAAATCAATAATGTCTACTGAGGATTAACTCACTAGTCCGTTTAAGTATTGGGAGTTTGGATTTTACTTTATGTATTGACTTTCGACAAATTCAAATAAAATGTTGACCTATGACAAATTAGTGTTTAACTTGATTGATAGGAAAATACCGTAGACAATCAACAATATCCACTAGAACCATTCCGTCACACACAGGAGCGGAGCTACATTGTAGCAAAAAAGGACAATGGTCTTCTAATTTTAATTTTTTACATGTAAATTATACGTAAATTTTAGTTTAGTCCTGCTTAAAATTTTATTTTAGTTTTATTTTATTATATAAATATTTTTTATATTTCTCTAATCTTTCATCTAACTCCCCCCTAGTGACACACAAAATTGTTTTTATCTTAATGCATGTGACTTGGTAATATTAAATATATATATTACTTGTGACCACCTCATTCTTGTCCATATATAGTCTTCTTCTTAAGGCATCTCTAAGCGGCATATTCTCACCTTTCTTAGCAAAGATTATGTTGATTTATATTGTATTGGTTGGTTTTTTTATTAATTTTGAAGACTATAATTGGTTTGTTCCGAAGTCCGAAACAATTAATATGGAAGGTCAAATCCCCTACAAGACCTATATAAAACTTAATATAGTCTTGTTTTAGGAGGAAAACAATCTAGTTTGCGGGAGGTGTGGGCAACATGTTATATTACCTTTTTTTTTTATAATATAGTTTAGGGTTTAGTGGGTTAAGTAGAAAAAAAAATTTCTTATTGAAACAAGGTTTTTTATATTTTAAATTCATTGAATATATATATATATATATTTTAAATTGCCTTATAAGATAGTTATTAGCTAATTCTTTATGTTTTTTATTCACCATCGTTTTTTAATATTTTTTTCTTTAGTTGTCTAGTTGATAATTGTTTTGGTAAAGTTAAAAAGTTCTGTCTCATTATTTTTAAAAATACGTAACCTCTCGAGTGGAAGTTGATTTCATATTTTACCTAATCACATTTCCATCCTATTAATTTTATTTAGGTTGTTTTTTTTTTACAAAAAATAAGAAGACTCGAACCCACAACTTTATAGATGAATATAAAAAAATTATGTTATTTGAGTTATAACGGAATTTTGTTCAGGTTGTTTGCTACAAGCCTACAATTCTTTCAAATAATGTTTCTCTAAATTTCATTTCTTCTTTACTTACGTTTAACACCGAATCAGTCAAATAATACATAAATTCATTTTCTACCGGTTTCTTGAATGAGTTTTAAATAAAAATGCTTCATTGAACACCAGAAACCAATATTACATATTTGAGTATATTTATATATATTTTACATATTTTTTAACAAAATATTTAATTACCAAACTAATCAAATGTTTTCAAACAAAATAATAAACTTTTCAAAAGAAAATAATCACACATTTTTACAGCAGCATCAAACTTTTCATGAAATAAAAAATCAATCAGTATTGTATTTTATACTTTTATTTGTATTTAAATTATATATATAAATTTAATTTATTATATTATTTATGAAGTTTGATTATAAATATAAATTGTTATTTAACTACATCCATTCGTTTAAATTACCATTCACGTGGTCAATAAAAAAGATAGATATTTTTGTTAATGTGATAATACAAGACTAGATACAAGTGTAAAACTGTTTCAAATTCAATATAAATACATTGTTTTTTTATATTTAAATATACATTTTTATTTTTTATATAGATGACTGGTTTTTTTTATCCATTCAAAAAAAAAAACGACAAATCAAACCTGGATTATATCAAAATTCCTAATAGTAATAGCATGATTTAGACACCAATGGTAAAAAAAATTATCTTAACCAGCTTATTCTTAGCAAAGTGATTCAAAATGAAAATGAAGCCAAGGCTTTGTTTGACTTTTTCATCAAAAGGTTCTCAAATGGTCATTTTCCATCCAACATATAAAATTCCCACACTGACGTTTCTTTGCCATTAACAAATTTTATATATTGTGATGTTGTTGCCATTCCAAACTTGCACCTCCAGAATCTTCTCCTAACGTGTTGTTCTAAATTTCAATTGATACCATAATAATAATAACCAGGTCCAAATTTTAAATTAAGCTTTAGTGTGAATTTAATTTTGATACATTGTTAGTCAATATAAAATTGTTTTATTAGTAAAAGTAATTATTTTTTATATTTATCGTGTGAATAATTATTCAAAAAAATCATTATGATTGTACGACTGTGCAAAATATTATTATTTGTTATAAGAAATTAATTTTAATGTACTGACAGTGTAAGACAGTGTAACACAATCATACAATTATATCTATTTTTTTAGATGATCATTTATGCAGTCAATAAAAAATATAGTTATTTTTATTAATGTGACATTGCATAATTAGATGCACGTGTAAAACTATTTTATACTAACAGTGCATCGAAATTAAATTCTTATAACAAATAATAATGTTAATTATTATGGGTACAAAAGAATAATTCCTGAGAATAATAATATTAATGTGCAAGAGGATAAAACTATTCACCATTTCATCATCACCTCATATATAAATATATACTTCACTTGATTTCTTTATTATTTTGCCATTAGATTCATCTAAGTGATTTTTTTTTTTTTTTAGGGTTTCACATTCTTACACTTGTTTCTTGCTTCATTTTCCAAAGTGATTGTTTTCATGTTCTATTCAAACCTCCTTCAATTTCAATGTAATTAAATTTTCTAGAAGTTTCAAACTTTTTATGATCACAAATTGATATTGCTATTATTAATATTATGGGAACTAACAGCACAGAGCATGGAGGATCTGAGGTAAAGTGTTCACAATTCAAAGCTATTGTTTTTTATATAGTTCATGTGAGTTTCTATTTCAAACTGCTAAAAAGCTTTTGAATAATTCTGAATTCATTCACCTTATTCAGGAGATTATGGAAAATGAAGTCAAGGAAACTAAGAATTTTCCTATACACAAATTAATAGCAGATAGTAGTTCTAAATCAAACAGTATGGTCATAAAGGTAAATTATTGATCAGATTCTTAGTTTCTAAATGTTGTATTGCATCATAGTTTTGTGTTCATTGAAGGCTAACTAATGGTTCTGTATTGGTTTTGGTACTGGAAACAGAAACGCCATGCAGTGATTCCTCCTCACATCATAGCTGAGGCCATATCAACTATGGGAATTGACCTTAGATTTTCTGGTCCAATCACACAGAAAGAAATGGAGTATGTTGAGCAATATGTGCTCGCGAAGTATCCGGAATATGGAGGCCTAATTCAAGGAGATGGAAATGGAATAGACTTGTCTAGCTTCATCATCAATGAGGAGCCTTCAGAATGCACACAAGATGATCGAGGAAAGTCGCCAATAGGGACTCCTAGAGAGTCTTCTATGTATCTGTTTGGAAGCAATCTCCCTGAAATGGATCGAGCGCAGTTGGAGCCGTCGAGGCTACTAGACATTCTCAACAAGAAAACTTCATTCCATGGAAGTTTTATCTCAATCCCAGAAATCCAAGTTACAAACAAGGTTTTGAAGCATTGCGGCTTGCCGGATGATGAGTACCTTGTTCTCTTCACTCCAAGTTACAAGGATGCTATGATGTTGGTTGGAGAAAGCTACCCTTTTGTTAAGGGTAACTACTACATGACAACTCTTGGCGAAGAAGAAGATTGCATACGCGAATTCGCTTCTTTTAAGGAGTCAAAGGTGATTCTCGCGCCGAAAGCTTGGCTTGATTTGAGGATCAAGGGTTCACAGCTGAGCCAGAACTTTAGGAGGAAGTGTAAGATCAGCTTGAAAGGGTTGTTCTCTTTTCTAGCAGATGTGAATGGAACAATGCATTGGATTTCTGAGGCTCACAGGAACAGTTGGCATGTCCTGCTTGATGCGTCTGCGTTGGTGGTCGGAAAGGATAGTCTCCGGCTCGCACTTCACCGGCCAGATTTCGTTGTTTGTAGCCTTGATAACACTCATTCCAACCCTTCAAAAATCATCACTTGCCTCTTGGTGAGGAAGAAATCCTTTGATACTTCCTCAGCTACTTCTTCTCAGGTATTTGAATAAGTGAGAAGATGTACTTTACTTTGTGATTAATAATTTAGAAACAATTGAGAGCAAAATTGATATCCATGCCTACTTTGTAGATTCAATAAAGTATAACAAGTACAGATAGCAAATCATTTATTCTTGGTTTGGATGCATATTATATTTCTAATCATTTGTGCTTGCATTTGTTAGTTACTTGTTCTGTTCACTATTTAAGTGTTATTTTTGGACTGTATTTTAATAACACTTAACAGCTGATGGAAGTAGTAATAACTTAATTCAAACTTTAGTTTGGATTCTAAATCCAACTCTTTCCAATAACAATTGAATGGATTTTAAGATTTATTATGTCTTGATATAAATTCTAAGGTACCTTGTTCAATTACTACCACAAAAAGCTCTTATCCTGTTTTGGAAATGCACGTGTATGCCTATTGATTTTGCAACCAAACTCTTAGATTCCTATCATATTTGCAAACAATAACCATTCATTCATGATACCAAGTGGTCATGGTAGGTGACACATTATTCACTATTCAGTGTTGGCAACTTGATTCAGCTTCAAAAGTGTTTGAACATTTAGTGGCTAATTTGTTTTGCTTGAAGACAAAAGACATGATTTCCATTAAATGTTGAAGGGACCATTTATGTCCTAACCTCATAAAATAGTGCAATGAATGAGGATATTGTTATTACCAAATGAATGCAAACAGATTCTATTAGATTCATCCTACTTGACATCTTCATACCATTTTAATAAAATGCTTCATTGTCTCATCATAGTTCCAAGGTTATTTATAATCAAAACCAAGGAATGTAAATTTTAAACATGTATTTAACCCAACCAAAATAGCCCAAAGATACATTATTTTGTATTCTTTAATTACTATTTATTTTATTTTTATATTCATTAATTACTACTAGAATAATTGAATAATATTAAGTTAGTTTCCCTAGCATTATAAGAAGAAATCGTGCGAGTTTTAGGCTAATACGAAATTTTATATAAGCTTCTAATATATTTACTCTAATAACTATGACTTCATTCTCTCACCATAGCAAAAAAGCAAGAGTGGAACAAAGATGACATACAACAAATACATGCCACTGTCTGGTTACTACTACATGAAGAAAAGGAAAGTAACTAACGTTGCTAACCAAAGCACTAGTTTTACTACAACAAACTATGATGCTTACAACATGTCAAAAACTTAGATTTATGATAATAAGCATACCATAATACAAAACCATTCATCAGTATTTCGTTCTTCCATCACCCTCAGTAATCACATCATTGAAGGATCCATTACTTGGGATCATTGGCAAGACATGCTCTTGATGAGGCACAATCACATCAAGAAGGTAAGGGCCGGGCGTGTCCAGCATCTTCTTGATTGCGGCTCTAAGATCTTCCTTCTTCGTCACACGTGCTGCTGGTATTCCACAACCGTCGGCGAACTTCAACATGTTTGGAAAGATCTCAGCCTCATTCGTAGGGTTGCCGAGGTATGTGTGAGCTCTATTGGACTTGTAGAACCTGTCTTCCCACTGAACAACCATACCCAAGTGCTGATTATTCAACAACAGAATCTTAACCGGTAGATTCTCCACCTTTATGGTTGCCAACTCTTGTACATTCATGATGAAGCTACCATCCCCATCGATGTCAACAACGACAGTTCCAGGGTTAGCCACAGCTGCGCCAATTGCAGCAGGCAAGCCGAAACCCATAGCGCCAAGACCCCCTGATGTCAACCACTGCCTCGGCCTCTTGTACTTGTAAAACTGTGCTGCCCACATCTGATGCTGACCTACACCGGTACTAATGATTGCATCCCCATTTGTGAGCTCATCAAGAACCTGAATTGCATGCTGCGGCGAAATCAGATCACCAAAAGTCTTATAACTCAATGGGAACTTCTGCTTCTGCACACTCAGCTCTTCCCTCCAATCCTCAAGACCAAGATTCTTTTTATTGACCCCCTTTTCCTCCAAGATCCCATTGATCCCTTCCAATGCCACTTTCACATCTGCGCAAATCGACACGTGTGGGATCTTGTTCTTCCCAATCTCAGCAGAATCAATATCAATGTGCACAATCTTCGCCCTACTCGCGAAAGCCTCAAGCTTCCCAGTTACACGATCATCAAACCTAACCCCGAATGCAAGCAACAAATCACTCTTATCAACAGCATAATTAGCATAAACAGTTCCATGCATCCCCAACATCTGAAGAGAATCATCACCACCAACAGGGTAAACACCAAGTCCCATCAAAGTACTCGCTACCGGAATACCCGTAATCTCCACAAACCTTCTCAATTCCTCACTACAATTCAAACACCCACCACCAACATACAAAACCGGTTTCTTCGCCTCCGAAACTAGCCTCACAACGCTCTCTAATTCCGCCAAACTGGGAATCTTTGGCATCCTAGAAACATAACCAGCAACCCTAACAGGCAAATCCCAATTGGGAACCGCCAATTGTTGCTGAACATCTTTAGGAACATCAATCAAAACAGGTCCAGGTCTACCAGTAGTAGCTACAAAAAATGCCTCTCTAACAATCCTAGGGATTTCATCAACATCAAGAACAAGGTAATTATGCTTCGTGATAGATCGAGTTACCTCAACGATTGGGGTTTCTTGAAATGCGTCGGTTCCGATCATGCGGCGGGGAACCTGGCCGGTCACGGCAACGATAGGGATTGAGTCCATCATCGCGTCGGCGAGGCCGGAGACGAGGTTGGTGGCGCCGGGACCGGAGGTGGCGATGCAGACGCCGGGGAGGCCGGAGGAGCGGGCGTAACCCTCGGCGGCGAAGGCGCCGCCTTGTTCGTGGCGGGGGAGGACGTTACGGATGACGGCGGAGCGCGTCAGAGCTTGGTGGATCTCCATCGACGCGCCGCCGGGGTAGGCGAAGACGGTGGTTACGCCTTCACGCTCCAGAGCCTCCACGAGGATATCTGCGCCCTTGCGAGGCTCGCCGGCGGGAGGACGAGTGGCGATGGAGGGTGCGGTGGTTGGTGTGGTGGTGGTGGTGGTGGTGGTGGTGGTAGCGGATGGTGGTCGTGGTTTAGGGTTGTTTGAGATGGTGTTTGATATTTTGAGGGAATGGTGCTTCTTATTATTGGTGAGAATGGAGGAAAATGGGAGCGTGGATCTGAGAATACGGTTTGGGAAGGTGGAGTGAGAAGAGGAAGTGGAAGAAGATGGAGATACGGTGGAGAATGGGGTTCTGGAAGTGGCTGCCGCCATTTTTGAAGGTTGCAGAGTTTTTTTTTGTTGCAAAAACAAAACAGAGTGTGTGGTGTGTGGCTTCGAATCTCCGATGAACAAGTGAAGTGAGTGTAAGTGTTTGTCTATTTACTTTATTGCCCTTACAATATATAAAATAATCACTAAATTTATGAAATAAGGGTCTTCAGTTTTGTCTTTATCATTATATCCACGTGATTTAAAGAAATGATTAGTAAAATCTCTGTTAAATTATTTCATTCTTATAATAATAAGGGTAAAAAACACATTTAAGTCAAGGGGAGAAACTTATTACACATATCAGTTAAATGAGAATCTGTTTCATCAATCAACAAAGCACACTATAATATAATTCGAAACAACCTTATTCGAATTACATTCTTTAATAATTCGAATTAAGATAGGTCGAATTACTCCCACTCAGTTCCTACAAGTAATTCGAAGCAACCCGTCTCGAATTACTAGCATCGCGTGAAGAAAAAGTAGTTCGAACCATATTGATTCGAATTACTCACTTTTGGAAACATATGGTAATTCGAATTATTAGGGAGTCGCCTATATAAGGAGTTCGAACGAAGGTCATTCGAATCACTTTTCCATTCTTATACCCCACCAAATTCCAGAGAAAACGACATAGAATCGGTCCGAGAAAGACTTGATCGGCATACTCACGTTCACATCATATATATACAGTTCTGCTTCACAGTAATTCGAATCATCCTCATTCGCACTATATATATGTAATTTGAATCAAGACATTTCGAATTAGCCTTTGTTATCAAAATGGAGTAATTCGAATTAACATGATTCGAACTTTCTCCATCATCACATGATGTTAGTAATTCAAATTGACATAATTCGTTCTATAATTCGATGCATCTTGATTCGAACTACTTTGGCAGAATGGTTGGGAATAATTCGAGTTATATCAATTCGAATTATGTAGAAGTATAATTCGAATTTTATTGATTAGAATTACATTAAAGTTTGTTTTGGTTGATTGATGAATGAGAATCTCATTTGGCTGATTTGCGTAATATAGAGCTCCTCTTGGCATATATCTATTTTTTACCCGAATAATAATTTACTATCTCAAAAAACGGATATTAGTTGACAAATAATTCCTCTTTTTGCACTTGTTTTCTCTTATTTAATCAAGTTATTAGTAAAAAAAGTTATATGTTGTTTAATATTTTTAAATGAATAATTATTTTGGACCGTATTGAATTTAAAACTAGACAATATTTGATAGTGAGTGTGCACCTCATATTCAGTATTTGTTAATTAAAATGTGGAAAACAGTTTATTTCCTTTTCTATTGCAATGGTTGGTAGAACAGCATGGGGTAAGTAGGACTGGAAGTGAGCCGAGCTAGACTAAGCTCAAGTTCGGCTCACAAAAATTGAGTTTGGTTCTCGACTTGACTCATTAATAATTGAGCTTATTTCTTAAGCTCAAGTTCGGCTCATCGAAAGCTCACGAGCTGGCTCGAGCTCACGAGTTGGCTCAAATAATAGAAACATAAATACATAATCTATAATTCTATATCAATAAATTATAATTTATATATTTTATAAAATATTTAAAAAGATCAATTTTATATATTGTTATCTATCATTAAATTATAAATTTTTTATTTATGTCCTACATCAAAATTATATGTAAAAATTAAAAATAAAATTTTAAATAAGTAAGATCATATATATATATATATATATCGAGTCAGTTCACGAGCTAATGAGCTGAGCTTATTCAAACTCAAGCTCAGCTCATTTAATTTATGAGCTCAATTCAAGCTCAAGCTTAGCTCACTAGCTCACGAGCTTAGCTTATCGAGCTATTAATGAGTCGAGCTCGAGTTAGCTCATTAACTGACTTGACTCACTTCCAGCCCTAGTGGTAAGGAAGTATAACTCAAATAGTATATTTTTTTTTATATTTATCTAAAAAGTCGAGAATTTAAATATTTCTATTTAAATAATAATAACAATAATAATAATAATAATAATAATAATGAATAGGCTGCTCGTTGCTGATTGCTTTTGTTGGCTTATGAGAAGTGTGGTTTGGTTTGAATACATACGTGTGGCTCACATGACACGAGTCGCATCAATCATCGTCCACTTGTTTTACGATTTATTTTTAGGTGGGTTTTATAGTGTCTTTGTTATGGTACTTAAATTGTCTAACTTTTCTTTTAAAGTAAAAAATAAAATATTTAAAATAAAAAATAAATCATATAAAATTTATTAAATATTATTTATTTACATTTTTTAGTAACTTAAGTACAAAGTAATAAACACCATAGCATTTACTTTATTTTTATAAGTTCTGTTAAGGAACCAATCAAATATTTGTAGAATGTGTACAATAGACTATATGAGTTAAAAAATGAACATAATGAAAAAAGATAATACTAATAGTTATATCTCTAATATTTTCCTAAACCTCTATTGTTTATATTGTACAAATATTTCATTGACTTTTTATACTTCCTCTATTTTTATATAATTTTTTTTATTTAAATAAACAAAATTAATTATTTACTCAATTAAATAAATTTTTTAATTTTTACCCTTTTAAACACACTTTTGTAGTAAAAGAGCGAACGGTTTCATTGACAACAACGCGCATTTAGGGGTGTCCGCGGATCGAATTGGATTGGATCGGATATGATATCCGCATTTTTTTAGTGCCGGATCGGATATCGGATATCGGATATATCTGCATAATTTTTTTTTTGGTGACCCTATATCCGCATAATTAAACATTCTCTTTTTAATCATATTTTTATGTAAAAGAATTTGATAAAAATATTTCTTTCATACTTTTAAATTTATTTATTCCTAAAATACTTTTAATCAAATTCTCTCTAAATAACAAAAATAAAATAATACAATATATGAATAATAATTACTAACTAAAACATACAAACAAGTAAATATAATATCAAATATATATATATTTTTTATTTTTAATTATTATAGTGTGGATCTGCGGATCCGCGAATCGGATACGCGGATGTAGAGCAGATATCCGCGATCCGATCCGCAAAGGGTGCGGATCCGATCCGATCAGATCAATTTGCGGATCGGATCGTATCTGCAATTTTCGGATCGGATGCGGATATTTACCGCGGATCTGCGGATACGATCCGATCCATAGACACCCCTGCGCGCATTTGCGCATGTTTTTTTTGGTAAAATATACTTTTTGTCTCTAAAGTTTGATAAAAGTTTTAAAAATACCTCTAAGTTTTATTTTGTTTCAATTTTGTCCCAAAAGTTTTCGATTTGTATCAAATATACCCTTAACACCTAAATTTTCAAAAAATTTAAAACTGATTCAACAATAATTTCATAATAACAACCCCTCAACACAAGTAAATCAAACATAATTTTCATGCATTATTGTTAGATTGGTCTTAAATTTTTTGAAAATTTAGCTGTTAAAAATATATTTGATGCAAATCGAAAATTTTTGGGACAAAATTGAAATAAAATGAAATTTAGAGGTATTTTTAAAACTTTTATCAAATTTTAGAGACAAAAAGTATATTTTGTTGTATTGAAGTGCTATTTTGAAAATAAAATTGAAAAGTAATAAAATAATGAAATAAAAAAACAAAAATGAAATAAACAAACCTTGCATAAAACAAGTAGCAACTTCTCACTTTTGTTGTATTGAAGTGCTAATTTGTCGTCTTGTGCTTCCCACCAACCCTAGCAATGAATAATGGGCCATAAACAATAATAGTTGGTTAATAGGTCTTCTTAATTAATACATAACTTTATTAATATTACTATTACTATTAATTAATTTAGACAAAACTATATATAGAGCAGCAAAAACCTCCTCTGCCCGACATATTTATTGTATGCAAACTGTAAATTGTAGAGTTTAAAAATAGAAGTCACTAAAGCAAAAAAAAAAAAAAAAAAAACTCCCCAATTAATTAATATGGAAGAGACATATTAGATTTTAGAAAAAATGACAAATAGGTCCTGACTTTTTGCTCCGCGGATATTTTCGTCTCTGGCCATTGAAAAATACTTTTAAGTTTCTGACCTTCACAAAATTTGGACGGATCAGTCCCTGACGGAGGCATTTGAACGGAGGGACTGATCCGTCCAAGTTTTGTGAAGGTCAGGGAGTTAAAAGTATTTTTCAATGGTTAGAGACAAAAATGTCCACAAGACAAAAAAGTCAAGGATCTATTTGTCATTTTCTCTAGATTTTAATAATAGATTCCTTGTTTATTAAATTAGTTAAAACAGTACATTGGAATGCATCTCTAAAATTGATCTGTGATGCTTTTTTAAATAGTTGTACTCTACTACTCTCCATTAAGAATAATATGTCTCAACTTAAGAGTGATACTATTTTCAAAACGAATTAGTTCTTAGTACTTTCTTTTTACTATTTTATTTTTATTTATAAATATTCATTTCTACTGTTAAAAAAAGATTAATTAAACTTTCTTTCTCGCTAATATTTTCTGAGATTCAAATAAGATTTTTTAGAATAGTAAGACATTTTTTTCTTTTTAATTTCAATTTAACCACTTATTAGTCAAATTTAACTCGACCAAATTTCTGTTAAAGCAATAGATTTCTTCTCCAAAAGAAGAATTTATGAATTTTTTTTTTGCATCCTCACAGAAGATGAATAGAGAGCTACAACAATAGAATGATGATGATGGTGACTGGGAGAAGACTATGGATCACACTCTCCTGCTGTCAAATCCAATACATTTTGGTAGAGATTTTTTGTTGCTCTTTCACGCCATATTCATGTTGCATAGCAACTTGATCAACTTTTATGTAAGGAAACTACTTTAATAAAAATACTAAAAATGTCTTTTGTTTTTAAACACGTTCACACATATCATTTTATTATTGGACATGTTTATTAAACTAATTAATAATTTATTTTTTATTATACATCAGAACAATATATAATAAACTCAATTATCTGCATTATAATTATTAGATCCGATCAAATTATACCATCTAAATCGAATATTTTTAAATTTTTTTATAAAAAAACATTTATATCCCTAACTTTTTATTTTTCGGACATTTAAATCCCTAAAAATTAAAAAACACAATTAAATCCCTAAAAAAAATTGGATTTATTGTTATTGTTATAAAAAATCGATTTTATTCTAATTTGTTAAAAAATTCAAAAATAATCAGTTTATTAATACGTCCAATAATAATGCGACACATACATATCTTTACAGAAAGACGTTTTATGCATCTTTATGGAAGCATCCCCTTTACATAATCCACATGTTTTAGTTTCGAACCGGTGGTGAAGCTTTCAATTGTGGAGTTCATGCACCGTTTTTAGAGCCAATGATGGCTTTGAATTTGTTGACAACGAGAGCAACACTATGGTGAGCAAGGACATAAGATTTGGAAATATGGAAATATGAGGAGGAAAAAAACCCAAGACAAAACTTTTGATTAATTGAAAATATACCCAAGTCAAATTTTTAACTTCAAACCCAGTCCAAAAGAATTTGAGTTAAGCAAGTTTTAGGGTCAAGCCAGAGATATAATCACACTTACTTTAGTTTGTTCCTAACTTTTTTTTTTGTATTATTCATTATTGTATTCATAATATTTTATTTTTGTCCTATTTTCATCCTTTTGTGCAACTCCAATTTACCCAAGAGTAACTAAATGTCCTCACAACTAACTACTTATACTACCGAAACACCCTCCATAATTATATCTATTTATTACATGACTAAATTTTCAAAGTGGTCACTAAAATTCACGTCGTGCACCGATTTAGTCCTGAAGTTCCAATTGTACTATTGTCGATCTCGAGATTGAACCGATTTAGTCCTGAAGTTCCAATTGTACTATTGTCGATCTCGAGATTGAACTCCAGACACCCTAGTGGTCCCTCGACTCCTTTCCGGTGGTGACTCAACAATCAGAGTGATGAGTTGACACTCCCTTGACACGCTGAACAACGGTGAAATGACGTCGTTCGCTTTTGAAACCCAATCAAAGTAAAAACGACGTCATTTTGATAATCGGTTTGAAGCAAATATGGATAAAACAGTAAGAAATGTGGCAAGTATGAAGTAGCATTCATTAGTGGGGCTTCTGAGCATAAAACATTAAACACAGTTTTGATCAACTGTCTCAGAGGATTGCACAGAAAAAGATCAATATTCAGTTTGAAATTTTTGTACATAAAAAAGTTGTTAACATCATTGCCGTTGTTCATTTAAGTTAAACAGGTTCACATTGTCTTCCCATAAAATTTAAGTTAACAAACCATCTCTAAATCGCAAGCAATCCAAAAACATTGTTCAGCATCGACAAGATCCCAACTCACAACAGTGCTCAGCTGCAGAGAGAATATAAAGAAAACCATCAGAGGCATCAAAACCATTGCCAGATGTTAGGTATGCAAAATAAACAAAACCTAATATATAGAACTAAACATATCTCAGTATGGAATAACATATAAGTATAAACAAAGATTCAGAAAAATTAAAATATATAGTCATGTAACATTTTAAAGTGATTATGTAACCTTCTAATAACTTTTAATCTTGACAGGGCCATGTATGACTACACAGTCAAAATTTTCTAGACCTATCAAGCAGGTAGGCGGGCACATTCGAGCCAGCTCATCATTAGTAACAAGCCAAGGAAATCCTGGCTTGACTTGACTAGTATGAGCTGACAAGTTAAACGGGTCGGCCCGCTTATAAACGAGTCATATTTTTACTGGCTCGACTCGCCCAACCTACTTTTACGAACGAACCAAGCCGGTCACAAGTTGCGGCTCATGTTGATGGCTCTAAAATTATCTAGAGTGAAACATAGCTATAAATTGGAAAGTTGCATTTCAATTTCCATACATGCTAATGAGTAATCAAACCTTTGGTCAAATTTTACAAGGAACATATGCTAGTGTTGCATCAGATAAGCAGGAACAAAGACAGAAGGTAATTAAGTAAAGACAAATTAACATGGCAACACAATAGAAGTTTAAGCCTTATTTACAAGGTTAAGTGGTTGCTGGATGGAAATGTCAATTAAGCCCTAAAAGAGGTACCAATAAATTACATCCCATCAATTCACACATATGAACAATATAGTTCTCACAAACTTTCTACCAATTTGAGCCACTCTAGTTGAATTTTTAGGCAGAAATGGAATGGCAAATTCCTAGTTAATATGATAGATAATTAACCATGCACAAAAAATCTAGAACGGTCAAGGAAACCTATTAAGTTATAGACTAATATACTAGATTGCTAATGTAAAGCACAAATATAATCTATTTTTATTAGACAATATGCTAGATGTTTGTTAATAAACCAATCTTTTAATAGGCCAAAAGACACATTATTATATGGCCTAATGAGATTTAATTTTATGAAATACCAAGATTAAACTTGGACCAGAAATCAATTTTATTAATACACAGGGCCACAGGTTACTAAGATATTATATCTGGAAAATTAGTAATCAAGTTTTATATTAATTTTAAATATACATATTCAAGAACATATGGTTGAAAAGGAATAATCATGGCTATGAACAAATTCGTGTTCCATTGTTATAACATTTCTAAAAGAAAAAACAACCCCCAAAAAAAAAATTCAGCACATTCCTATTTCGTTGTTATAATAGCTTAGGCATCCATGTCTAAAGATAGAATGATCATCACATGAGCACTCGTTACACATTGCCAATGCGCTATTGCAATTGAGTTTGCCCTAACTAATTAGTTTGCCCTAACTAGTCCACAGACCACAATTATTTAGGCCTTGCAAGTGTCAAACACAACATATTCACACTCCATACTTCAGGATCTAAACGAATTGCTAGCAAAGTTTCTTAATTATAATAGCTTGCCATGATCTAAAGAGAGTTGAATTTGCAAGGTCAAAAAACTCTTAAGCTCATTCAATTTTATTATGAATCTTGGATCAGTTTCTAGTCATAATTTTGACCTGTGTGTCTTTATTTACAAGAACAAATAAAATGATAATTCTTCTGAGTTGAATTACTCATGTTCCGCATAATCCCATACTTGGTAGGTTTAAATCTTAAATAAATCATATCTATTTACCTAGACGAAATAGACACTTACTAACAGTATAAATCAATCACTCATGCAAATTAGTGTTAAGTCGGAGAAGACAATTGGATTTTAAATATCCTAACTCTAAATCAGCACCATCTATAAATACAACAAATAAAGGGCAACATGAGTTGTACTCACTGTACATTTTTAGAATGCAATCAAACAAGCTGGCAGAGTCCAAGCCAATGCTATAGACAACAAAGCATCACAACCACAGCACATAAAGCTAAGGCCCGTAACATCTTTGCTCAGCATAACCAACTAGCAGTGAGAGATATGAAAACAAATGAACCATAGACACTAGATATAAGTTTCAGAAGAACAAAATTTTCCATTCCCAAACAGACAAAATCTGCTCCCACAAAGACTTGAAAAACCCTCTCCTTCCATTCTCCATCCAGAAAAATGTAAATTTTCTCCCTGTTCCACAACTTAAAAGACAGTACTACCAACAACAAAAGAATCCATAACAATAAGATCATCCCTGCTCTAAACACACACAAAAGAATTCTGGTCCAATCAAACTAGACATATTTGAAATGTATCAACTCTTCTAGTAATCAAGGCATAACCTAGTAGTGACAATGCTCCTCAAAGATAGTTTTATATTTTATAACATTCACAATCCTAAAAGTTCTAAAACTACATCAAGTCTTCTAGACTTCTACTGATCTGCTAAAAGTTCTAAAACTCAGTTCACTAGGAACGAAGATTCTCAAAGCTTTTTTTCTCCCTCACCAATCCAAAATGCACCAATTCAAGACCTAACTTAACATAACCTACAAAGTTCTGTGACTTCACTCCATCATGTGTTGAGCCTCTTCAATTTAAAATAAATAAATAAAAAGGATGTACAAACATGAAAACACCTAAACCAAACATAAAAATTAAAATTATAAATAATAATAACAATAACTAAAAATCAACACAAGCACATCCAAATAAAAAGGAAAGAGAATTCCAGAAAACATGCATTGATCCTTTTTCCCTTTCAAAATTCTAACTTGAAAGTATTCTAGCTACACAAAACTCTTCAACTGATCTACTTAAACTCAACACTAAGCACCTCAAACCTCCTTTTTTTTCTATCATCATTCATCTCCTCGGCAATTCAAAATGCACCAATCTCGAGACCATAATTAAGGATAACAAATTAAACAAAAAAGCACCCCTAAAGCAATAATAAAAATGGAAACTTTGAAGCATGCATTAGAAATAGAAATAGCATACCTCTGTCCATCAAGATTCCCTTGAGCGGCGGTGGCGCCACTCCCATAGTTGCCATCCTCCGCAGCAGTCTGCCAAACACTCTGCCACGCCTGCGACGGCGGCTGCACGTAAACCCCCGTTGCCGGGTCCACTGCGGGCCTGCCAATCATCATGCCGCCAGGCGGGCCCGCGGGCTGGCCCATGGGCGGATAATAGTACGGAACACCACTGGCAGTAGCCGCCGCCGCAGCAGCCACAATTCCGCCGAGCGCCGCCGCATCGTCCTTGATATCGTCCCTGGGAACAATATCAACTAAGAAATCGAAGATGTCGGTTCGCGTAATGGCGGCGGCGATGTCGTTCTTCTGAAGTGTCCTTCGCTTGTTCTCTTCGGCGTGAAGCCATGAACGGATCGTGAGCTCGAGGATGAAGAGCTCGCAGGCTTTGGCGAAGAGGATTGGGGCTTCGGCGGAGATCATGCGAACGTCTTCGTCGGCCTTCATGATCTTCTTGATGCGCGCCAATGGAAGCTGGTGGTTCTTAAAGTCGTTGACGTGTTCGATTTCTTGGCGCTGGTAAGACCAGAACATCTGAAGCTGTTGCTGTTGTTGCTGGAGGAGGTGGTGGAATGGTGCGGCGGAGGACGGTGGTGGTGCGCCTCCGGGGACGACGGTGGTGGTGGTGGGAGGTGGTGGGAGTGTTGGTGGGCCTGGGTATGGGCTCGATTGGGCCTGCTGGTGAGGGTGGTTGTTGTTGGTGTTGGTGGTGTTCTCCATTTTTGATCGGAGGGTGTGGAATGAAAGAGAAAGAGTGGATTGGTGGTGAGGGTTTCTTTATTTTTTATTTTTTATTTTTTTGTTTTTTGGGGTTGAAATTATGAAATGAAATGAATGGGATAAGGTGCATTGTCCTTGACTCCTTGTTGCCCATACTAAGGTTCGGTGTTTTACAACTCATTCCCTCATTCCCTCACAACAAATGTACTACACAAATATAATATAATTGAAAAGTAAAATAAAAATACTAGCTATATACTAAAAAATAATTATTAAATCAATTATTATGTATTTATATATAAATATATATAGTTTAATTTATTTTTAATATATATTTTATATTTTATATTAGTAATTAATTTTAGTATATATTTAATATAATTTAAAAAACAATTCCGTTACGTTATTAATAGTATTTTTGTCAACATCTGCCAACTCTTATTTATAACTGTTTAATGGAAGTGTCTTTGTAGATATGTTTAATAAAAATATTTTTTTTATGGTTGTGTTTAATAGAAGTGTCTTTATAAATATATTTTTTGGATATGTCTCTTTGTATATGTGTTTAAAATATAATAATTAATTATTATTGACAATAAATTAACAGATAATATATTAGTACCCTATATTTTTTCTTTAAAAAAATATTGAATACAAATGTCTATTATCACACCATTTATATTTGTTAAAAAGTACTATATACTAAAAATCAATCTTCCGTATATATTTGTATTTATTATTTTATATAATTTTTAATATATATCTTATATTCTAATATATATTTGACCGGAGTGAAATAATTTAGTGAATAATTTTTGGTATATATATATATATATATTATAATTGAAATTTTTTAGTTGACTTCTTATATTTTTATTTTATACAACTCCCAATGAGTAATATGATTTTACAAGCCTTAATATTTAGAATTATTTACCGCAAATTAAAATTGAAACTTTGTTTTAATGTCATCCCAAACACCTTTAACAATGTTTAAGGATAAAGATGTTTGAGTATAATTATGATTAATTATAATTATTTAATATATTTGAATATTTATTATAGAATATTATGTTTTTATTATTTTAATTTTTTTAATATTTATAAATATTTTTTTATATTGTATTATTCTATACAATTTGAATATATATAAATCTTTTTTCTACTGTTTTCTCTTATTCTTTTTATCGTGGTATCAGAGTCATAGTATCTTTCTTGAGTAGGATAGGTTGTTTTTTTTTTGTGAAATCACTGTATTTTTCATATTTTTTTGTGCCATTTTTTTCTTCTGTTTTATCCATGCTTTGATATTTTCTTACCTCACCGATGAACTCATTCACTAGTTACTTATTCTCATAGAAAAACCAAATGTTTTCCATCGCCTTTCAATAGCCATCTCTTTGTAATTTGTCATTTTTTCAATAATTTTTCGGCAATTCGCCATCTTTTCAACAGTTTTTCGGCAGTTGGCCACTCTTGTAGCAGTTCCTTGTGTGTTTTCTTCTGGCTGTTCCGTCTGAGTTTTCTTGTATCAATTCCGTCTGCATTTCCTTATGGCAGTTCTATCTGCGCTTCCTTTCGACAGTTCTGTCTGCACTTTCTTCCGACAGTTCTGTCTGCACTTCCTTTCGACAGTTACGTCTGTACCCGTTCTTTTAGTTTATGCATTTTTTTTTATTTCATTGTTTTAAAAAAGTTTCACTTGAGTTTGAAGGGGAGGTTCGAGTATAATTAGAATCAATCAGATCAATTAGCATTATTTAACATATTTGAATACTTATTATAACGTCTTTATTATTTCGATTCTCTTAGCACCTATAAATACCTTTCTATATTGTATCATTCCATACAACTTGAATACACACAAATCCTTTTTCTATTGTTCTCTTTTACCCTTTTCTAACATGTTAGAAAGGCAAGAGAGAACAGTAGAGAAAAGAATTGTGTGTATTCAAATTGTGTTAAAAATATTATAAAATATATTTTTTTATTTTAAATAGGTACTATTATATTATACAATAATGAGTTTTGCTAATAAATATTCTAAAAATACTGGTTAAGGTTATTTATAATAGAAAGTTTTAAAGTTTTTTATTTTTATTTTTTTTCAAAAAATGTATCACAAAAGCATTAAAAACTTCAAATCTTTTTGTACAAAAAAGAAACTTTACATTGAACATCTTAACAAATGTCCAAAGAATAGTTGTTAGCTCAACTTATAATTAAGCAGTTTAGAACTCTTTCGGTTGAATTCCATTTCAATGAATATGATTATGATTTATGAATGTGTTGTGTGTAAAAATTAAAGTTCTCACTTGAAGACCATACTCCAGTAACAATATAAAATACTTATGTTCTTTCTATGTATTACTAATACAACTTTTTATTTATTACAATGAAATTTATTTGTTGCAAGGGACCAACATAAAATACTTGTGTTCCTTAAAGAATTTGGTGTTTAATTATTTCTTCTATGACACGGTAATCAATTAATATACGTGGTTTATATTTTACAAGATATTATGGGAAGCGCGCTGTCACGGTAAATTTTAGAAGGTTAAATTTAACAGTGTTTGTAGAGTTTTCTAGAGTATTTGAGAATGCTCTAGATGGTTCTGGAACGTTCTAGAATGTCCTAGAAGTTCCTGGAATATCCTAGAAGGTTCTAGAAGACTCTAGAAGATCATAGAGTATTCTAGAAGAGTGTAGATGTATATAGAAGTATAAAGAGTGGTATGGAATAATCTAGAAACAATTGGAAAGTTGTAGTAGGATAGATATTTGTAAAGAAGATTCTGGAGGATTAATCTGGACCGTTGATTAGATTTGATCTTAACCATCCATTGAGGAGGTGGATGGCTATAAATAGGAGGTAAGAGTTAGTGTAAGGTGTGTGAATCATTTGTAACAAACACTTGAGCAATAAAGTGTTCTTCCACCAAAGCTTCCTTTCTCTTGTGTTCTCTTGTATTCTTAGCCTTCTTGCTAAGTATTGAGGGTTAGGCTGACTTGGTCTTAGCTCAAGAGGTTGAGTAAGTCCGAGTGCCGGCACGGTAGCGTTGGAGTGTGTCCAAGGCCGTGACAATTTGGTATCCGAGCAAGGTTCGAGAGGGAGCACAAGTCGCTTGTGGGAATGGCTTCTAGTATCACCATGGAGCATGTTGAGTCTCAAAGGGGAAGGGATACTATTCTTTCTCAATGGGGAGGCAAGAATGTCCGTTCTTCAAGTGAGCCTAGAGGTAAGGACTCTAACTTCTTAGAAGAAAGAGTTTCTATGTTGGAAAATGTTCTATCCTCTATGGATGAGCGCTTCCAAATGATAGAACATGACAAGGAGACCCTCGAGGCTCACGTATTAGGAGAACTAGATGCTTTCAAAGAAAGCATGCTCCAAATTGAAGAGAAGCTTGAGAATTCCTTAAAGCTATTTGAGGAAGTTCGAGTTTGGTTCGAGGAGGCGAAATCTCGACCAACCATTATAAGGGAGACGACAAAGATTGATCTCCCCAAGCCAAAGGAGTTCAAGGGCGTAAGGGACGCTCGCGAGGTGGAGAACTTCCTATGGCAAATGGAGAGGTACTTCGAAGGCCAAGGGGTGGTCGAAGAAGCAATAAAGGTACGCACTGCAGCTCTCTACCTTTCTGATAATGCTACTTTGTGGTGGAGGAGAAAGTGCGTAGATATGGAAAAGGGCACTTGCAACATAGCCACATGGGAAGATTTCAAAAGGGAATTGAAAAGACAATTCTTCCCTGAGAATGTGGTTTATGAAGCAAGGAAGAAGTTGAGGGAGTTGAAGCACAAGAGTACGATTAGCGACTACGTAAAGGAGTTTACTACTCTCACGCTTCAAATCCCCAACTTAGCATCAGAGGATGCATTGTTCTTCTTCATTGATGGACTCCAACCTTGGGCAAAGCAAGAACTACAAAGAAGGAATGTTAAGGATGTTGATGAGGCCATCGTGGTGGCCGAATCACTCACTGAGTATCATAGGGGAGACTCTAAACCTAAGTCTTCCTCCAAGCCTAGTTCTGCTAAAGGTGGGGGAGACAAGGGGAAGAGCTTCTCAACCAAGAAAGAAGGAAAATACTCTTCAAAGAAAGAGTACGAAGAAAAAAAGAAGGCTTTCGTGCCCAAAGGAGGATGCTTCGTGTGCAAGGGACCGCACCAAATGAAGGATTGTCCCAAGCTAGGGACTTTGGCATCTATCGCTGAGGAACGAGAAGCTCAAACTCAAGTAACTGAGTGTGTTGGATCTATCAAACACATAAATGCTGTGAAGACCAAAGAGGCAAGTACTGCAGAAAAGAAAGGCTTGATGTATGTCAAAGCCTTTATCAATGAAAAACCTGTCATGGCTATGATCGACACTGGTGCTACACACAACTTCATCACGCCTGATGAAGCAAGGAGGCTTGGGTTGAAGATCACCGAAAAGAATGGTTGGTTCAAACCCGTGAATACCAAGGGTGAACCCCTTAAGGGAGTAGCAAAAGGGGTTGAGATGACTCTTGGTTCTTGGAAGGGCCTTGTGGATTTCTCAGTAGCACCCATGGACGATTTTAAAATAGTCATCGGGCTCGATTTACAAAGGAAGGCAAATATAATACCTATGCCATACTACGACGTAGTATGCGTCATGGAGAAAGGGTCTCCGTGCATGGTCCCTACAGTCTCTAAAGTTGGAGGACCACCGATACTCTCCGCTATGCAACTCAAGAAAGGGTTCAAGAAGGGAGAGATTACATATTTGGCCCTACTACAAGAGGAGTCAACACTTGAAAGAGAAGACGTTCCTCCCGAAATCAAGGAAGTCCTTGAAGAAAATAAGGATGTGATGCCTCCTGAGTTGCCAAAACAACTACCACCTAGGAGGAAGGTGGACCACAAGATTGAATTGGAGTTAGGAGCAAAGCCGCCCGCCTCAACACCGTATAGAATGGCACCGCCAGAACTCGAGGAGTTGAAGAAGCAACTCAAGGATTTGCTAGATGCTGGGTTCATCCGTCCATCGAAGGCACCTTATGGCGCACCAGTCTTATTCCAAAAGAAGCATGATGGTTCATTGAGGTTATGCATCGACTATCGAGCACTTAACAAGGTAACCATCAAGAACAAATACCCCATTCCTTTGATAGCCGATTTGTTTGATCAACTTGGTAGAGCCAAGTGGTTCTCAAAGCTAGATATGAGGTCAGGATATCACCAAGTGAGAATTGCCGATGGTGATGAGCCTAAGACCACGTGTGTCACGAGGTATGGATCGTATGAGTGGTTGGTGATGCCTTTTGGCTTGACCAACGCTCCTGCGACCTTCTGTACCTTGATGAACGAGATTTTTCGACCTTACCTTGATCGGTTTGTAGTGGTCTACTTGGATGACATTGTTGTCTATAGCAATACTTTGGAGGAACATGTAGAACACTTACGAACCGTGTTCAAGATCTTGCGAGAGAATAACCTATATGTGAAGAAGGAAAAGTGTTCCTTTGCAAGGGACGAAGTCCACTTCTTGGGACACATCATTAAAGGTGGAACTCTCTGCATGGATCAAGGAAAGGTGAAGGCTATCAAAGAGTGGGAGCCGCCAAACAAGGTATCTGAATTGAGGTCATTCCTTGGGTTGGCTAATTACTATCGGAGGTTTATCAAGGGATACTCCGCTAAGGCTGTACCATTAACTGATCTTCTCAAGAAGAATCACTCTTGGGAATGGTCAAAGGAGTGTCAAAAGGCCTTTGATGAGTTGAAGGCTGCTATCACAGAAGGACCAGTACTAGCACTACCCGACTACTCAAAGGTATTTGAAGTCCACACTGATGCTTCTGACTACGCTATTGGAGGAGTTCTGATGCAAGAAGGACATCCTATTGCCTTTGAGAGTCGCAAGCTGAATGATACAGAGAGGCGATACACTGTCCAAGAGAAGGAGATGACCGCGGTGGTGCATTGTCTGAGAACTTGGCGTCACTACTTGCTTGGTTCACACTTCATCGTCAAGACAGACAATGTGGCTACAAGCTATTTCCAAACTCAAAAGAAGTTAAGCCCCAAACAAGCTAGGTGGCAAGACTTCTTGGCTGAGTTTGATTTCGAATTCGAATACAAGTCAGGCAAGACTAATGTGGTAGCAGATGCGTTGAGTCGCAAGGCTGAGTTGGCGGCTATTTCTATGGTGGAAGGAGATATTGTGCATACCATCAAGGAAGGGTTGCATCACGACCCATTAGCCAAGAAGTTGGTGGAGTTGGCTAGAGAAGGTAAGACCAAAAGATTTTGGTTAGAAAATGACCTTCTCTACACAAAAGGGAGAAGACTATACGTTCCTAAATGGGACAATCTGAGAAGGAAGTTGGTAAGAGAATGCCACGACACCAAGTGGGCTGGTCACCAAGGTCAGCGAAGGACCTTGGCACTCATTGAATCTTCTTATTATTGGCCCCAAATGAGAGATGAAGTGGAGAGCTATGTGAAGACTTGTCTTGTGTGCCAACAAGATAAGATTGAAAATAAGACACCAAGTGAGTTGTTGGAACCTCTGCCTCCTTCGGAGCGACCGTGGGAAAGTGTCTCTCTAGATTTCATCTCTGCCTTACCAAAGTCCGAGGGGTTTGGATCTATTCTCGTAGTAGTGGATCGATTTTCGAAGTATGCTACCTTTATACCTGCCCCTACTGACTGCACTGCAGAGGAAGCAGCACGACTATTCTTCAAGAATGTGGTGAAGTATTGGGGATTGCCTAAAAGCATCATTAGTGATCGAGATCCACGCTTCACAGGACGACTATGGACAGAGTTGTTCAAACTCCTTGGGTCAGAGCTTCATTTTTCAACAAGCTTCCATCCTCAAACCGATGGGCAGACTAAGAGAGTGAATGCCTTACTCGAGTGTTACTTGAGGCATTTCGTAAGCGCTAATCAGAAAGATTGGACAAAACTCCTCGACATTGCTCAGTTTTCATACAATTTGCAAAGGAGTGAGTCTACAGGGAAGAGTCCATTCGAGATCGTGACTGGACAACAACCGCTTACACCTCACTCTCTTCCTTCCCCTTACTCAGGGAAGAGCCCTGGAGCTTATCATATGATTAAGTCTTGGGAAGAACAAGCAGATGTCACTCGTTCTTACCTCGACAAAGCTGCCAAGAGGATGAAGAAATGGGCAGATAAGAAGAGGAGGCATGCAAGCTATCAAGTGGGAGACAAGGTAATGATCAAACTTCTTCCACAACAATTCAAAGCCTTTCGCAAGGTTCATAAGGGCTTAATCCGCAAATACGAAGGGCCATTTGAGATCATTGGACGTGTTGGGGAGGTTGCTTACAAAGTAGAACTCCCTCCCTCTATGAAGATTCACCCGGTCTTCCATGTGAGTATGCTTAAACCATATCATGAAGACCAAGATGAACCGAGTAGAGGTAACTCGAGTCGTGCTCCACCCGTGGTAATTAGATCCTTTGATAAAGAAATTGAAGAGATCCTAGCTAATCGCATCGTGCGACGAAGAGGGGTGCCACCAAGTATCCAATACTTGATCAAGTGGAAAGGGCTCCCGATAACCGAAGCTAGCTGGGAAACTCGCGAAGATCTGTGGCAATTCCAAGAACACCTAGAGCGCTATCATGAACAGAACGCGACGAGGACGTCTGCGCATTAGGTGGGGGAGAATGTCACGGTAAATTTTAGAAGGTTAAATTTAACAGTGTTTGTAGAGTTTTCTAGAGTATTTGAGAATGCTCTAGATGGTTCTGGAACGTTCTAGAATGTCCTAGAAGTTCCTGGAATATCCTAGAAGGTTCTAGAAGACTCTAGAAGATCATAGAGTATTCTAGAAGAGTGTAGATGTATATAGAAGTATAAAGAGTGGTATGGAATAATCTAGAAACAATTGGAAAGTTGTAGTAGGATAGATATTTGTAAAGAAGATTCTGGAGGATTAATCTGGACCGTTGATTAGATTTGATCTTAACCATCCATTGAGGAGGTGGATGGCTATAAATAGGAGGTAAGAGTTAGTGTAAGGTGTGTGAATCATTTGTAACAAACACTTGAGCAATAAAGTGTTCTTCCACCAAAGCTTCCTTTCTCTTGTGTTCTCTTGTATTCTTAGCCTTCTTGCTAAATATTGAGGGTTAGGCTGACTTGGTCTTAGCTCAAGAGGTTGAGTAAGTCCGAGTGCCGGCACGGTAGCGTTGGAGTGTGTCCAAGGCCGTGACAGCGCTCTCTTTTTTTCATGAAATGTCTTTAAGCTATGGAAACTATAACTTTATAGGCCTAGGTGAATACTGAATACCATAAGTGCATTAATAATAATAATAACAATAATAATATCTAATTGGTATAAGTATATAAAAGAGTAAAATATACTTTCGCTCTTCGTTTGTGACTTTTTCAAAAATTTCTATATTTAATTTTATTTAATTTTATCTCTATATTTTCGATTTGTGTTTAAAGTACCCCTAAGAATTAACTCCATTAGAGATAATTGAAAGCGGACCAAGGATAGCTTTAACAAAAATTAAAAACATTGAGGACAATTTATTGAAAAATTGTGAGTGATGCATGCATCAAAAACTGAGAAGGCTTACAAGGAATAAAACTTCCTTTCCTTAGACTTCAGAATTTATAACAAAAATTAGAACAGGTTTTGCTAATTGGACTAAAGAACTCAACTTTATCCACATTCAGTGTTAAAAAACAACAGAAAAATTTTTGCATGAGTCACTGGTCAAATTGTTAGAGCTACATTTAATAAAATGAACATGAAAACACCATGTATAGACAATTAGACATACATCATGACAGAACAACATAGTTCAACAGGTAGCAGAGCTTTCAAATTTGCGAATGGTCCATGTTCGATTCCGGTTCACGGGTATTGGTCCAAGCCGTCCGGTTCAGTCCGATTTTCATAACTATGGTCTAAATCAGAGGAAACAGGAAAATCTTCACAAAGTGGATATGCACAGTATTCATTGGGATCAAATCCAGTATCAAAAATCAAAATCTATATACCAACAAATGCTAAAAAGACATTATATTACAAGTGGCAACATTAGTGATACTAATAGAACCAGTGGTAGCCTCATCTCAAATTAACATAGAATTAAAACTACCTCCAGTTCATGATAGATGTCGCTCTGAAAAACATTTGTACATTAATGGGAGTAATTTATCAGAATACAAAATTTTCAAAGTGATATTGTGAACTCGAGGAAGTGATATCTAAGAAAAAGAACAAATGATGCTACAAAAGAAACCATCCTTCGGCCAGATTTTGAATCAAATACTTGAATGAAGGTATAGGAAGAACCAAGAAAAAATTGAAGGACAGCACAAACCTTCAATTTGCATTCTCAGTTCGCCCCATTAAAAGAGTAAAGGTGAGCACAACAAATGGCAAAAACAACAGAAAAATTCATGAAACATGCCTAAAACATGACAAAATAGTTTTTTAATAAAGTAACGACTCGTGCAATCTCAGCATTATATTGAGAAGCAACAGGGGTGATCAACTTGATCTTCAATTCAAGCTCCCCAGACTCAAGTCCAGCCCGTAATTCACCTTCAAAAGATCATTCTTGATCTTCCTATCCATGAAAGCAGCCCAGTTATAGGAGTTGAAAGCTTAATAGATATTGGAGTTGAAAGCTTAATAGATATTAAGGGTTTTCTATTCAAGCTTCTAACACAGTATAAAAAAGGAAATATCTAAAGGTTGGACATGTCAAATGCCAAGAAAAGAATTTTGTTTCTCAGGGTTCAAAGTAATCATTAATATCATAATACATAAATACGAAAACATTTGAACTGTCAACAAACTATGACATTTAGAAATCGGATAAATACCAGGAAAAACTGACCTCATTCAGGTACCCCAAAGGTTTCTAGCAGAGTGCAATTCAGCTCTTGATTCCAAACAGTGATCGAGCAGTTATTAATGACCCCGGTTTTTGCTGTTTGATACAATTTAACAAATCATTGCCAGATTAAACATATGACACAGAGCTAATATAAAAAGATAGAACACTAAAGAGAAAGTAAATCCTTATTACCTGATTCCCCAGCTTGATCACAAAAAAAAACAATCATTGCTCATGAAATTCCAGATCGCTAATTTTTTTCCTTGAACAACTATGACTTTCAATAGCCTCAAGCCCTCAACTGTTTGTGAGCTCCGAAAAACACGTTAAATTTAACACAGTACAACGGCACATAAAATTGGTAATATTCACTTATTCAGTAACTTTCAAACAACAGAAACTTAATATTGAAATAGTTTACTACTATAAATTGTTTTATGGGAAACTACTGCAGATATAGAAAACAACAGATGAATATATAAGTACAGAAATTACCAGTGTAATTCCAGATAATTTGATTGGAATGCTCTAGCGATAAACTGAGCCTTGTAGGAACTGAAGATGTAAGGTGCATCAATGATTGATCATGTCAATTAATATGTATAACCATCTATTCCCAGCACAGATGAGAGCATCAACATCCATTCTTGCAAAGCATTTGGTGCATCCTTCTTAACCATTACTTCTAGCCTTCCAATATCTTGCTTTGAAACTCCATAATTCAGCAAACATTGTCCAAGAGCTCTGAATGTAAAATCATCTGGTTGAATTCCGGATTTTTCCATTTCCTTGAAAGTCTTGGTAGCTTCCTGTGGCCTCCTAACAAGAGAATACAAGCCAATTATGTTATTATAACTTAATAAATCAGTGAGGAGTCCTAGGTTTCTCATTCGTTTCGCAATCTGAACAGCTTCGTCCAATCTCCCAATTTTCTTATACATGCGTAACATCATTGCATATGAGAACTCATTTGCAACACCTTTCTGCTTTAAGCTCTCAAATATCTCAATCGCTTGTTCAACCATTAGTCGCTCAGTATAAAGATCAAGCATACAATTAGAGGAAAATATAGAAGGACCCTGCTCTGATGACTGAAGCAACTTGTATGTTTCTTGTGCTTCTTTCAAGTACCCTACTTTGGTATACAACTTCATCAAAGAGTTATCTATAGTTGGATTTCTTGGAAAACCTGCCCATTGCATTTCATCAAGATAACTAACAGCTTCTTTAACACTTCCAGCATCAGCAAAAGCATTGATTAACACCCCATAGATAATTACATCAGGCTGGACATTATATGCAATCATCTCCTTGTATAATCCTTTTGCCTGTTCCAATTGGCCTAACTTTCCAAAGCTTGTTATCACCGCGGCATATGGAATGCAATCAGTCACTAGTCCTGCATCTTGCATTCTTTTCAAATAAGCTTTTGCAATGTGTGGCCTGTCAGCAGTGGCCAAGATATGTATGAGAGAACTGTAGCTACACTTGTCTGCAATAAAACCATATGTTTCCATACTGTCAAACAACTGACATGCTTTATCATAGCATTTTCCAACCCCATAAGCTTTAATCATCACATTAAACACAAGGACGCCAAGCTTCTTCCTTTCTTTGCAACAGTTAAAGACTCTCTCTGCTTCTAAAGTATACCCTTGCTGGCCATATGCATCAATAATGGCGGAATAACAGTCCGACGTAATACTCCCAGCTAGATGAAACCTCCTGAACCACAACCATGATTTCTTAAGCATACGCAACTCTACATACATCCTAGTCACAGCAGATTGGGCGAATTCATCAATCTCAAGACCCTTCTCATCCATCTCCTGCATGTGCTCTTCGGCTTCAAGGACCATTTTCCTTGTGGAGTATGCATGCAAGAGGGTACGATAACTAACAAGGTCCGGTTCAAGACAGGTCTCTTTCATCATTGCAAAATACCTCACTGCCAAATTGATATTATTATGCTTAATATAAACAGAAATAAGTATGTTATATGTCCTTGCATCAGGTAGGCACCGAAGCTCCACCATCCTCTGCAACAGCAAACTAACTTTCTCAAGGCATCCATGATTTCCATATAAATGAATCATTGTATTAAGTGTCACTGTGGTCAGAGATACACCTTGTTTGATCATCTTAGCAAAGATTTCAAACGCTGCCCAAAGTTGGCCAGCTTTACCATACATGTCAATCAAAGTATTATATGTCCTTGAGCTTAAACAAACATTGGTATATGATAACACATTGTGGCCTACTTTTGAAGTATTATTACTCCTCCTTAGTCTCAGAGGTTCACCTGTTGAGTACCATTTACTAAAAAATTCATGAGCTTTCTGGTACTCTCCATTCCTCTTGTGCAACTGAACAACAATCCCCATTGTGATCTCATCAGGTTCCATTCCTTGACTTCGCATCTTCTTAAGCCAAACAAGTGCTTTGTCTTTTCTCTGTCCACCTTTACCATAAACATCAATCAAAGTTCCATATGTGGAATTCACAGGTTCAACCCCTCTTGCATTCATCTCATCCCACAAACTCTCCACAAGGCACCACTTTTGCGCCTCGCCTAGGACCCTGAAGATAATGTTATAATGAATCACATTCAACTCATAACAACCCTTTTTCTCAAGCCACTCAAAAATCTGAAGAGCCCTCTCCCAAGAAACCTGTTCCTTCAAAATAATACTAATTTCCTTGCAGGTCAAGGCCTCTTGCCATGGCATGAGAGCCTCATCCAAGTCCTGAACAGTACTCAGAGCCTGAAGAATAGAAGGAATGCGTCCACCATAACATACCCATTTCGTCAAACACCTGATGTGCACCTTGTTATGCTGCAAAACAACAGACCTATTAACCCTTTTCTTTAGAATCCCCAAATCCTGTTCCAAATTCAGGCTCTTTGGTGGAGTGTGTTGGTGTTCTATGACATGTTTTGTGGAATTGGGGCTATGGAGAATGCGGACAAAGTTGTTGTTTTCAGGCAGAATTGAGGTGGAAGTTGACGTTGAAGTTGGGGCAAGTGCATTTACATCGTTCAAACACAAAGGGTGAAACTTCAAAAGCATTTCCCAAGAACAAAACTATTGAGAATTGTGAAAAAAACCTGCAACGAATAATCCTAAATCCTTAAATAAAGTCCCATTGAAAGTATCACAAACTTTGGCCATCAGATTTTGCAAATATATCTACAATTCAAGGTAAATCAAATCAAGTATCATAATGGAGTACCATCAGATTTTGCAAAATATTTACAAATGCAAAGACACTTTAGAAGCAACACATTCAGTAGAAGGCACCTTATGTTATTACAGGTTTATCAACTCAGGGGCTTAAAACTATGGTCATCGTAACAAAACATAAAGTTTAGCATCCACAAGAAAGTTCTCATAACCAAGAATAATTCAACTCCCAAAGAGATGCCCCCATGATAGCATATTGAAAGGCTAGAGTTTATAACCACCCATGTTCTACCCAAAAAGCCAATGACTTGAGAGCAACACCCAAAAACAGAGATATTTACCATGAAGATAGGAAGATAAGTAGTCCTCATTCAAACGCAAAAATATTATACATTATGGAGGCTCATGGCGTGAGCTGAAAATCCGCCATAGTTACTCCACCCGATTGCCTAAAAAATACATGTATGTGCACACACAAAAAAAAAAAAAAAAAAAAGAAGAAGAAAAATTGCATATGTAATAAATTATAATTATAGACTCTAATCCATGGTTTTGAAAACCAAACCAGTCATTGAACCGCTCTAGCTATTGGTTCACTGGTTTACTAGTTCAACCAGTTCAACTGTGATTCAACCGAAATAACCGTTTTATAATAAAATAATAAATAAAATATAAATAAACATACTAAAACATAATCATAGTCTAATATAAATATTAAAATGTCATCCAAATTAAAAATACTAAATCAACGAAAATGTTATAACCTCATCCAAGTACAAACCCAAAAGTCAAATAACAAAAGAAATATCCAATGCCAATATTAAAGTTTGTTACCAATTATCAAAATCCGCAAAAATCTATTCTTCTTAATTTAAAACAAGTAGAAAAAATTATGCTTCAAGTTTTGTGAATGGCTTTAATTCAATAGGCAAGGGACAACGGTGAAACAATAGAAGATAATCATAATACTAGCCTATGGTTAAATACTTATTGGATATGAATCAAGAATTCATTCCTGAACATTAATGTAGTGCATGTATCCTCCAAACCCAAATATAAGATGCATTTTGTCTTCGGTGTAAATTTTTTATTTTTAAACTATAAATCCATAACTCAAATTACATCATTATATTTTTCTGTTATCATTCAAATCTCTCTCATCAAGTTAGATATATTTTCATGACATTATTCAGTCATTCATGGAACTAGAATCCAATGTTTTAAAATAGCGGCCATGGCGGCGCCATAATGGTATGGCGTGGCGGGATTTGGCCTCGTCGCCATACAGAGGCCACCACGACGTGGTTATCACGGCGGGCAAAAGGCGGCCGCAATTGCGGTGGCGCCATGGCGGACCGCCATGAACCACAAGAACGTCCTGAAATCTGTGGCATAGAGAGGTTCAACTGTTAAACCAAAACCAAAAGAAGAGCCAGCCAAATTGAGTTTCCCTATTCAAAGCTCAAATTCCTCTTCTGTAGAAACCATTACCTTTTAAAAGCACCAAGAAAGAGAATTCATAAACACTAAGTACCAAAAAGTACAATAGATCATTTCCAAACTTTAAAGCAAATAATTTTATCTATCGTACCCATTAATTGTTTCATCTTCTTGTTCATCGATATTGTGGCATTAACAAGGAAAATATGTGAATAATCTTCTTATTCATTATATTTTATTACCGATTCTTAGAACCTTGTGTTGTGAATCTCTGGTAAAATTGATTAGCATTTATTCTTACTATGACAAATTTCTTTTAGAATAATTAATTAATACTTCTTAATATTAGAAGAAATCTGTTCATGCTAGCAAGGTTCCACCCAACTAAATAGTAATAATCAATGAAGACCAAATAATAATACCTCTTTGACAGGTCAACCTTTTCGGATTTCACATTTATTCTTCTCAAGAGCTTCTCAGATTTTGCTTCAGCTTCAGTGGTTCTTCCTCTCTGAAAAATACCTCTAACAAAATAAAATCAGCACTTAAATACTAGATTTACAAGATGATGAATGACTTCGGTTATCATAGTAATATTAACTAATAAATAAAATGAAATTTAAATACCTGAAAAAATTCTAAAATATCTCGGAATAAGTTCCTCTGGCTATTAAGATCCTTTTTGGCAGAATCCTTGCCACGGGCCTCCACAAAAAGGTTTCTGTATTGATTTATGACCTTCCCTTTCAATCCTTGTAAATATATTAATTGGCCAACCTACATTGCTTCTCACTTCTTTGATCGATGGATGTTCTTATCAAACAATAACTAAGAAAAGAAAATAGTTATTTCTTAAAGGTGAACAAGCAAATAAAGGTGAAAGGACTTGGAAGAAGAGAGAGAGTCAGCAGGTATATAGAAGCTATTAGCTATATAGCTAGTGGTAGAAAAGAAAGATTAGAAAAAGAAAGAATTTCACACATTCTGAGAAAGAAGGATAATTTAATAACATAACATTTTATAAAGGATAAACAGAAATTTTCCAGTTTAAAATTCAGACTATTGACTCACCAAAGATAACAGAAACACGGTAACATTCACCTGTTTCTAATGCAGATATGAAGAAGAAAATTGATAGAGTAATATGCATGGGATTTTGAACATAAAAGGGACTTCTAATTTCATTCTCCAATGACATCTAACATTAAAATAATTTGGGTCAAAATGTCATTAAGAGATCATGCTATTGGTATACTAGTACTATGATCCAAATCCAGAAGAAGGACTACATGGAGAAGAATGAGACTGTTTAGCCCAAAAATCGCGCAGCACGATATTTCACTATAACTGAAACTTGAAAGTAGTAACTAGTAGTAGTAAGTATTGAAAGGATAATGACAAACAAAAAAGAATTCTCAAAATTTTTCATTAGTAGTACTCAGAAACTCGGTTAAAACGGAACACAAATTAAACCAAGATCCACTAACAATATCATTCTATAGACCTAACACAAAAGAAAATAGGTTGAAACATTTCATCGAACATGTTGAGTGCATTCAAACAAATAATAAATAGAGCATTCAAAGAAATCTGGTTGAAGCATTTCATCGAACATGTTGAGTGCAGGTAAAATTAAAATGATATAAGAGAATTCAAAGAAACAATCGCAAGTATGAACATGAGGATATAATCATAACAGTAAATTGCAGCAACAACAAAGAAATTACAGGGAAAAATATAGTAGAAGAACGATTAAATACTCACTATCAGTGTTCGCACACATAAAAGAGGGCAAGAGAAAGGACGATGCGGGGGACGACGAACAGTGAAAGGCGAGCGCGAACCGCAACGGTGAACAGCGAACGCGAACTGCGACGCAGCGACAGTGAAGGTAATGGTGTTACTTTCTCTATTTCTCGTCTCTTCTCATTTCTGGTGAATTTGTTTGACGTGAAAATGGGAGGAAAGGAAGATGGAGGGAAAGAAATAGGAAGGAAAATACTTATTTTCTCTTGTTTGGTTGAGGAGAGAAATGGAAGAGGAAAAAAATAGATGAAAAAATATTGGTAGAATTTATTAATTTTTTTTTTTTTAACAATAAAAAGAAAATGGAGAGAAAATTAAATCTCTCTTTTTCTCTTTCTAATATTATTCTTTTATTTTTTTTCTATATCATTTATAATATAAAGATAAAATTGTCTTTTTATAATATTTTTTTTTTATTTTTCTTTTATCCAAACATATCTAAAGAAAATAAAAATCCACTCAATTTTTTTCCTTTCTTTTTTTTTTATTTCCTTCCTTTCTATTTCTTTCCTTCTAACCAAATATAGTCTTCGTCTCAAACGACAGAGTAAAAGGAAGTGTGAAGAGAGATATAAATTTCATTACTGACGGTAAAAAAAAATTATATTATAAGTGTCACAATGTTAATTAATGAAGACCCTTAAAATTAGGGTCACAAATTTAGTGTAACTATATGACTAATTTGGTGTAGTGTAATGACCTTATTAAAGATCTAAATTAGATAATACACTAGCAGCTTGATTCATCTAGCAAGTAGCAACACAAAATCTATAGTTATAGGAATTTTTAGCCACTGTTAATTTATTTAATGCACGATAATCTATGTTGAATCTCCATTCACCAATATAAGATCGGTAACAGGTATGAACTCTACTTGATGAATAACACAAACTACTGTCTTTAAACTCAAATAACCTAACAAACATTTCTGTGATTCCACAAATAAATTAAAAAAAAATTAGTTAAAACAAGTTATTCATATTTTTTTATTATTTTTTGGTGACTGAACATAACACAAAAAAAAGCACCTAAGAGAAAGAGTATCACTCCTCTCTAATAATAATGTCTAAATTATTAGGAGGTTGTAACCACTCTAGGTACACCTGCTTGTTTAAAGCAGCAGTCTTAGCCATTAAATCAGCCGCTCTGTTACGCTGGATGAGCACTAAAGTAGCTGTCCAATTGCGCTGAAGCATCTCTTTGATTTTGCCAAGCAGATCAGAGTCATTCGTAATCATGCTGGTTGTGCCTCGCGAAACAAGAAGAAATGCATCAAGATTATCAGTTTCACATATGACCTCTTTACACTCGCAATCCCAAGCCATAACAAGCCCTCTCCAAATAGCATGAAGCTCACAAGAGAGAACACTAGAAAGAGGTATACTGGCAGAACAACCTTTCATCCAAATTCCCATGCTGTCTCTAATAATACATCCAAAACCCGCTAATTGCCTATTTTCAAAAACGCTTGCATCGCAGTTCACTTTACAGACATTCATTGGAGGTGGTTCCCAGTTATATTGCAAAGAAGAAGGAATAATATGTTTTTGGTTGGTAACAACCTTAGAGAAATCGCGAGCAGCATGTTGAACTAAGTGAACAATTTTCTCCTTACTCCATGGATCATCTTGATTGAAGATGTCATTGTTCCTATCCCTCCAAATCCACCAAAAGGCCGCTGCAAAGAGAAACTCATTTTTGTTGAGGTTAGAACGAATCCAAGACACAAAATCCAAACTAGAGTCCTCAGCGGTCATTCCCAAATTTAAGCTAATCCAAATCTGACGAGCTTTTTGGCAAGTCCTAAAGGAGTGGTTAATATCCTCTAGAGCAAGATAACATCGCTGACAAAAATCAGAAGTAGCAAGACTTCTTTGAAACCGGTAACTAGCTGTGGGAACTCCGTTGTTGAGACAAAGCCAGAGCAGACACTTTATCTTCTCCGGTATTCTCAAGCGCCAAAGCCAAAGCCAATTTTCATTATCGTTCCAGCCAAATTTCTTCTTCAATAGCCATTCATACCCACTTTTAGTCGAGTAGGTGAGAGTATTTGAGTTTGTCCAAAACCAACCTGTTTTATCTCCTGCCTGCTTGATAGGATCAAAGAGCATCAAATCAAGTTTAACTTCTTCCGGAATCATTGTGCAAAGAATATCCCACCGCCAATGTCCATGGTACCAGACATCTTCTAGTTTCAAGTGAGAATCAGAGATGTGCACAAAAGGAACCAAAGGAGCTAGCGTTCCACATGGTCGCCAAGCATGATACCAAAAGGATTGAGACATCCTGCCTGTACACCAATCAAAACCATCACGAAGCTTTTCTATTGTCTTATAAATCGCTCGCCAAGTGCTTGAAACATTATTAGAAAAACTGGATGAAAAGCAAGACCTCCCAGATAAATATTTTGCCAACATAATTCTTACCCAAAGCTTACCATTATTATGCAGTAATTGCCAAACAAGCTTTCCTAATAAAGCAAAATTTACACACTGGGTATCTCTAATTCCCAAGCCTCCATATTTTCTTGGAGTGACAACTTTGCTCCACTTGACATAATTTAAGCATCGCTCCCCCACCTTTCCCTTCCACAAGAATTGTCTAAGCACAGAATCAATTTTTTGACAAATCGAAGTAGGAAAAAGAGTCACTTGCATCTGATAAATAGGAAGAGAAGAAGCAACATATTTAATTAAGCAAAGCCTGCCTGCTCTGTTAAGGAGCCGACCTTTCCAACTAGCCAGCCTATTCTTGATCTTCTCTAAAGAGTCCGAAAAAATAGACCTAGCAGCTCGAGGATGATTAAGGTTCACTCCCAAGTATTTGCCTAGGTCACTAGTAAAAGGAATATGAGAAACCCCAGACAACATTTCCTTCCTTCTATTAGAGATATTTCTAGAACAAATAGCTTTAGATTTTTCAATGTTAACCTTCATACCTGAAGCTTTGCAGAACAACTCCAAGGTGTGCACAACATTCCGAACTTGATTTTTCTTCGCTTTACAAAAAAGGAGGAGGTCATCTGCAAACATCAAGTGAGAAACTCTAGGTCCTCCTCTAGAAACAGCCACACCATCCCAAATACCCTCGTCAACTTGTTTGGAAATGAAGCACGCCAATCTCTCCATGCACAAAACAAATAAATAAGGAGAAATTAGATCTCCTTGCCTGAGCCCTCTGCGAGGTTGGAAGCTGTCCAATCTATTCCCATTCCAAAGGATGGAAAGATTTGAAGCCTGAACACAATTCATTACAAGCTCCTTTTCTAGACTTTGTCCGCTTAAGAAAGTGAATAACTTCTTGGGCCACAATAATATTATCAGGCGCTCCTCTATCATGTATAAACCCTCCCTGAGTTGGGCTAACAATCTCATCCAAAAAAGGTCATAATCTATTAACCAGCACTTTAGTCACTAGCTTATAAATTACATTACAAAGGCTTATTGGCCGAAAATCCTTCAATCTAGTTGGAGGGTCGCATTTAGGGATAAGAACAATCAAAGTTTCCAACAAAGAATGGCTTAAAGTCTCCCCTAAGAATGCTTTCTGAACAGTACGCCACACCTCATGACCCACCACATCCCAATATTCCTTGAAGAAAAAAACTTGGAAACCATCCGGCCCAGGAGCTTTGAACGAGCTCATATTATCCAGAGCTTCTTTAACCTCCAACATTGTTACTGGTTTAGACAAATTATCACAAGCATCCTGGCTAAGAGATGGCATAGGAATTTCTCCCATGCAATTAACCTCAACAGGCTCAGTAGAACAAAAAATATTTTTAAAAAAATGAACGACCTCTCTTTGCAAAACTTTCGGATCATCAGACCAGGACCCATCACTGACCAGCAACCCATGAACCTTGTTAGATTTTCTTCTAATGATGGTTTGCATATGGAAAAAGCTAGTATTTCTATCACCATACCGAACCCATTGATCTCTTGACTTCTGGTACCAAAGCAATTCTTCCTGGGCCAAAACTAGATTATACTCAACTCTCAATTCTTCCTCTTTGTGCTTCAAAATCGGATCATCGTCAGCCTCCATTTTTCGTTGAATACAATTCAAATAAGCCTCCAATTCCCTCTTTTTAATAAAAATATTGCCGAAGACCGTAGAGTTGAATTCCAACGAAGCTTCTTGAACCCCCAACAACTTCCTATGGATGCCAAAGTCTGTACTATTCCAAGATTTCTAAACAATGGCCTTGTAATCAGGATGCGTTGCCCATGCCGCTTGGAATCTAAAAGGCCGGTTTCCTTTCTTGATAGGAACTCCTTGACATCGGATAAGTAGGGGACAATGATCAGAGTGGGAACGGCTGAGAACTTCAACAAAAGCTTCTGGAAAAAGAAGACGTCATTCTGCAGTACAGCAAGCTCTATCTAATCTCTTTGCAATTTCTCTGTTTCCTTGAATTTTACGGAACCAAGTAAACCGTCTTCCAGAGGTTGTCAGATAAAAAAGACCACAAGAATCTAGAGTACTTGCAAAGACACTACTGCGAGTCGAATAGTAATTACCCCCCTTCACCTCATGAACACTCAAAATATCATTAAAATCTCCAACCACCACCCATGGGTCCTGAATGCACAAACCAATATCAAGCAGATGACTCCATAATTCTACTCTATTAGTGGCTTGAGGGCTGCCATAAACCGCACTGCAAATCCATCTTCGCCCACCACCATCAATTTCCAAAGTTACACATTGATTCATAGCCCAAAGAATTTTACAAGAAAATTTTAAATTAGCAGAGAGGAACCAAATTCCTCCCTTATGTCCAACAGCATCTACAATCCCTACAGGATAATAGCCTAATCTCCCCCAAAATTCTTTCATAGTTTCAAACCCAATATGAGTTTCCACCAAAATAAAAAAAGTTGGTTGAAATTTTTGTACTAACTCCTTACAGTGCACCCGAGACATCTTATTTGACGCTCCCCTTACATTCCAACTAATAATATTTAAATGGTCACAATCCATAAAAATAAATTAAATAATTGGAATTTATAATCATTCTACCTCACGTTGATGGACCCCTGTCTCCAATTGTCTTCTGGTGGACTTGCGTCGCAGAACCATCATTCTTCTGTTGAGGTTGGTTCTCCAAGTTTGTTGTTGCACTAGCTTTATCAAGCTCTTTTTGTACTCGAGAATCCGTTGACAATGCTTCAATAGGTGAGTTTTGAAGCGAAATAGGACGCTGCCTTTTGTGCCCTGCTTTAAAAAAAGGAGTACTCTGATCCTTGAAAGCCACCTGAGTTGTTCCCAAAGAGCCAAGCGTGGATGGAGGATCTTTCTTTTCCTTAGGCTCCACCTTTGCATTTGATAAAGACTTCACCTTTGCATTTGATGAGGATCCAGCATGCATTTTATTAGACCCAAAAGAAAATTTCTTACTCACCAAATTGGAGCATATTGCTACATTGGCTTTTTTTGGCGCTACATTGGGGCCTTTACCCATTTTTTCCTTGCCTTTTCTACTAACTGTAACCCATTCATCCTCTTTTGCTTGAGTATCCCTATTCATGCGTGATTCTTGTAAATTATCATGCACAAGACCCGCTGCTCCATGCTTCTCCATAATTGGAATTGATTTGGCATTAATTCCAAATTCAAAAGTTGAATTTTGATTTTTTACTGGGATTTGACTACCTTCTGCCGTTTTCTCATTGTTATCCACCGAAAACAGTGACGGCAAATTTTTCTCCTTCACCATGGTTTCCTTCCCAATGTCATTGTTGTTTTCTTTCGCACATTCTCTTGTTACATGCCCAAAGCAGCTACATTTTTCACAAATTAAATTCAAGTGCTCATATTCTATGTCATACATATGACCATCAACTTGAATCTTTTTTATGACTGGAAGTCCCAAGTTAATTTGCACACATGCTCTTGCATACTTTCCCCTCTCTGCAGACTTGGTGGCTAAATCGATGCGGATCGGTTTACCAACAGCTGACGCAATCATTTTCATGGCTTTCTCTTGATAATAGTTAATGTTTAAACCTGTGATTCTTATCCAAACCATGGTAGATCCAAAAGTATTTTCACAAGGTCTGAATGAAGAACTCCAAGGTTTAACCGCAACATAACTACCAGTAATCATCCACGGTCCTCCAAGTAGAACTTTTTCTCTATCCTCCAAGAGATCAAATTTAACTAAGAAATAGCCAAAACCGACATCTAGTACCTCATATCCTCCTTTGGTTCTCCAGACTCCTTTAAGCCTGTGCGTGATCGCCGTATAGCTAAAGTTTTTTTCAAGAACTTTGATCACGATGACATCTTTGTAGGGCTCTGTAACACCCTACCACACTAAGCTTTACGCTTAAGTCGTAAAACGAAGGTGGTGTGGTATTACGACCTCTAAAATAAAATGAGTACATATAATAGCAGAAGAATTATAATATGCTAGGAGCCTTGAAGAATAGGGGAAATAAAAATCGTGAGATAAAAGCACAACGCTCAAGGAACGAGTTAACTTGCGGGATAAGAAAATCGTAACTGTCAAACATAAGATAACAGAAGTAGGAAAAGAGTGCCAAAGATACAAAATAACAAGCTCCTAACTCAGCCTGCGAAGTCAAGACTAGCCGGAGAATATTTACACATATATACATACATATCAAAAACCCAAAAGTACATATACACAATCCTGCCTCTCCATAAACCTCTAAGAGGATCAAAAAGAACAAGTTATGCAGAGAGAAAGCTAAGTACATATATATTTATCACTGTACAATAAAACTACCCAGTAACCACTCCGCTTCAAGAGTCCAGATGCCTAACGAGGTGTCTCTTGACCTGCATCTGAAAAACAACAACATAGTATGGAATGAGAACCGGAGGTTCTCAGTATAGTAAAGGTGCCACACACATAATATATAAGGTCCTGGGAATGCCAGAGGCAATCCTAGGACGCCGACACTTAGATTATAGAGCTTAAAGTATTAAACAGGAGCCATAAGAGGTGGTTTTCTAAGAATATTTAAACCTAACTTAACTTAACCTTAAATCTAAGTACCATACTGCCATTCCTCCATACCTCCAACTCCATCATGGATTTTCACAGACAAATAGACAGATAAAGACAAGCACAAGAAGGTTACAATTACTGCAAGTAACAAATACACATTTAACATGGCAAATACATATAGGCACACCCAATTAAAACACAAGCAAGTAATTCAAGTATTATGCATATGATGCATGCCTGTCCTATGGCTGATGAGGCTCATCTGTCGGTTATCCAGCCAACCCGACAAGTCTGAATTGTCCTTAGACTGTCCCCCCGACGTGCATCCCCAAGAGTCTATGCATAACTTTATCTCAAATAATCAATATTACTCAATGGGGGTAACATTCCCGGGAATTTATATAGTGCCCGGTCACACTTACGTCGTAGGGTCAACAGAGTATCGAGTTTTCAACCTGGTACACGTGGTGGCAAGCCACGGCACTTAATCCAGGGAACCTCGTATCTCAGATCATTAAATTATTCAAGTCATATAAATAATTCAATTATAATTCATCAACATCCACATCATTCTCAATCGCATCTCATTCATCATCATACATCAATCATATTCAATCCTTATCTTTCATTATTACACCTCCCATTCCGTCCATCAATAGTTCCAATTCAAAACGTAATTCATTCTTTTCTAAATGAATCAAACTTAAAACATGCTCATTTTCTTAATAACTCAAAATCAAACCATATAACCTTTGAATCTAAATCTTTTTAAATAATCATATAAACAAAATCTCTAATTTTTATAAAATTTCGGCAGCATCTCCTCTAAAACTCGGACTTTGCCACCCTTTTCGGGTCCAAACCTGCATTCTTTTCAATTCAACATACCCTTCCTCACATCATTACAATCACCACAATAAATCTACCTCAGATCAACAATTATACTCATACAATATTCAAATCCAACGACCAAAATTCAACTAAAAATCATAGTTCACAAATCCTAGGCTTTTAACATAAAATACCTCATTTTTCATTCAAAATTTCCATTCCAATTATTTTCAAACCTATTACCACCAATCCAAATTGCCAGCAATAATCCTTAACAAGCTCCATGTCTTTCCATCAATCATCATTCAACCAAACCAAAATATAGCCATATAATCAACAATTCAATCACATATCCTTTCAAAGATCCAACTAGCAACCAATATCATCTTACAAACAAATCACCAAACCAAACCAAGCATATTTATCAACCCATTACTAAACATTAAATATACACCTGCATTCCAACTTATCCTATGGTCATCTAGCCTAAGTTTTCACAGAACATTATATATTAAATGCAAGAAACCTAAACCATACCTTGGCCGATTCCCACGTAACGATTAAGGCACTTTAATTATAATAAACACAGCCCTTCCAAAACAAACACAGCCCTTTCAAAATTCAATAAACACTAGGCTCAGCTTCCTCCAAGTTCCAATATCCATAATTCCAAGCTCCAATTATTTATTCATAACCTAATACACATTCATAACACATATATATCTAATTTAATACTCAAAGCTCAAATTCAATGAAAATAAAATAGAATTATCATATCCTCACCTTACCCAAGCTTCACATAAGCAAGAGTGAACGTTTTCCTCAAGCTAATTGGATCCTAAAACATCAAAAATCAAAGAAATTCAATACCCCTTCTCAAAACTTGAAAATTGGGAGAAAAGAGTGGCTGAGAATATTTAAGGGCTTACCTATGAAATTGTTCCGATAGAAATGTAGAGCTCGACGCGATGAACGCGTGGCCGTAAACGGTGCGGCGATCGGAGCTCGGACGGAGAAGTTACGAAGATCGGAAATTAACGTAAGGGTTTCGGGAGCTTTTCTCATTTCTCCTCTCCCTGGAAGCTGAAAGCTTCATTTACGCTGAATGAAAGAAAAGAGAAGGCTTCGGTCTTCTTAAGTGATGGGCTGGTTGGGCCCACGGGCCCGGTTTGGGCCCGGTTCGGCCCGTTCGGTCCAATCTTAGACCGATTTTCTCGAAATTAGTGTCAAAATTCTCGTTTCGATGAGCTCTACCCTAATTTAATATAATATTCACATTTCTAATCCTCCTTATTAAAAATTAATTTATTGACTAATTACCTACTAATTTAACCGGGGTTTACAGGCTTTGCCAATATCTCCTTTGCTTCTTCAGTGAACGTCACAGTTGGTATCTCCGAATCGCCTTGCTTACCAACTACTGTAGCCATCTTATCCCCATCAAGAGAATCAGCAACCTCCAAAGCTCTCCTTGTTGAGGCACCCACAACTTTATCTCTGAACGATATCCGCTGACCTTGAATCTTGTTATTGTCTCCTTTAATTCTCTCCTTTTCACCTGATGCATGCCCACCTCCACTCTCCCCTTATTGCTCTCGCCGGCATGGCCGGCTGCCTCGCTATGTGCCACCCTCGAAGACTCTCCCCCGCTCTCTCCACTCTCCATTTCAAAATTCAAAATAATAAAAAATGTCATATTTTTTTATTATGCATAAGAGACTAGATCATAATGCACACGATAAATAACAAAAAAAAAATTACCTTAAAGATATGAGAACTTGTATGAGCATCAACATCACTAAAGGATCATCAAATAGATATATATTAGAAGAGAAAGTATAGAGAGCAAATGGCCTAAGCGTACAATGTGTACAATGGAAGTTTATAAAGTATTAGAGATATGACCATTAGTGTTACATTGTTATATCAGGTTACGTTTTTGGGATAAGTGGTTTCATGACATGGTATTAGAGTTCTAGATCCGAAAAGTCAAGAGTTCGATTCTTAGTGAACCCCAAAATCAGCTTAAGCTTTTTGGATGAGTGGTTTTATGATATAAGATATTTATTATCCCTAGGTATCCAGATTTAGCTCATTGTACATATTATACACTTAGGCTATTAGCTCCCTAGCAGTATTCATATTAGAATCTTGATATAAAGCACAAGCTATTTGAATTCTTTGTTTTTGTCCACCACTCAAATTTATCCCACGTTCACATATAATTGTTTGGTCCCCAAATGATAAATTCTCAAGATCCTTCTTTAAGGAACAAGCTTTAAGAACCTTCTCATACATTTTCTTATCTATTTTCTTATCAAACTATATATTATCTTCAATTTTCTCATTTTGTATCCACGGTGATTGAGCAACATATGCTTTTTTACCACACACTTTTAGAATTTCTGAACCTTGTGTGTCTCCACTAAAAATGATAAAAAAATTTATTTGTTATTTACCTTCAATAGTAATAACAGTATGATCTAATTAGAAAAAAATCAATGCAAAAAATATACGATATGTAGTATAAGTCTAATTATAAAGCTTAGACAGTTATCTATGAAATAATTTCTATTCAAGGAACGATTGTGAAAAAAAAAAAATTTCTAGGCAGGTAATGATAAAATCCAAAGAAAAAAAAAATCTGAATCAAAATATTTATACAATTAATAATAGCTATGTGCCTAAAAAAAACAAGGAAAGAAAATAGTTGATGAAATCTATGTGAACAATGAGAGTTATATATACTAGAATGAAAACAAGCTTGAACAATAGTCATAGGCCATCGAGCATGAACATCTTAAATGAATTCATCCACAATTGATAGATACTAAAAACAAAGGTGTGACAAACATCTACTAAGAAAATATTAACTAATCAACCAATGAAAACTTTAAATAAGAAAAAAAAATCTAACAAAAACATTTTACTCATAAAGACGATTTTTAGGTAGCTCTTGATTGTTGGTTCCAAGTGGAAGTATCTATCACAATAAAAAATTCAATTTATAACAAGTTAAAAAGAGTTACTAGCTTTACCTAACAGATTATCTTAATAAAGTCAAAATAAAATTAAGATAATCAAGCTCCTTTGTAAATAACACATATTACACCAGGTAATAAACTGAATAATTAAAAAAAGTATATTAATAAAATATATTTTTCAAAGCATTCTAACATGGATAAAAATGCTTTAAACCAGATAGAGTATTGTGAACCATTCAAAATGTTTTAAATTAATTAGCAAAGTCAAAGATATAATAAATCAAATGAATAAAAAAATAAAAAGGTAATAGCAAAACCTAATTGAAGCAGCTATTTGATCTGGAAGCCTTCACGAAAAGCACCTCAACTCAAGACAAAAATCTTTTTCATTTAAACTAATATGCAAGTGACATAACCAATTGAGAAGATCAGAATAAAAGTAACCAAGTTATTTAAAGAGATTGAACCATATTGTTACTAAGAAATATACAAGAGGCATATAAAACCATACTTAAATTAATGCTGCAGTAAAGTAAAACATATTACAACAAATAATCACAAAAGGAAACCAAAAGTTGAATAGGAAAAAGGTACAGGTCCTTCCAATCTCTTACACATAAAGCCAATCCAATTCTAAAACCAAAGACCTTGTACTTCTAGAATATTCTGAGCCAAAATTAAAACCATAATGATAGCAAAGAAGAAATGACCATTAGCTGCTAATAGGAAGTCCAAGAATAAATATTGACCTAATTCCACTTTAAATGAATGTTTTTAAGCAAAAAAGAAAAACATTCTATCTTTAGAAAAAACTCAAGTTTACCTTTCTTTCTTCTCATTAATCCTACTCATTCTTCTCTTAACTCCAACCAAATTGCATAATCAAAGAAAACCTCCAAAGACAGAACAATTTCTAAAAAGAATAAAAAAAAAAACTTTTTAGATAAATGATAGGCACCATTTCTTTAGTTACCCTTTCAGATTTTTAAAATAGAAGCAAGACAAACCATCCATGATATGTTAACCATGATTATTATGCAAGTGGTTCAACAAAGTTAAATATATAATGGCTTTGTGGACATTAACAGATTTTAATCTAATAATTCAATGATCATAAATAAAAGTGGAGACAAAATAATCAAACCAAAAGGACGATAACATACCTGAATATCCAACTTGCAAAACAATTGAATGACTGTGATAATTTATCATAAGGAGACTATGATCCTTGCAAGCATTGCCAATGTTAGTACATCAACAACATTAACACCAGTAGATTCTGTTTTCTTAGCCTCAAACCACTCCAAGTTAAATGCACTAGTGAAATCATCAACATTAAAAAATGAGTAAGCTTACTAGTATCAATATCAACCAAGATTCATGACCTATCTTCTAAGCTCCCATTTCCATACTCAAAGGGGATCACTTGATTCTGACAAATTTATAAAAATATTTGTAAAAATTATTTTCACACTGCAATTTACAACTTGATTTAGATATTGAATGGAATATACTAAAAATATTTGATATTGAGCTTTCTCTTCTTCTTTGAATAAGTAAAACAATCAATTTAATTAGTAGAAAAATCTAAGAGCAGAACCAGAATCAGGATTTAGAGTGAACAAAAAATCTGAACAAAAAAGAAAAAACCATATACAGCAACGCCAACAACTCTGAGCACGACTTAGCGATGTCGAGGAGAAGACATATACAAATCTTGAGGAAAATAGGATTCAAATTTTGTAAGTAATCAAGAATGAAAATAAGAAAGAAAGAGCAATGTGGAAGAACGAACTAGTGACAGGGAGAGGCCGTGATAACTCAGATTCGTGCACGGTAGAGGAGCGGGGAACGGTCGACGGCGGCGAGAAGAGGATGTCTGGATAGCCACGTGACTCAAAGACGACACAAACGTGCACGGGAAAGCAGAGAACAGGGGTAGGTTATGCATACCGTGAATGAGGGATTTGAGGTTTCACGCATTGTAGAGTAGAGGGTAATAGTCGAGGCGGTGAGAGAAGGTTGGGTCGGCAGCCACGCGACTCCACAGTGACATAGCGGCGCACGGTAGAGCAAAGAACAGGGGTTTGCCCCTTCCACTCTCCTTTCACGAGTTTCCCACTGAACTGATTTGGAGTGAAATTAGTATATTGCGTTAGGGTTAGTGGCGGGGCTTCATGGAATCAATGCTTATCCAAGTTGATTCTGCGTCACATTGAAGAGATCGGATGCCAATCGCAGCTATCTTGGCAAATTGCAGCAGAGGGAGAAACCGCAGACAATTTGCCGCCGCTATTCTCCATTTTTTCTGTAGTGATGGAACTGTCGGAAGGAAGCGCAGATAGAACTGCAACAAAAAAACACAAACAGAACTGCCACAAGGAAATGCAGACAAAACTACCACAAGAAAAGTGCAAACGAAACTGCCGGAAGGAAATGCAGACGAAACTGTCGGAAGAAAATATAGACGAAACTGCCACAAGAAAACACAGACGAAACTGTCACAAGAAAAGTGCAGACGAAACTGCCGCAAGAGTGGCCAACTGCTGAAAAGATGGCAAACTGCCGGAAAACTGCTGAAAAGTGACAAAGTGCGACAATATGGCAAACTATCGGAAGGTGACAAAAAACATATGGTTTCTCCATGAGAATAAGTAAGTAATGAATGAGCTAATCGGCGAGATAAGAAAAGCATCAAAGCACTGACAAAAGAGAATGAAAAAAAATGGCATGGAAGAAAAGTATAAAAAGCACAGTGATTTCACTAGAAGAAAATCAACCTATTCTCCTCAAGGAGGATACTATAGCTTTGATACCATGTTAGAAAATGTAAGGGAAAACAGTAGAGAAAGAATTTGTGCCTATTCAAATTGTATAAAATAATGATACAATATAAAAAGATATTTATATGTGTTAAGAAAATCGAAATCATGAAGATGTAATAATATCCTATAATAAATATTCAGATATGTTAAATAATATTAATTGATCTAATTGATTCTAATTACACTCTAACAGAAATAATAATAATAACAACGAAAAATTAAAGAAAAGGAAAAAAAATGAAGATACTATATATTTGACCATTATTTGAATTTTGAAGTGCATATATATATATAGTTAATTTGAAATAACAAGTTTAATCAAATATAGTTAATCTAAGATGCGCTCATTAATCTCTTAAAATATTCAATGTTATGGCAAGCATCCCTAAAGGAATTCATGGTGGAGTTGATGTCTTGGCCTTGGATGATAGAACGCTTATTTTTCTGGGCTTGGTGCCATGATTGGAGGGTGACATTACGGATGAAGAGATCACATGCCTTGGCCAAGACAACCGGCACCTCGGCCGAGATCCGATCAACGTCTTCTTCGACCTTCATCATCTTCCTAACGCGATCGAGGGAGAACAGGCCGCTTTTGAAGTCGCTGGCCTGTTCCACCTCGCGGCGTTGGAAGGACCATAAGTTCTCAATCTCTATTTGATGTTGATGAGTACTATTTTGGTTTCCCATTGTGTTAATTATTAATTTGTTAGTGTGTTTTTGAAAGGGAGAAGATGAATGGTATGCATTTTATATAAGCTAGGGTTCTTGAATTGATTGTGCTTGTTAGGAGACACAACACATGAGGTGGAAATGAATGAAAATAATTATGTAATGAATGAGAGATATATAAGATATATAAAAGATATGCATGCTGGTGATTTCTTTAATTTTGTTGCAACTTATTTTGATTATTTAATGTTTTGCTTCTGTCTTTGGGATATGGACGTGCATGCATGTTAATTAGATTAATGGTTTTCATTATATGCATGCAATACAATTGATAAGCCTTATGCCTATCCCCACGTTTGATTTGTTTAAAAAATATAAAGAATCAATTTTTAATTAATTAATATTAGTTAATTTTAAGAGATATTTTGAAAGAGATGTGAGACTTGTAATTAACAAATTTTATTGATGATAAAAGTAGTGGATTGCTGAAATCAATTTATGGTTTTCTTTTTTTTTTTTTTTTAAGAAAAAATCTTATATGGGTATCTGTTACGGATTCAGCTCACGAAATGAGTCTCAAACTCGGCCACCCGGGTTTAAACCCGATCCGCCACTCGAAAGGCCCAAAACCGGCCCGATAAGAATTCCTAACTGACTTTCGAATTCAAATACCTCCCTTATCTTAACCAAACAAGATAAGATATGATATTCATCATCACCTATAAATAAAGGACCAATAAGGTCCCTCAGGTATTCATTCACTCCTCACATTTTCCACCTCATAGATCCATTCTGACTTGAGCATCGGAGTATCTTTACAGGTACCACCCCCATTGCTCCAGTCAAATAATCCGGCATCCGTCTCAACCTATAAGTTTCCGATCTATCTCTTAACCCGTACCGGAGGTATCCAGTACAGTATCCATTGCAATGCATTCTTGAGTTCCATGGTAATATATATTTTATTGATGTACTTCTCAATGTTGAAAAAATCGAAATTTTACGTGAAATCGAAAAAATACATTAAATACGTGAAACGTAAAATCTTAACAAGATTTAAATCGTAAAATCGTCAGATTTAGTACAAATTTCGTAAAATTGATTGACTTATTTAAAATCGTAATATCGAAAGATTTTAAGAGTTAAATCGAGATTCTAATTACTATAATACTTTTAGTGTTGCATATCCTTTTAGCATTTCTATTTTCTTCTTCGACAAACAGCAATATACTTTCATCAAATGATAGATTATTTTTGCTTTTAATAATGTAAAATCCATATGCGAGATTTAATAGTGATATATTGAGAATGGAAATTCATTAGCTCAGTTCATAATCCAAATGAATTAAGTAAATTAAAGGTACTATATTATATCTTATTTTTCTCTTTTTTTAGTAGGACCAGTATTTAGATTATATTATCAAGGACTGACCAATAATCCAATTTCAAGCATATATTTTATTACTTTTTCTATGAAAATTCCAATAGTAAATCCAAACTCAAAATTTCGGCATTGCAATCTTATGTTAGAGTTAGAATGACAATCACTTGAATTGTTTTACTCATAATACGTATGTTTCTAATCTAACCGAATAATTACTATTATTTGGTGCAACATAAAAAAAAGTAAAAAAAAAAAAAATACATTTGAAATGAAACATTAAATTATTGATCGAATAGGATTAAAATGAGTCCAAAATTCAAACGAGATAATAACAGAATTGGAAGGTTAAATTTTTTTAGTTCCTGAAGTTGCACTCGAATCTTATAGTAGTCCCTGAACTTAAAAATTTCTCAAAGTCATCTCCGAACTTGCACTCCGAGACTCAAAGTTGTTCTTCCGGCAATTTCTGGACACCTGGTGCAACCGGAAAGCTGAGCTGGCAGCCTTCATGACACGTGAGCCTTACTGAAACGACGCTGTTTTGGCTGTGGTGCCAAAATGAGATGAAACGACGTCGTTTCATGCTGAAAGCCTCCTTCCTCCTTCCTCCTTCCTCCTTCCTCCCTCCTCTCAAAACACAAAACAAACACAACAGAGAGTGAGGTTTCTTCTTCTTCGAGACAGTCACCAATGGCACATTTGCGATTGCATTAACCGCACCAATTTCAGTCAAAAACTCAGGCCCTGGAGCATCGCTGTTGTCATCTCCTTCATACACAGAGTTGGGAAGGCTAGTTTCTCTGACACAGGTAAGCCGAAAATGAAAAAAATATGTACTTTCTCTGTGTTTTGATGTTGTTGTTAATTTAACATTCACCAAAGTTCAAGTCGTTTCTTTCGAATGTAATCTGTGGCTATGAACGTCTCTGTTTTGGGCTCTGTACTAGGGTTTGATCAGTTACTAGGTTTGTTACGGTGGAAAAAAAAAAGAAAAATTCAAATAAAAAATGATACCTGATGTTATTTCTCAGTCTTCTATAGTGCAACTCATTGAAACTTTCATCAATTTTCCTTTTTCTCGTTTTTATTCTGATTGCTGTTGATTTGTGCTGGTTTTGTTTCTTAATTGTAGAAGTTTACCTGATTCTTTAATCAAATTGATGGTCGTACTTGTTGCTATGTTTTGAAGATTTGTTTAATGGAAAAAATTATTGGTGAGAAACTGTCTGAATTTTACTGATATTCTCATACCTTTACTTCGAAAGAGCAATTTGATGGGTTGTCCTGATCAAGCCATTTGTGTATTATTAAGTTCTGTTTAAATCATACAAACGGTTAAATCGGATCCTTAAAGGTCACCAGATGGATGAAATCTTTAGCTTGTATTTACTTACAATGGATATCATTTTTGTTTCTTACTTATCCTCACATTTTTAAGTTAGGATTAGCTAGTGATCTCCAATGTGATGTTGATGTATAAGAGTCCTTGATGAACAAGAAAAACAAAGTCATGTTACCTTTTGTGTGTTAATATGTAAACTATCCCTGTGGTATATTTGGGATTGTTTTTCTAGTTCTGTTGAGTGTAGATGTTTATTTATCTAAGGTGGTGCAAAGAAGGTATAAATTTGCTGTGACCATTTCCCAGCGAGACCGGAGTTGATCTGAAACTGAGTAACTATCATAGGGTAGTTACTGTTGAATAGTGCACAAATGTGGAGTAACTGTGTGTAAGTGAATATCTAAGGTGATGCGTTGTATTTCCATACTTCTAATGCTTCTGATGCTCTTTGTTTTGGTCATCATAAGATTATACAGTTCTCCCTTTGAGCTACTGTTTGTTCTAAAGCAGAGGGTTTCATTCATGTAGCTGATATTCACTTCCATAGACATTCATCAGTTTCTAATACCAGTTAGAAGCAACTGAGTACATTAGCATTGGGTCTTGTTGGACGGCTCTGACTAGGTATGATTACATATAGTTGTAAATGGCACTTCTTCATTCTGGAAATGAAGATATGTAGGCAGATAGCTATTGAAGATACAAAAGCTAACTTTGCTCCGTTGAAAGGCTTTACATTCTATATTATGTGAAAAGCATGGTTTCCTCAAGATCTATGTTTAACACAATGTCATATACTAACATCATTAGGCACCCTTTTAAGAGTTACAGTGAAAAAATAAATAAATTGTTCGAGTGGTTTTCAACTTTATTCATCGAAATTCCTTGCTACATAATTACATACTTTTTGTATCGTGGCACTATTTCTATCCAATATACACTGCCTAGTTTCGTAACAATTGGGTAAATCATATGCCACAATTGCGTGATATCTATGTACTTATGCCATAGCTCGTGCTTGCCATAACCGTCGGGCTTCAAAGATAGAGAAGACAAGAACACAGAACCGAGGAGAAGAGAACAGAGTGAGCACTGTGGCCTTCAAATTTGGGGATTAGGGTTTTAACTTTAACTGAGGGACCAAATTGATGTGGGAGAGTTTACTCTGCCACATCAGCTAGCCGTTGTAAGGCCCACGTGTCACGAAGGCTGCCAGCTCAGCTTTCCGGTTGCGCCAAGTGTCCAGAAATTGCTGGAAGGATAACTTTGAGTCTCGGAGTGCAAGTTCGGGGATGACTTTGAGGAACTTTTAAGTTCAAGGATTGTTATGAGGCTCGAGTGCAACTTCAGGGACTACATTGAGGCTTATCTCGTAGCCTGAGAGACAAACAACGAAAGCAATGAATACAAACATAATGATTTATACATTTTAATATATCAAATTAAACATAATGAGGAATGCTAGGGGCCAGCAACTTTTGTGATTTGTAGCCATCAAATAGCCATCAATTATGGTTTTAATGGTGTGAGATTGGTGTGAGATTTCATCTAATGGCTCACTTTTCTTTGTTGGTTACATACTGGCCAAAATTTAACAAAATTGCTGACTCCTAGACTTTTCCTCAAAAGATATTAATTCATTAGTAGAATTTTGTCAAAATCTATTAACATATTAAATTTTTCATAGTTTAATATTAAAAAATTTAGTCAAACTTTAAAAAATCTTAAAACTGTGGTAGTAATAAGTGGCAAGAATTCTAACAGAAATAAATGTCTCTTCTCTTTAAAACTGTAATAAAGAAAAAAAGAATGTGTAATAAAAAGAATGAACAAAAAGATAAATGTCTAATTATCAATTTTTCTTAAAAAAAAGTTCTCTTCGTAAATATTTTTAAATATCCGAAGAGAGATGCCATGTTAATCCATAGAGTAGTTGGTAACCTATAAAATAAAAATTTAGTAAATAAACATATAATTGCATATTAAAAAGAGAGGGGAGGGGGAGGGGCAGGGGCAGAGGGAGAGGGAGAGGGAGGAATAATAAAAATATACTATATAATAATAATAAAAGTAAAATTATGATTGTTATACATGTTTGTCTCATTGCTTTATATAATAAAAATGAGTAATTTACTTAATTAAACTAATTAAAGATGGATACTATCAATTGTTCTAAATCTGAATACACTACAATTTTATTCTTTAATTTTTTTTTATATAAATCGTGGCACTTCTATTAATTTTTTTAAGAAAAAATATAAAACCTAGAAGAAGACCACAATTTATACTTTAAATTTGCATGTATAAATATTGTACTAGTACATATTTTAAAGGTGTTAGAAATGTGACATTTTTTTACATGAGGACCCTACGATTTACGTTGAAATTAAAATCATGGACAAATGAGACAAAATTATAGGCGCACAAAGCATAAGTAATGATGAATGATGAAACCCATAAGAATCTACTATTTATGGTAAAAGATGTGTAAAACATGTAAAGCACCAACAACTTATACATCACTTTTTTCTTGACATGTCATTCTCGTTTAATTTACCTGTGATCATAATAAATTAATTACTCTCCAGATATTTATCTTGGACAAAATTAAAGCTATGCATAAATCGTTGGTTCCTTATATATTTTAGGCACCTCTTACCACAGATAGTATATTTTTTATGGGTAAAAATTCAAGTGCAGTCGACTTCACGTAAAGTTGATAGTTATGAGCAGTTAGATGATTTAACTAATTTGACTAAATTTTCATCTAACAGCTCTCAATCATCAACTTCACCTAAAGTCGACTGCACCTGAATTTTCACCTTTTTTATGGGTTTCATTCATTTTATTTAAAATTACCCATAAACCCACTACTTATGCTTTGTGCACCTATGATTTTGTCTCACTCGTCCATGATTTTGGTGAAAACTCAATTGCAGTCGATTTCACGTGAAGTTGATAGTTGAGAGCCATTAGATGAAAATTTAATCAAATCAGTCAAATCATCTAACGACTCTCAGTTATCAACTTCACGTGAAGTCGACTGCACCTGAATTTTCACTTTTGATTTTGACATAAATTGTGTTGTTCTATCTCATGTGAAAAAGGATCACATTTCTCACACCTTTAAAATATGTAACATTACAACGATTCATACATATAGATTTAAAGGTGAAAACTCAGGTGAAGTCGACTTCATGTGAAGTTGATACCTGAGAGCCGTTAGATAAAAATTTAGTCAGATCAGTCAAATTATCTAATGGCTATCACGTATCCACTTCACGTGAAGTCGACTGCACGCACCTGATTTTCTACCAAATTTAAAACATAAATTATAGTCTTCTGCTAAGTTTTATAAAAAAAAATTTAAAACTAATAGAAGTGCCACGATTTATATAAAAAGTTAAAGAATAAAATTATAGTGCATTCAACAAATTTAAAACAATCTGATAGTATCCATCTCCAACTAGTTTAATTAAAAAAATTACTCTAAAAACTATCATCAACAAAAATTTTAAGTTTAATGTTGATAATAATATATTACAATATAAACAAAATATATTGAAATGGAAGACAATGACTTAGTATAAGCAATTAAAAAATTTTGGTATTTTGGTGATAAGAAGAAGAAAGGTATTGGTGGTGGAAGAAAAACAAAAGCCATATAAGAGCTCTAATAATATTGTGGAAAAAACACCTAACATTCATGATAATACTTGAGATATGAAATTGCATTCTAGACAAGAGTATTTATAAGCTCATTTCATCTTAAAAAAATTACTATATTTTCACCTAACGCCGTAATCATGGATAGATACATCAACATGTATAATATTAACGTAAATTTGATTCTTTATTATTAAATTAGTATAATTATAGTATAATCTCCTCTATATATAACCTAAAAGGAAAATAGTCAAACCCAGATCCTTTATAAGAATAATAAAAAAAAATTATTAATTACTGAAGATTTCTTTCTATTTTTTTGATCATCATATAAATTTAATTGACTTTGTATACGAAAAATGAAATTGGTAATCTATCTATCTATAGTATAAGAGAAAATAATTCTGATATGTATATATAAAAAATTAACTGTCAAATTAGTTATTAGTATAAATTTTATTTATTTTTAATATTTTATTATTAATCATAAAACATATAAAAATTTTGACTGGTTACAAAATTGATTAATGTAAAATTATTTATAATTTTCATAATTAATTATAAAATATTAAAAATAAATAAAATTTATTACAATGATAATAAATATATATTTTATATTATTATTATTATTATTATTATTATTATTATTATTATTATTTGAATCAATCAAGCAATTATTACTAATTTATATAGGATAAAATATTATTTTAGGTTTTAATATTTAAGTCAAATTTTAATTTGGTCCCTAATGTTTCAAATGTTCTAGTTCCGTTTCAAAAAATTTTAAATATATTCAATGTTTTTCTACCATTAAATTTAACATTAATAGTTAATAGAATAAGTGACGTGGACGTTAATAACACTACTAGTTAAGTCATATCTTCTTCTATGTATTAGTAAAACATAACCAAAAATCCTCTTGTATCACGTCTTTTCCTTAATTTTCTTTTTGTACAAAACTCTAGATACTAACAATCAATGATCAACATTTCGAAATCAAAGAAAAATTTGTTATAATCATTGGTGAATCGATTTTACTTATATACTAAAATCGAATGCTATTACCTTTTTAATATACGAATTGTTTGTGTCAAATTTAATAGTAGGACAACATTAAACCCGCTTAAAACTTTTTTAGGATTGATATAAGATGTTTGAAAGTTTTTAAAATTAAAATAGGACGTTTAAAACGTTAGGGACTAAATTAGGATTCATTTCAAATGTTGCGGAACTAAATGATTATTATGAGTATTTTAATGAAATGGATTAAAGAATATTTAAATTTTCGGCAGCTCGCAATCTTTTCAGCAATTTTTCGACAGTTGGCCACTCTTGTAGCAGTTCTGTCTGGATTTCCTTCCGACAGTTCCGTCTGCATTTTCTTGTGGCAGTTTCGTTTGCGCTTCCTTCTAGCAGTTCTGTCTATATTTTCTTCCGGCAGTTCTGTCTGCGCTTCCTTTTGGCAGTTCCGTCTGCGCTTCCGTCCGGCAACTCCGTCTACATTTCCTTTTGGCAGTTCCATCGCGCTTCTTTCCAATAGTTTTGTCTGCACCGTTCTATCAATTTATGTATTTTTTTCATTTTGTTGTTTTAAATAAGTTTCAAACTCAAGTTGTCACTTAAGTTTGAGGGGGGGTGTTCGAGCATAATTAGGATCAATTAAATCAATTAGCATTATTTAGCATATCTGAATATTTATTATATAATATTATGTCTTTATTATTTCGATTCTCTTAGCACCTATAAATACCCTTCTATATTGTATCATTCCATACAACTTATTAAATATATATACAAATCATTTTCTATTATTCTCTTTTAGAAAATGTTTGTGTATATTCAAATTGTGTAGAATGATTCATGTAGAAGGGTATTTATAGGTGTTAAGAGAATCGAAATAATAAAGACGTAATATTCTATAATAAATATCTAGATATGTTAAATAATGCTAATTGATCTAATTGATCCTAATTAAAGCTCTAACATCCCCTCAAACTCAAGTGATAACTTGAGTTTGAAACTTATTTAAAACAACGAAATAAAAAAATGCATAAACTGATAGAACGGGTCCAGACGGAACTACCTGAAGAAAGCGCAGATGGAACTACCGAAGGAAACGCAGACGGAACTGCCGGAAGGAAGCGCAAACAGAACTGCCAGAAGGAAGCGCAGACGGAAGTGTCACAAGGAAACGCAAACGAAACTACCACAAAAAAACACAGATGGAACTGCCACAAGAGAAAAGCGCAAACGAAACTGTCAGAAGGGAACGCAGACGGAACTGCCACAAAAAAGTGCAGACGAAACTAATACAAGGAAAGCAGACAAAACTGCCACAAGAAAAGTGCAGATGAAACTGCCGCAAGAGTGACCAACTGGTGAAAAGATGGTGAACTGCCGGAAAATTACTGAAAAGTGACAAAGTGTGAAAAGATGGCAAACTATCGGAAGGTGACGAAAAACATATAGTTTCTCCATGAGAATAAGTAAGTAATGAATGAGCTAATCGATGAGATGAGAAAAACATCAAAGCATTGACAAAAGAGAAGGAAAAAAATGACACTGAAGAAAAATATGAAAAATATACTATTTTTGGTAAGAGGTGCATAAAATAATTCTTAATTTATATTATATCATTCCATACAACTTATTAAATACATAATATCCTCCTCAAAGAAGAAAAATACGGTGATTCCACCAAAAGAAAATCAATCTATCCCCCTCAAAGAAGATACTATAGTTTTGATACGATGTTAGAAAAATTAAGAGAGAACAGTAGATAAAGGATTTATGTCTATTCAAATTGTATAAAATGATACAATATAAAAAAAAAATATTTATAGGTGTTAAGAGAATTAAAATCATAAAGACATAATATTCTATAATAAATATTCAGATATACTAAATAATACTAATTGATCTAATTGTTCCTAACTATATTCTAACAGAAATAATAACAATAACAACGAAAAATTAAAGGAAAGGGAAAAAAAGGACAAAGATACTGTATATTTGACCATTATTTGAATTTTGAAATGCATAGTTAATTCAAGATAACAAGTCTAATCAAATAGTTAATCTAAGCTGCGCTCATTAATCTCTTAAAATATTCAATGTTATGGCAAGCATCCCTAAAGGAATCCATGGTGGAGTTGATGTCTTGGCCTTGGATGGTAGAACGCTTATTTTTCTGAGCTTGGTGCCATGATTGAAGGGTGATATTACGGATGAAGAGATCACATGCCTTGGCCAAGACAACCGGCACCTCGGCCGAGATCCGGTCAACGTCTTCTTCGACCTTCATCATCTTCCTAACGCGAGCGAGGGAGAACAGGCCGCTTTTGAAGTCGCTAGCCTGTTCCATCCCGCGGCGTTGGAAGGACCATAAGTTCTCAATCTCTATTTGATGCTGTTGAGTACTATTTTGGTTTCCCATTGTGTTAATATTAATTTGTTAGTGTGTTTTTGAATGGGAGAAGATGAATGGTATGCATTTTATATAAGTTAGGGTTCTTGAATTGATTGTGCTTGTTAGGAGATACATACACATGAGGTGGAAATGAATGAAAATAATTATGTAATGAATGAGAGATATAAAAGGATATGCATGCACTCTTGCATGGTGATTTCTTTAATTTTGTTGCAACTTGTTTTGATTACTTAATTTTTTGTTTCTGTCTTTGCATGTTAATTAGATTAACAATTTTAATGGTTTTCATTCCGCACATATATGTATGCAATACCATTGATAAGCCTTATGCCTATCCCCACGTTTGATTTATTTAAAAAATATAAAGAACCAATTTTTGATTAATTAATATTAATTAATTTTAAAATTTAAATTTATAATTTAAAATTTATAATAAAAATTTTATAATTTAAATAAAAAATTTAAAATAAATAAATAATTTTAAAAAAATTAACTGATATTAACCGAAAAAAAAGGTTAATTTCCTTATAGCATGCACCTCCTTTCATGAGATTTGTTGCTATGATCAAATTTCTTACTTAGTATAACGTTAGTGCATTTATTATATCTAGTGCAAGTTAAATAACTCGATAGTTATGTTATAACTCAGCGTTATATATTACAATCAGACTTAACAGACTACATCTTGCAATAAAATCGTCTGACCAGGTATTATTATTCATTAACGCCCAATAAACTGCTATTCAATTCAGATGATCAACAGTAACGTAACCGACTTAGTTCACGTCACCTATAAATGTATGATATCTCATGCATCCTTGAAAAAGGAATTTGAATTTAATATACTAACTGAAGCATCGGAGTGCCTTTGCAGGTACACTCCCCCCATTTTTGCTCGCTCTCTCTACAAGCGTGTTACAAGCTCGGACTCCTAGAACTCACAAGTTCGGTGTCGAAAGCTATATTCGGTGCCATCACCAGGAGTCGAGTTTCCTCCAAGGTATTCATACAAGAATAATTGGCGCCCACCGTGGGGCCGAAGATATAATCCTTTTTTCATTTCATCGGCCTCAATGTTTCCACCTCCAACTATGGCTGATCAACTCCCACCTACACCAGCCAAACTCCTTCAGATGGTAACTGAGTTGCAACAAGCCAACCAGTGCATGACGGAGGAGAATCAGCGAATGGCAAACCCGATTGTCGAGCTAACCAATGCTCGGATTGAAAACAACAACGATGATCGCCAAGAGCGAACCGAAGAAGCCGAGCATCAATCTGGTCCGACTCACGTGTCCGAAACTGCTAGGAACAAAGGAGCTCAGCTACACCACAACGAAAAAGCTTGGCCAGAAAATGAAAACACTGTACCTGACGATCCTGTTGGACCATTCACAGTCGAAGTGATGAATTTCGAACTGTCCAGAAGGTTTACCTTACCGACGACCTTAATTCCCTACGACGGGATGGGCGATCCAACAAAATATGTCAAGAAATTCAGATCCATCATGATAGTAAATGGTGCATTTGATAAAGTTTTATGCCGTTGTTTTTCTTCTTATTTAGATGGTCCTGCACTTGATTGGTTTTGTTCTTTGCCTGCAGATTCCATTTCCCATTTTCAGGATCTTGCAAAGCTCTTCAAGGAGCATTTTGTTGGCTCGGCCATCTACCTGCATGATTCTGATTACCTGAACACGATCAAACAAGGTCAGAACGAGAGCCTTAAAGACTACCTGACTCGCTTTACAAAAGTCGCCATGAGTATTCCCGACCTCCACCCCGAGGTGCATCTACACGCCCTCAAAAGTGGACTCCATCCAGGCAAATTTCAAGAGGCTATTGTTGTAGCCAAACCAAAGACTTTGGCCGAATTCCAAGAAAAGGTGAAAGGAAAAATCGATATCGAAGAACTCCGACAAGCTCGAAAAGTTGACAAACCACAATATAAGGAAGGCGAGAAACCACGGGACAGTAAGAAAACTTTCAAACCCACTCGCCGTTATGAGTCGTATACTCAGTTCAATACAAAGCACGACGACATTATCAAGGAGATCTTAAATTCCAAATTAATCAAGCCACTGCGAAAGGCCGGCAACTATCCAGACTCAAAGGGTACAGACAAATTAAAGTACTGCACTTTCCACCAGAAACATGGACATACCACTGATGAGTGTGTCATTGCCAAGGACCTGTTGGAATGACTAGCTCGGCAAGTTCACCTCGATAAATACATCGGAGGCTATATGCAACGACGTGCCCCTCCCACTGGCGATCACAACTCGGCAGGACAGCACAGCTGAGACAAAGAAAAGGTGAGCACAAGCCATCCTGAACAACCAAGAGGAGTTATTAAATGTATTTCTGGAGGTTTTGCAGGAGGAGGCAGCACAAGCTCGGCGAGGAAACGCTCTTACCAAGCTATGTTATCAATTGAAGCTAGTCCGAACAATCCTCAAACGCCTCCACACTTCCTACAGATGACGTTTCAAGCCTCCGACTTCAACACAGCTACCACGAATTTGGATGACCCTGTTTTAATCTCCACTCAATTAGGAAATCTCCTGGTAAAAAAGGTACTACTCGACTCGGGGTGCAGTGCAGACGTCCTCTTCTATTCAACATTCCAGAAGATGAAGTTAAGCAACAACATGCTACAACCTTCCACTGGAGACCTGGTCGGTTTTTCCGGTGAAAGGGTCCCGGTTTTGGGATCTGTGTGGTTACAAACCACACTCGGTGAGGTTCTCCTATCAAAAACTTCAGATATTTAATATTTAGTAGTTGACTGTTTTAGCCCTTATAATTTGATCCTTGGTCGATCTTTTTTGAATAAGTTCGGCGCTATTGTTTCTACAATTCATCTTTGTGTTAAGTTCCCTTTGCAGGATGATACTATTGTAACATTCACAATGACACTCATCAAGCCAGATATTGTTACAACAATAGTTTCAAAAGACCCAACAGAAATATACATGCACATATACACAGCATCACCAATCAAGACGAATTCCAGTTATGGCCTACCTTGATCCAAGGGCGGACGTTCTCGAATGACCCACCCCAACGGAAGACTTACAAAAAATCTATTTTGCAGATAGCTCGGAATAATTCACCTACGTGGGATCTACACTAAGCTCGGAGGGAAAAACCTCATTTCAAGCATTTTTACAACAGAATGCCGACCTATTTGCTTGGACCCCTGTAGACATGCCAGGCATCGACCCATCTGTAATTTCTCATAAGCTGGCATTGGATCCCTCTGTCCGACCTATATCACAGAGGAAAAGAAACCTCGGCCTTGAACGAAAGCAAGCCTCCCTGAAAGAAACTAAGAAGCTTATCAATGCCGGCTTCATACAAGAGATCAGATTTACGACATGGTTGGCAAATGTCGTCATGGTAAAAAACATAACGGTAAATGGCGCATGTGTGTTGATTTCACCGATCTCAACAAAGCATGCCCAAAGGATTCCTATCCCTTACCATCTATTGATTCTTTAGTAGATAATGCTTCGAGCTATAAAATCTTAAGTTTTATGGATGCATATTCTGGTTATAATCAGATTTTAGTGCATCCATCCAATCAAAGTAAGACTGCTTTTATTACTGAATATGGAAATTACTGTTATAAAGTTATGCCATTTGGTCTTAAGAATGCAGGTGCAACATATCAACGCCTCATGGACAAGGTATACGCCGCACAAATCGGCAAAAACCTCGAAGTTTACGTCAAAGATATGGTAGCCAAAACAAAGCTCGGCAACAACCATCTGGACGACCTTGCAAAAATATTCCAACAAATCCGAAAATATAACATGAGGTTAAACCTAGAAAAGTGTGCCTTTAGCGTGCAAGGGGGCAAATTCCTCGGCTTCATGCTTACCAACCGAGGAATCGAAGCAAATCCGGAAAAATGCCGAGCTGTGTTGAATATGACAAGCCCACAAACTATCAAAGAAGTCCAACAATTAACAGGGAGACTTGCTGCACTCTCCAGATTCCTCCCTTGCCTAGCTTCTAAATCTTTCTGTTTTTTCCAAACACTAAAAAAGAAAAAAGCTTTTCATTGGACTGATGAATGTGAACAAGTTTTCATAACTATAAAAGAAACTCTCTCAAAGCCACCTATTTTACAAACACTTACAAACACCCATCCAAGGGGAACCACTCTTTTTGTATTTATCTATCGTTGACTGGGCTATAAGCTCTGTTCTTATTGTAGAAAGACAAAAGCAGCAACTGCCGATCTATTTCACTAGCAAAACTCTACAACATGCCAAACTTCGCTATTCGAAGATTGAGAAGCTAGCTTTAGCTTTCGTGTTCTCGGCCCGAAGACTTCGGCCATATTTCCAAAGCCATGTCATCTATGTTCGCACAGATCAGCCCTTACGGCAAGTCCTTCAAAAACCAGAATTAGCTGGCCGACTAGTAAAATGGTCGGTTGAGCTCTCCGAGTTCGACATCCGATATCAGGGGAGAGGCCCCATAAAATCTCAGTATTTGGCATATTTCATTGCCAAATACACAGTTCCAATCTCCACCGAAGACTCAGCCCAATGGTCTTTGTACGTAGACAGTTCATCTAATCCACAAGGCTGTGGAGCTGGAGTTTTACTTGAAGATGGAAATGGTAACATCATAGAACAATCTCTACACTTCTCTTTCAAATCAAGCAACAATCAAAGTGAGTACGAAGCTCTCATTGCCGGCCTCAAGCTCACCGCCAATCTAAATATTACCAAAATCAAGGTATATTGTGATTCCTTGCTCCTCGTATAACAGGTAAATGGCTTGTACCAAGTAAAAGATCCTTTACTATCCAAATACCTTGCTATTGTTCAAAACTGAATTTCAAAATTTTCTAAATATGAAATTCAACATATACCTCGGGAGAATAACAGCCGAGCTGATATCCTATCTAAGCTCGCCAGTACTCAAACAACTACATCATCACTTTATCAATCCATGCTACTTAAACCAAGTATAGAACTAATAGAAATTCTAAATGTCACACAAGATGCAGATTGGAGAACACCTTACCTAGACTATCTCAAAACTGGAATATTACCAGGCAAAATCGAAAATACTTGGCACTTTTGCCGACAAGCTTCATTTTTTGCAATATATAACAATTTCTTATATAGATGAGGATTTTTTTTGTCCTTTGCTTAAATGTCTCTCTAGATTAGAAGCTGAACTTGCGCTGGCCGAAGCACATGAGGGAATCTGTGGCACACACCTCGGAGCCCGAAGTTTATCCTCGAAGATACTCCGAGCTGGCTTCTTTTGGCCAACATTGCAACAAGATTGTAAAACAAAAGTAAAAGGCTATGACAATTGCCAGAAGCACAGCCCGATTACACACCTTCCAGCCGAACTCCTTCACAGTTCCGAGGTAAGTTGGCTCTTCAATCAATGGGGGCTCGACATCCTCGGTCCCTTCCCTTTAGCTGGGCAGGTAAAATTTTTAATAGTAGCAATTGATTACTTTTCCAAATGGATAGAGGCACAACCTCTAGCAAAGATCACGTCACAACAAAGGTTTCCTTTGTATGGAAAAATATTATTTGTAGATTCGGCATACCTCGGCACATTATCGCTGATAATGATCGCCAATTTGCCGATCATAAATACACCTCCTTTTTGCAAGATTTAAAGATCAGACAACATTTTTCATCAGTAGAACACCCGTAAACAAATGGCTTAGCCGAGACTGCAAACAAAGTTATCCTACACGCTTTGAGGAAAAAGCTTGACAATGCCAAAGGTCTCTGGGCCGAATTAGTACCGGAGGTCGTATGGGGGTACAACACAACGATCCACTCAACAACAAAGGAAATGCCTTTCCGACTGGTATATGGTTCGGATGCAATGATACCAGTCGAGGTCTCCCAGGCCTCACTCCGAACTCAAATGGCCGACCATACTACAACAGATATAGCTCGTCAACACGACCTAGATACCATTGAAGAGATTCGTTCTTTGGCAGCAATTACACACCGAGCTATGCAACAGCATATAGCTTGGCGATACAATCAGAAGCTCCATCCAAGGTCCTTTCAACTAAATGACCTAGTGCTTAGACGAACCGAACAAGCTCGAAGGCCCCCAACCCATGGTAAACTAACAGCAAACTGGGAAGGTCCCTTCCAAATCATTAGGTACTCGGCAATAGAGCCTACAGACTAGAATCTTTGGATGGTAATACTCTCCCAAACACTTGGAATGTATCATCTTTAAAGTTGTATTACAGTTAGAATTCAGGGACAAGCGAGTACTCTTTTTCCTACTCACGAGATTTTTTCCACAAGGGTTTCGCTCGAAGAGGTTTTAACGAGGCTTGCCTACTTGCACCTTTGTAACCAAAGGTCCATAAATACATACAACATTTTATATTTTTAATTTACTCTATCCTGCTTTGAGCATCTTTAATTTCTTTCCAAATTCAAGTAATTACTCTGCCGATCTATATCCATAATCAAACAAATCGGACTTGACCGATCAAATATACAAATTGCCGATCTATATCAGACAATCCTATCCTTTCAATTATATCTTCATTAGATATACCCATCAAACAACTAATGACTAAGGTCAATCAATAATATACAAATACATCTTACTACTCTCCGCATTACTTGCAACTTTTGCAAAATAGCAAAACTATCATTTATCTTTTTGAATCACAATTCACAACTTGTGGATTATCAATCCATCCTAAAATTCAACTAAGGTTCCAAACCTACAGTTTCAAACAGCATCTCTGTAGAGATGACTAACCAAACAAACATCACAGTTGTATGAATTACGCAATTGATTCAAAATAACTACTAAAAACAATCCATACAAGCTCAAACGCAATATTATCTAACCATCATCAAATATATTGCCTTTTCTTTTTCGGTAAAGCAAAGGAAAAAACAGTCAAAAGCTCACCAAGGAGCAAAACAGTTTACCAACTACTACTATTAAATGTCTCAAACAAAAAAAAATACTATGATCAAAGCAAATATATTACTGTTCCACATTCTCATCCTCCTCTTCGGCAGCTCCAGTATCGTCCACCATAACTCCATCTCGAATGAACTTTCCCGGATCCATCTAGGAGAAATAGACCTCAGGAACCAGGAACTGGGCTTGAAGAGAAGCTCGTTCAAATCCTTCAACAAACGAGTCAAGAATCATTGTTTCTTTTCTCTTTTCCATCTCTTTCAATTTTTCCATAACCTCAACCATCCGAGCACTCATATTGGAGAGGTCAGATTCTTTCTTCTTCACGTCCTCTACCTCCTTCGCATAATTTTTCTTAGTCAGCTTCAATTCTTTCTCAATCTCAGATAGCCTGGTTTCTAGTTCAGTAACCTTAACATTTTTTAGCTCCAGCTCCTCCTTCAATCTCAAGTCTTGTTTTTGTTTGGCTACTTTCCGATGTTTTTTCTCTTGACTGCGCCCTAGGCTCGCCAGCGGAAGACCTACCACCTTCAACATAGAAAACACAACAAATATATATACAAATGTATATCAACCTAAAACACAAATCACAAAATAAAATATACAAATACCTGCATATATTGATCAATAGCAACGTCACCAACTTCCTCCGCCAGAGTCACATCCGCCGATGTCTGACAAACTTCGTCGGCAACAACCATATAGGAAAAATCCTTCCTCCACAGTGACGAGCCATCAATCTAATCGGCAACGTCATGCAACTTCTTCTGGTTTTCAAAAAACCCTTGAATTTCCTCCATTGGGACCTCATCACTAACATCCTCGGATTCCTCAGATAAATCCACCACGTCATGTTTTCTTTTCTTCAAAATCACTTTTACTCTTCTCGGCTTGGGTTGATTCACCTCGCCAGCACCAACAACTTTCTTGGCTTTTGAGGTCAACCCCTCCTTATCCAATTTCTTACTCTTCACCTGAGCTCTAAGGGTCGCCGCGGAAACCCCAGGATATTTTCCTCCTGAAATCAAACAAATCAAATAGTTAACACAATGTTTCGGTTTTACTCACACCACAGCATTTAAAAATCTCACCTATATAATCTATTACTGCCTGCCTATTTTCATCCCATTGCAAAAGATCAAACACTGACATCAATTCCTTCCGATTAACGGCTTTCACTAAATACTCAATGATGCACTCATTTCTTGCACTAATGGTTTCTGGCCCCAAAATGTTCAGAGGCTCCGAACACCACTAAATCATAAACTTTTCCCCTAAATGCACATCCATATAAAACGGGAAGTCTCCCTCAGCATTACTAACCTTCACATACATCTCCTTAAAGTTTTTAAATGACGACTTATAAAGCTTAAAAACCGCAAACCCATGCGAACTATTCAAGTTCATCCAACCCCCTTTCTAAACACCTTTAGCTTGAAACAAATAGAAAAACAACTCCACTAAAGGTGTCTCTTCCAGAAACTCCATTAGAATTTCAAAATTGCGAAGAAACACCCAACATTGGAAGTCAGTAAAGGAAAGCTTTACCCTCAACTCTTCCAACACACTACTGTACATGTAAAAATACTCAAATCCCTCCCCCCTGTGAAATACACGGTCACTGGAGGAACAGGGAAGCAACTCCAACCGAACCCCAGAACCACCCCTCACAATCAAACTCTTGTCTATTTCCTTCACAGCATCCTCATCTAAGAACAGAGACGGATGCTTCCTAATGTCTTCATTTGACCAATCGTAAGACCAATCTATCTTTTCTTTTTTTCTCTTTTTCGAAACCCATTCGCAAAAAGAAACAAATGAAGAAGACTAGAAGTTGAAGAAAGTACAGAAAAAATAAACCATACCTCTTTTGCTCATGTTTTTCCAAAGTGCCTCTGATATCAAACAAAATCTTTGTATCAACACTGAAACCGTTTGGATTCCAAAGCTTTGAATTAAAACTTTAATACTATTTTGGAATCCACTAACCATCCCATTAGTTACCTCAAGAGTAATTATGTGCATTAGAAATACGCACGTCCCTTAATGGCCATTTAAAGTTGTTTTTTCTCTCATAACAATTAAATTAAATTATTCTTTTAATAAAGCATCTTGAATTGGGGGTTCCAAGGCTACGATACGCCAGTAGCCAAGTTATGAACTCACTCAAGCAGCCGACTTATGATTCATTAAAAGCTCAACCTGCTTCGTTAAAATGCATTCCCAGGCTAAGCTTGGGGACTATGATACGGCTGTTACAAATACTATGTCAGAACTCGGCATTATGCACCATAACTCGGCAGTTACATTATAACTCGGTGTTATACGTTACAATCAGACTCAATGGATTACATCCTGGAATAAAACCGTCTAACCAGGTATTATTACTCATTAATGCCCAATAAACTACTATTCAATTAAGATGATCAACAGTAACGTAACCGACCTAGTTCACCTCACCTATAAAGGTATGATATCTCATCATTGAAAAAGGAATTTGAATTCAATATACTAACTTAAGCATCAAAATAACTTTGCATGTACACTTCTCCCATGTTTGTTCGCTCTCTCCACAAGCGTGTTACAAGCTCAAACTCCCAGAACTCACAAATTCAGTGTCGAAAGCTATAATTCGGCGCCATCACCAGGTGCCGAGTTTCCTCCAAGGTATTCATACAAGAACAAGAAGTTATATATTTGAGAGATGTGAGACTTTAATTAACAAATTTTATTGATGATCAAATAGTGCATTGTTAAAATCAATTTACGGTTTTCGTTCTTTCTTTTTTTTTTTTTTTAATGCATTCTTGAATTCCATGGTAATATATACAGTCCTAGATTTTATTGTACTTCTATAGTTGCATATCCTTTTAGCATTTCTATTTTCTTCTTCGACAAACAGCAATATACTTTCATCAAATGATAGATTCTTTTTGCTTTTAATGTAAAATCTTTATGCGAGATTTAATAGTGATATATAAATCCATTTATTGTATGAGAATGGAAATTCATTAGCTCAGTTCATAATCCAAATGAATTAAGTAAATTAAAGGTACTATATTATATCTTATTTTTCTCTTTTTTTAGTAGGACCAGTATTTAGA